>NW_019176548.1:25000-498385 GCF_002260705.1 Seriola dumerili | reverse complement strand
AACCTGCTGCTGGCTGTAGTTCCATATTTACCACACATAGGAGAGTGGTAGTATCAATCGTCTCATCTGCATGTCCACACTTTAATTATTATTTAATCTACACGTGCATAGTGAGAGTGTGGTGTTAGAGTATGACCACCGTTTATTAGTATGCACCGTGAGATGATGTTGTCAACTTTGTATCTGTCTGTGCGAGCGTAGTTCCATAGATTGTGTGCATAATACACCAAGTAGAGACTCTTGAGCCGAACCTGCATTCTATCCAACTAAGCTAGATCCCAAATTGGCTTCCATCACATCATAAAGAGTATTTTATAGAGACAAAAATAAGTCCTCATGTATGTCTCTTTTCACGAAGTCATTACTACTTTGCTCTCAAGGCAATTATAACTATCTCTCTTAAGCAGCATGTAACTAGCGGAGAGGATACACACTCTAGTGCAAGCAAGTGTACTGTACGGGTGTATGGAAGCGTGAGTTAAATGAGTATTTGGGATGAAGAATGTGGTGATGAGCCAAAGAGGTAGAGCACCTTCTCAATAGACATCTTGACATTATGGACTCCACACAATACGGGGGCTGCTGAGTTCTCACAACTGTCACAGCTAACTTATGGGGCCAAAATTCATCCATTTAGAGACTGTGGATAGTGAAGCACATTCTCAAAATACAGCCAAAGCACCATACTGGGAACTAGATTTTACAGGCATTTCTCCCTTATAAACCTGATATATTCTGGATCTAACCCTGTTTGACCCAGGCACATCAATTATGATAACAGTCCAAAATTCCATAAGTGTTTTAAATGTTTGTAACCTATTAATTAAGTTCATATCAAAAGAGTTGCTCCTGGACCAGTTTACCACCCACAACCAGAGACTGCACATCCAACTATGTGGGCTTTCATTAACAAATGTCCAATCAGTTGACCTAGTTCTGAGAAAAGCAGCTTCTGGAAGATAAGGAACCATCTCTGAAGTCAGGAGTGGCGGCGGCATGGCTTGATGGGGAATTCTTATCGTATCGCGATGAGGACGTCACTGACCGCAAGGGTCAAGGCGTTCAAAGCCGGATGGGACACGTCACAGCCAGCAGCCCATCTACGCGCTCTATCTGCTCTCAGAAAGTTAGATGGGAAGATCAATGCAACAATCGAATTTCAATCTGTCCTTGAATTTTTTTTGAAAGCATTAACACTTTGCTTTTTTGAAGTGATTTAGTGTAAATGGGGTTTTACCTTTAGACATAGCGAGGCTAGCTGTTTTCTCCCCGTTTCCACCTGAGCTAACCTGCTGCTGGCTGTAGTTCCATATTTACCCCACATAGGAGAGTGGTATCAATCGTCTCATCTGCATGTCACAGCTTTAATTATTATTTAATCTACACGTGCATAGTAAGATGTGTGGTGTTAGAGTATGACCACCGTTTATTAGTATGCACCGTGAGATGATGTTGTCAACTTTGTATCTGCTGCAGAGTCCTGTGGATAAAAAGATCTTGACCCTGATTCATCCAAAGATGCATCCAAATGCTCATCAATTTAAAAGTTTTAAACAAAATGTCTCTGTATTCTTTCAGAGCTTTTTTTTAGCTACATCTTTCTTACCAGTGTACTCTGGGTCCACATGAGGAGGGTAGAAGCGGAAGTTGATGAAGAAGGGAATAGGCACTCCAAACTTGAACCACTCCACCACATACGGGGGCTGCTGGCCGTCCAGGGGAGGGGACACGTCACACCCCAGGATCACGCTCTCTCCAGCGCGCGCCGTCACAAACCGGGGCTCCTCTCTCACTCCGTGGGCACCTGAGAGGAGAAAGATGCAGCTTTCAGTACAAGCAAGGAATTTTAATGATCATCTCAATGGGGCCGGAGTCTGACATGCCAGAGAACAAGGTGCACAGGATTCCTCTAGACAAAGCAGAAAAATCTCATTGCATTCAAGTCATCCAAGACTAATTTACAAACAATAATTGGGTGGCAATTAAAGGTGATCGACTAAACTGCTGCACTACACTTTGCTTAAGATGCATTGGATGCTCATGACCTACAACAAGATCACTGTGCAGATTGTGAATGGTCACTGTGCACATGGGTAAACCCACTCCCTTTCATCAGCTTTCCTCATGCGTCCATTGTCATCTGTCACCTGCATCTGTTGGTGAGTGGTTTGTGGCTGTGCCATACTGTACTATAAATGAGCTGCCAAGGGGTTCCATTGATCATAGCTGGCTGCTGCTCAGATGAGCTTTACTATGAGCACCACCAGGCCTGGCGTTTAGCCATGAATGTCCAGGCACGCTGCCGAGCGTTGACCTATCAGATGACTGAAAGGTCGGCATACCTGCCTCAGCAGAACGCTCACTCTGGGAATGGATTTTCTCCAGCTGCCACCCCCACTTTCATTGAACTGGCTGTATCTCCACCGTCAGAGCAAGCATGACTACCCGTCCTCGCCCAGGGGGAAAATCGCTTCAGGGATCAAGAGACATGCTGACGTTTCACTCCAGAGAAACACCAGCTGAATAACGTAATGCTATCATTAGCAGTATCATTTGCATTATCAGGGCTAATTTTTACAGGAAGAACAAATATGCCGGGACTTGGAAGGTATTATGAGCTCAAGCAGCACTGCTACTGTCTGTGATGGCGTTTCTCTCTTTCATGTTCAACCACCATCACTGTTGTGTGAAATGGAGATTTCATATGACCGAAAGCACTTCAACTGTGCACACTGAAAATAAAACATAAATATTTTTCACTTCTTCTTCTTCTTCACTTCTGTCTGAAAAAATACCACTCTAACTCCACCCCTAAAGGCCATATGCACAATCACTTAGTGCTTGTGTTAACCAGTTTAATCTGCATTATCCTGTGATAGAGTTAATCTACTTTATTCGTTTCAACCAGCACACATTCTGGACTAAAACAGAGCAGATTTAATCAAATTACACTTTTTAAAGTGGAGATGTGGTCAGCCAGTTACAGACCTCAGTGCTGGAATCTGCTTTGCTATTGTGCCTCTTTAGTAAGAAGGTAAAAGAAGCCATGCTTTGCTACCCTGAGCTCTAATTAGCAACACAAAACCAATGAAACGTGTGCATGACTCAGTGAACCCCGCATGAGCATTTAACAGCCCCTGCAGGTCTTCAATAGACCAGCACTGGAATACATGAAGCTGCACAAGTCTGAACACTAACATAAAACAGAATTAACTTCCAACCAACCCACTGTAAATGTTACAAGTGAAAAATATGCTCATAGGGAAAGAGACTGACAGCTGCAAGCCATAGAAGTTGTACATCAACTACATGTACTAATTTGGGACCATCTAAATCACGCCAGTAATAAAGCAGCATTTTTCATTAAAATAAAACTGAGGGGGAGTCTGTGTTTGATCAAGCACAGTTTGCCGCGTCAAAATGTATAAAGACTGCTGAGACTGATCGAGTGGGGAGTTGATTGCTGCAAAGAGCTTCATGCAGGGCATGACGCTGCCCTGCAAACTGTATGAACCATGACCTTTTAATACGCTTCTGAGGAAACCTGTCCCATCCAGTTATAAGCACAACAAAATCAGAAATCTGCTAAACTAATCCTTTCAGACTTGCCAAAAGCCTGAAATTCACACCTGAGCACGCTCCATTGCAGCCTCATTTATAACACCTTTAAAAACGATTATAATAACCCCTTTCAACGCTCCACACAGTTATTGTGCTGAGTCATGTGACACCAAACTTACTTGTTCTTCTGTTTAGAAAAGAGAAAAAAAATTCAATTTGATCACTAAATCCCAAAGTGGGTGCTATGGCACCTCAGGGTGACTTAAAGGAATTGTTACACATTTTGAAATATATGCTTGTTCTCTCTCTGGCTGAAAGTTACATGAGAGAATTGATGATCACTCTGATATCTGTATGTTAAATATGAAGCTAGAGCAGCCAGTTAGCTTGGCTTAGCACAAAGACTGGAATCAGAGGGAAAGAGCTTTTCTGGCTCTGTGCAAAGGTAACAAAATCCGCCCACCACCACCTCTAAAGCTTAGTAATTAACACTTTATATCTTGATTGTTTAATCCAAAAGTTTAACAACTTTTGAGGTGCTGGTAGGAAGATTTTGTTACCTTTGGACAGACGCAGGCTAGGTAATTGTCTGCTGGATGTAGCTTCATATTTATTGTACAGACATGAGAGCAGTGTCACTCTTCTCATCTAACTCAAAAAAAGTGAAAAAGCATTTTACCCAAAATGTCAAACTACTCCTTTAAACCTGTGGAAAATTGCACATTGCAGCTTTAATTCAGATTTCATTATCTAGTCACCATCTCTCATGTATACTAAAATAAGGTTATTCAGGGTGACAAAGAAGAATACCAAGGGTTTGGCAAGACTGTTGGCAAGACTAACTGGACATTTTTAGAAATATTTACAGTACATTAACCCAATAGAAACATTTGCTACTGTTAATACAGATCAAAGATACACTTTGGTCCTTAATACAAACTGAGACAACTGAGTTATAGTTGACCTGTAGTCGTAGATTTTCAGGACCAGGGGTGTTGGATAACAAATTGTGGCTGATACTTGAAGTGTCTTTTGAGTTAAATTACTGTATGGATGCAGCGCTTTTGCTTTTTAGAGAAAAACAGCAAGCGGGCCCACATCCACAATGAAACACACTGGACACATTGTTTGGTTTGAGTAAGTAGAGTCACTTGACATGAAGCACAGGCTCAAACCCTGTGGCACAACAGTGCCTGCTGCTGAAATCCATTGTTTTCTCTGCAGACAGTTCAGGTTGCATAGGTTTAGCGGCTCATGTTTCTCACTGACAATATTTTTGGATGCTGGTGGCGAGAGGGGCACGTCTTGGACAGAGAAGAGACTTTAAAGACTTGAGATAATATATTGGAGGGCTAATAATTCTCCAATTTTTTTATGAGATCCTCATGAAGGGACAATCAGCACAAGCTTGGTCACCGCTGAAGCCTTTTTCATTTCCTTAATGGAAATGTAGGGTTTATGGGGGCTTATTCAGGGGAACTATTTATGCTAGCAACAAGACATAAATGTACAATGGTCCACGCTTAAGATCTTCCAAATAGACAGTACTGTAGATGTAAAGGCATCAATATAGTTAAGAGATGATGGCAACTCATGATTGCTTTGGCACTGTAAACATAAATTCAACTGAAGTTGGAAAGTGAAGAGTGAAACCCCAAATACACAGAGGCAGAAATCTGTTGAGTAAGTTCTGCATTAATCAGGCAGCTAATAAATCCAGGAGCCCAATATGTTTTATGTATCTATCCTCGGCATATAGTGGATTTACTGCTATGATCATGAATTCCTGAAGGGTAACAATTCAGTCACCTGTCAAATAAATCATCTATAAGGCAGGCAGTTCATGTACAAAAGCAAAATACAGGGGGGGATAATTCCTCATTGTTGGGCATAGGTTAAACAGGCGGTGTCACAGCAAGTTAGTCTAAGCTAGAGCCAGGACTGCAACCTGTGGTTATTTTCATTATCGATTAAGCTGCTGATTAGTTTCTCGATTAATCATTAATCATTTGGTCTATAAAATCTCAGAAGACAGTCCCAAACAGGGCTTAGATTGGAGCTAAGAAAACAAATTAGTGTAGCAGAACATTAAGCATCTTTTGAACCCTTTAGATTTAACTTGTGACCTCTTAAAGGTGTCTCAACCACAGGTTGGGAAACCTGAAAAATGATTTGTACCATTAATTGATTGACAAGTTGCCAATTGTTTTCTGTCCATCAACTAATTGATTAATTGACTAATTGTCGCAGCTCTTGTGAGAGTTTTGCTCTTGCAACAGCTCACTCAGTCAATAATTACAGTAGCCTTATAAAGCTTTTATCCATGATGTATATTCAGTGGTTTATTAGATAAATAAAACACATTAGCAAAGTGCAAATGTGCAAAAATATCCAGAGCTGAGTGAAGCAGCCAAAGACAAATGTTTACTGATGCACACAATGTGATGTAACAAACATCATAAACCAATAATAGACATCTGTTTGAGGTCAATCAACAGCTGTCCAGACCGGCACATGAATCACTGCAGCGGAAGTGCAGGGGCACACAGGGTTAAATCTGCAAGAGATTTCAACTGTGAGTGTTTTTCAAGTGGCAGTGGCTGAAAACGGCTCTTTTACTACATTGTACTTTCAGTAATGATCACAGATTTGTACAGTAAATAGACTCTCAAGGCAATTTTGGGCAATAATCAGGCGGCGCAGAGCTGGCGAAATGTTTTGACAGTAATGAGGTCCAATAACGCACTGAACAATATTGAGGAAAAATATGAAAACTGAGGGAGTTCAATGAGAGACGATTTTAGATGTAGAGCGGCGCTCAGGTTTTCTAAACCTCTTTTTTGACACCAGCACAATATTTCACCCAGTAAAACTAAAATCTAATATTTACCTCATGCTTGGATTTGATTCAGCGTATGAGCGAGGGAAACCATTGCTCACTGCAGTTGGAGATTTTGTAAAGGATGCATCAAGAGGGAACGCTGTGTGTGTGTTTCACAGTGGTGAGGATATGAGCGCCACGTTATGCTGGACAGAGCTCCCGATGTGGAGGATGTAATGGAATATAGACTGGACGGAGGCTGGAGCGAGAGTCTCAAGGACGTGCAGCCACTGGGCTGGATGGGCCACTGACAGGGCGGTAATTGAATGCCAGCCTGCATGTGCTGAAGGTCACATCAGAGAATGGCCTGAGTGTGTGTGTGTGTGTGTGTGTTTGCTGTTGGGGATATGCCTGTGTCTATCTGTGCGTATCTGTGTATCAGTGTTAAACTGGGTCTGTAAAATTCAAGTATACAACAGCTAAGGTACAACAGAACACAAACACAGTCGATGGTGTATAAAGTGCATTTGTTCTGAAATGGAAACTACAGATGCATGAGCAGCTACACATAAAGAGAAATTTAGGCAGTGAGTATGTTTACACACACACACACTAGTATCCTGGTTTTGAGTCTTAATCTGGTGTTGGGTACATTCAGGATATGACATTCACCTGGTTATTCATCTCCCTGCATACATGACTCTATCTCTGTGGTTTTATAGGGAACCTATTTTGTTTTTGTTTTTTAGCCACATTTACCACCCTGCTAGTTTTGGCTTCTTTATCTCATCACCAGTAATGAAAAACAAGAGCGATAACATTTTATCCTACACATACACCTACATTATACATGACTAATGTTGGGAAGGCTTGTAGTTCGCATGGATTCACAGCAGCCTCCTCTGTTTCATGAGAAAGCATATAAGCATGTCTGGAGCCAATCAGCTCCCTTGGGTATGGAGTGGTATGTTGGTTAATTTAGTTTGTCTGCTAGTTTAGTCTCTCTGGCTCTATAGGAGGTAATGTGCATCAAATAATATGCAAGTAGGCTTTACATATTGTACCTTCTCTAAAACGATCTTTTGTAATTATTACAAAAGAAATTTGGGGGGTCAATTCTCATCTGCACAATCACCCTATTCAAACACAGCAATCCATCCATTAGCTATGGAGCCAATCCCAGCTGACAATGGGTAAGGGGGACAGGTCGCCAGTCTATCACAAGGCTGACATACAGAGACAAACAACCTTTCACGCCTATGGGCAATTTAGAGTCACCAATTAACCTAATCTAAATTACCCAAAACTGCATGTCTTTGGACTGTGGGAGGAAGCCAGAGGTTAGTTACTGTTCACGACTGTAACCAGGATGACACATTCACTGATACAGGTACAAGAATACACATGTGATTAGTCAAAAATACAGAATCCTACAGCACACAGGCATCTGCGGAAAGACATGAGGTGATATTACTGCTGCCCTCTTACAGAAATGATCTGAGTCATGGCTCCACTCACATACTCTAGTTGAGTACAAGTTGATGCTTGAGTAGTTGTTCAAATCACATGCTTCATGTACGTCATGATTTATTCACGAAGTCTGTTTCCATAGACAGACAAAGTCATCGTGTCACGTCCAGGCCACTCTCCGTTCCAGTAGCTGAGGTAACAAAGTTAAACAACATTTGCTTTGTGAGCACAGAAAAAACTACAGCTCCCATAAAAAAAACTACAAACAGCAATGTGGGTCCTGTCTGTCCTGCTGTTATTACAGATGTGTCTGAACTAATACAAACCCTCGACTGGCTCATGAACTCGCCTCCTCTGTCAAGCAATGATGTTTAGCGCTCGGACGTCCTGGGCATATGGGAAATGGTGTTCATTAAAGGCTGCTAAAAAATATAAATATTGTATGAACGACGATATTAGATACTACTGTCCTTATCTAGACACTGGAAGCTTGTCACAAAACAGAAAGAGAGAAAGGCTCAGTTCCACGGCTGGATTTTTAGGCATTGGCGTAGTTACAAATGTCAGTGGAATTTCGAGTGAGGTTTTCTTGCTTCTGGAACACAACCAGGAAGTTCAGGTTTCACTTTGGCTCTCTCTATCGGCCCATCTAACTAGGCTGCTAAGGTAGCAGGTGAGTTGTCAGACTTGTAGTCACTGCAGAGTGAGGCAGCTGCTTTTTATGAGGTCAGCAAACAGCCTCATCTTTGTTGGTAATTTTGCCATCTACAGTGAAGAAGCTAAAGTACATCCACCCGCTGCTTTTCAGTTGCTGGTCAAGCTAGTAGTGACTTTTACTAAAGCAAAGTACTTCAAACAGTCTGTTTTTTTTCCCCCATGTTCAAACACAAGCTTGTATTTCAAATATAAAGTGACGGCCTTTTCTCCACACATAACTACTCACCAGCATGTATTCACAACTGGTCCAGTCAAGGTGTAAACTAACAGACTTTGCACACATTTTACACTCTAGTCTGCAGACCAGAAGGTACTTTCCAGAAGGTGGCATTCAGACAACCTCAGTGTCTGCTGCATTTACTTTTGTACAGGCACAATACAAGATAGATTTGGTCTCGTCACTATTTAGCTCCTGTTTAATGGCAAAGTTCTCCTCTCAGACAAGCAATGCTCAGTCAGGGATGCAATGGATGTGCTGACACCTGCTCGAACACACAGCGAGGACAGAGAGAGAGCGAGAGAGAGAGAGGTGTGTGAAATGGGCTTGGCTTGCCAAAGGCACAAAGGGCGAACCAACATTGCTAGGCACTGCACTACCAGAGGTGCACATTACAGGGCATCTTTGGCAGGAGCCGTAAGTCACAGAAATTCCTCAGTCCAGCCATGATTCAGTCATTTTTACAGTTGCTCACAGCATTTTTTTTTTTTTTTTTTTTTTTTACAACAGTTATAAATGCTTTAGCCAAGGTGTTTTAAAGTAATTACACAAAGAGGCATATTGCTGCTGATAGCGCTTATTAGTGCTTTCATGTGGCTTGTCTAATTACATCCAGTTATGAGACTGTGTTTATTCAGCATCAATAAATCATACGTAACAGTGTGAGCGAAAAAGTCAAAGCAACACAGCTCTCCTGTATTACATGTGAACTGCTCAGACATCCACAGAACATCGGCTCCACATATCTTCCGATCAACATATCCACTTCCATATAATTCCCATTCACTCCCTCCCTCTCTCATGCTCACTTCCTCTTTGTATAACGCTCCCACATACACACTCGAGCTGCAGCTCAGAGCGACATAAGTGTGCTCGGTGTGGATTCAACACTTATCTCTGGAAGTAAAGTGCTTCTTGTGCAGATGCATATATGTGTTTCCCCAAAATAGAGGAAAGACATGACAGATTTGGGATTGTAAAGTTCCTTTCAGTTGCATGAAATGTGTTCTTGATTGAAGGTGGGGTAAGTTTAGCGCGTGTAGTGGTGTTTTAAGGAAAGATGAAAATAGTACTGATTATGAATACCTTATCAGTATGGCTGCTTATTTATCAGATGATTTATATGTCTCAGCATTAATATATATGATAAGATTCAGTAGCACCATTCGTGTTGCTTGATATTTAAGCATCATGAAAGATATTCAAATCACTAGGATTACTGTCAAATATATAATTTATGATAGAAAATAAAAAGACTTCCTCCACGGTAAATGGACGTAGATGTAAGAGCCCTGCAACAATTAATCAATTAGCTGATGAACAGAAAATTAATTGGACACTATTTTGATAATTGATTAACCATTTACAAGCAAAAATGCCAAATATTTACTGGTCCAGCTTCTAAAATTTGAAGATTTAATGTTGTTCTTCATCATATAGGAAAGTAAACTTAGATTGTCTTGGTTTTGGATTGATGGTTGAATAAAGCAAGCTATTAAAATAGATCACTTTGGGCTGTGGGAAGTTGTAAGTATTTTTCACTGCTTTCAGACATTTCATTGACTACACGATTAATTGGCAGATGAATAAGCGTTGGTTGCAGTGCTAAAATCTATACCAATAAAACAAATTACTTTCTAAAAATAGTATAGTTAATAATAAAGATCTGAATTATACAGACATACAGATAGTAATAAGACATTATTGTTCTGCATACCATATAGAGTGAGTTTGTTGTTCTGTTTGTTTTGTTTTTCTGTGTCATGTCAAACATCTGGCCCTCATTACAAGACACTGCAGTGTTAAAAAAAAGAAGCATCTTCTGGTAAAACTTAGAACAAAAAAAGTTACATTATCATAAGTACTTCTACATGCTTTGGAATAATGTATTAATGTCAAAAAAAATAAATCCTACAACCATTCAGTTTATCCTGATAAAGGGATTTTTTTCTCTTCTCCCAGGCTTAGTGACTCCAAGTGAATTTAAAAATTCAAACGTTGTGAACAGCAAACTCAGTCTTCATGTATCATCCATATTTACAAAAGCATTCAATGTTTTTATCTTACTAAAAATATGGCTAATAAAGATGTTGTTTTTACTTGCGTTAAAATAAGATGTCATGTAATATTTCTTATAATGGTACAATGTAGCCTATATACTGTACTAACTCTGTTTTCACTTCTATTTATCCGTTGCTAAAAATTCAGTTTTTTGCCTTTAATATAGTTTGCACCTCTTCTTTTTCAGGACTACAAGGGTTATGTAAAAGTGAGCATGATGCCTCGATCACAAGCAAGTGGCGGCCTACAACTAGGTTTGATAGATTATGCTTATAAAGGCTGATGAATGCAGACATCGGAACAAACCAATAGTTGGGATGCTTCAGTCACCCTTCACTTGAAGGGTTCAGCATCTGTATTCTGGATACCTCTCAAAGACAGAGGTGGAAAAAGTCAGAGAAGGTAATTAATCCAAAGCAGGAATAAATAGCAGTCTAGCATTAAGGTTGGAGCTGCCTGTGCAGGAAACACAGTACAGGTCTGATAGCTCTTAATGCAAAGAGTTGACTAAACTGCTTCATCATGTTTTCTGGGACAGAGTCCAGTCCTGCTGCAGGATGAATGATGGCAGTGGCCTTTTTAAATAAAAAAAAAAAACAAAAAAACAGTTAAACCTCTATCACTCTCTAGACCTTCATCCACCACCACTGCAAGGAACCATGAAAAGTGCTTTTAGCTCATTGTATAAATTCAAAGACATGATCATCCTCTTGAAGAAGATCCACTCTGCCTTCCTTAATGAAGTACCTCGATATTATCTGTTCAGAGCAGCCCAGTCTAAATGATACAAGTGTCCATACCCTTATCTCCAACTCCCAACCCTGAATAACAGAGAGGCCAGAGACTTCTCTTTATATTCAAAAACCACTACACTCAATCTAATTTTATGGACTTATAATCGGAAGACATTTCTCTACCAACTACTCTACTCCGGACACAACATCCAACAACATAATCACAAGCATGTTCTTACAGTGTATGCTCCCCATTAGGTTAAGGAAAGTATATTTCCAAGGAAGAGCCAACACAGTAAGGGAAATGAAGAAAGTACCCCCTCTTAAATTCAGGTTTTTAGGAAAAATAATCTGAGTTACGTAGCAGGTAAGTGAAAAATAGTTCATCAACAAATGTCAATATTTATCTGAGTTAGAAAGACGAATTAAAAATTCTTAATTCTTGATTCAATAGAAAATGTGTCACCCAGAGTAATTTTATTTTACAGGTTAGGTCGGTGG
Source organism: Seriola dumerili (assembly GCF_002260705.1). Classification (NCBI taxonomy): domain Eukaryota; kingdom Metazoa; phylum Chordata; class Actinopteri; order Carangiformes; family Carangidae; genus Seriola; species Seriola dumerili. Next base: position 486,303 of record NW_019176548.1, on the reverse strand, counting down.
AAATTAAGTATAATTGCTGAGTCAGTGAAATTTTAGAGCACGTTTTATTTGTTGACTATCATATCAGTTTGAAACACAGGAGCCTGATGTCGCGTCATTCCATGCCATGTCATTTCTCTACTAACTAACCCCTAACCTGAACCAATACTCAATGAATGACATGCAAAAAGGCTAAAATGCGTAAAAATGACACACAAAATCTCCAAGAAAGTGGAGCGCTGAGTAGCTGAAAGCCAAGTCCTCAATTCAACCAGCATGCAGTATAAAGGTCAATTAAATTGATACTTACCGATTACCAAGCAGATCGGTAAAGTAGTTCAAAGTCAGGAAGCCTCAAAATTAAAGTTTTGTTTGTCTTTCTGGGGAAACATTGATGGATATTGGCTTCTGTGTATGAATAATTTTTCACTTACCTACAACAATTTTTCATGTTTTTTTTTCTTAAAAACCCAAATAACGGGCAGGCACACACAACTATAGGACACTAAACTTCAAAAGAAACTTTCATAATGACAAGCATGACCTCAGCAAACTGCACTGCATAATTTGTATCCACTGGCTATTGGTTTTTCTCTTAAATCATTAAGTTAATTTATCAGTTGACTGCCTGATTAATCGCAGATCTATAAATATTTATTGTTCAGCTGCATGATAAGACTGATGGACTTTACTGTATGTCTTTGGTGCACTGATAATTTAACTGGGACTACAGTAAGTGTAATATCAACACAACATCACACTTTAGTTTACTTCGTTTACTCACTTTCCAGTGGCTGAGAGAGTTAGTCCTTCGAACCACATGATCTGAAAAACTGGCTTTCCCAGAATGCTGCAGGGTTTGTTTGCAAGGAGACTCGGCTCTGGGACTCAACTGGACTGATGAAGGGGGGAGGAGGGGGGATGGGAGGAGGAAGAAGGGAGGGGGGAAGGGGCATCACCAGAAAGAGCTGGCACATGCCCAGTGCTGAGAGTCTGCCATCCACAGCTTGAGCACAGGCCCTCTCCTAAGCTCATTACTAAGCTTTACTCTCATGATTGTGAGTGAGAAAGTACAGCACAGAAAAAAATAAATAAAAGAATAAAAGAGATAAAGTTGTTTTGTACTGTATGTCTGTTAGAAAACTGGCTGGACCAAGAATCCTGGGGACATCATTTCAGAACAGCAAGTTAAAGCATCAGTCAAGCAAATATGTTCAGCTGACATAGTTAAAAAAAAAACTGGGTGGGTGAGAGCAGCAAGTACACAACGCTGCAACTGATTATTAATGACAACTATGGAGCAATATCAGTGTATTCACACTCTGAGAAACAGGAGGTAAATTGGCCAATGGAGTTTTATTATTGTGTTGCTGTGGACCATTCAGATCCTGGTCTTCATTCTTGCAGCTCAGATGAACCAAAGACTTGAGGTAAACTTGTCTCTTTATGTGCTGGGACTGTTGAAATTATTTTTTCCAATCCAACAGTTACTCACTACAGGAAAAATAATCAGCTACTATTTTGATAATCCATTATTCATTTCAGCCATTTTTTAAGGCAAAAATAGTAAAACAATATGAAGGATGAGAGGATTTCCTCCTTTTCTATGTCACACATCAGTACAAACTAAATATTTTTGGATATTCTGACTTTTGGTCGAACTGTGATGGGCATTTTTTGACAGCTATAGTTACTGGTTGCTTTTCAGAAAAAAGTTAATCTAATTCATTTCTAAAACATGATGCATTTTTCATAGATTAAATTACAACAATATACTAAGTTATAGGCTAACATTCTCAGTGGGTCTTTCCACATTTTGAATACTTTTATATTTGATGCTTTACATTTTGCTGCTAATACTTGTGTGTGTTTATTTAAGTAGCATTTTTAGTTCAGGGCTTTTACTTATAAACTTGTATTTTTACATTGCAGTATTGCTACTTTTACTTAAGAAAAGGCTCTGAATCCTTCCTCCACTCTGGCAATAGGTCATAACAGAAATCAGTGAATGAATGAGAAGGGAAATGTGATGAGGTGTTACTGCTCTTTCTCGGGTCAAGCGAAGTGAGCAGTGACAGAGTAAGTGCTCCATTGCTGGTTAATATAAACCCATTCACTGTATTGGTAAGAGCAGAGAATAAATTGTGCATCATACACAATGGTTTTGTCACTATAGCAACACATATAAATAATGTCAGCACAGAAAGATAAGCTGCTCATCAGTGTGCAGCATCTACAAAAACTACAGTGGTAGTTTACGACTTTTGCTGCATAGTTTGCTTGATTGAAATCTTACTTTCAGAACACACGCACAGCGAGTGCAGATCAGTGTGAGCTTCAATCCAAGTCCATCAAAATTGAAACATGTTTTCCAGTACACCATGTTTGTGTTTGTGTGCTGGAGAGTAGTGTCTCAGTTTTTGATGGTACAATAAAAATATTCAGAAGTAAAAAGAAAAACAAAATTGAATACAAACCATTCACAGGGTTTTGAGTGGCCAGTTAGGACCTGTGTTCACGAACACAGCTTAACATAAATTGCCAACTATGATTCATTGACATTGAACATATTTAAGTAGAAATTCCACCAAAATTGACTTTTGATTGTTCTTTACCAAGAGTAAAAAAAAAGACATTTCTATTCAGTTTTCAACCAACATGGAAAAACAGTCATGAAAACATCGTTAAACTGCAGTGAAGTGAATGTGGAAAGAAAAGGCACTCATGTCCCTTACTCATATCATTAAAACTTTTGAAAACACTTCAGATGTCAGACAAATTAAAACACTGCTGTCAAAACATTTTCTCAACCATCTCATGGAAAGCAGCCTTACAGAATGTCCCAGACAGTCTCAACATCCCGACAAAAACCAAAGACAGCCCAATCTATCTGAAACTGGACCCGCAGAGACAGTAGGAGGGCTTTCAGACGCCGCTTCAGCACTAATGGGAGGCCTCAGATATGTGAGTGACAGTTTTGACACCTTCACAATCCTGTCTGCTTCTATATATCTCTGTCTTTGAAGAAACATGCCTTCAGAGGAAACCCAGTGACAAGAACAAGTGTGCCAAGGCACGGTTCACGAGGGAGCTCTGGACCCTGTGAAACATCAAGGAGCCGGCTCACAAGAAGGGAATTACAGATGAATACCATCTGGCCAAAAGCCAGCTCAACTAACACTTAAAAAACACCAAGTCCTTGCATAGGACCTAAGAGGAGTCGGTCTGCCATCAGTGACTCAGACTGAAAGTAGTCCTTCAAATATACCACTCCCCAACACTTGCCAATGACATTTAATTACTTCTATATTGCCATCAGCGTCCCTCTTGCTTCACCTTGATTGGTTGCCAAGTCACTGTTGACTTTGTTGAACTACCCTCGAGTCTCCCTGACCATATGCTGCCTCCCCAATGGGCACTTGGCACAAGAAAACTTCCTTGACTGTCCAGTTACTATGACTGATTGATCATACCTGAGCAATTATGTGTCAATCACTGACTGATGTGCTTATACATATTTATATATATATATATATATATATATATATATATTGTTGTTAAATTTTTTGTAATTGGATGTTTTTTTTCACATAACTTGTTCAATTATAATTTAATTATTAAACTTATACAATTTAAGTTAAGTAAGTAAATTTAAAAGTGAACAGTGGTTTATAATACTATGAGAAAGGCTCTTTCAACACTAGAGCATTATTTACATTTCAAAGTTATCCTCTAGGAAAATGTGCCTGCCTGTATTGACAATGCAGTGTGTTAACGCAAAAGCTGAGCAACGTTTTTTTTAATGAATGACGTGCTACCATTATGATTATGTTCAGAAGCAATTATTTGTTATTATTACCCAAAGGTATTAAATCTACAATGACATGAAACAGACAAGTGCAAGCAAACCATATCTGAAATAACAAAAAAAAATTCTCTCCTTTTTCGTTTCCAATATTATCAAAATTTTCTGTCTAAAGAGTTTATCAACCAGTCAATGCAGTGTTATGGGAACATGTGTTCTTCCACTTCATCTGTTCCATTTACATCAATGCCCATGTGCTTCACATTTTCAAACTATCCATGTTTGCAGATGATGCCACCTTCATGGCCACCACAGCCCTAAATCATACTTTAAGTCAGTGTATGGGAAGAACAAGACCTGCATCCCATTGTGTTGTGCCACTTACAACACTCACATATTGTGCCAGTATATTGTTTTACTATTTAAGCAGAGCTGTGCGAAATTATATCTTGAGGATTTTTGTGTTTTCTTGTTTTTGTTTTTCAAAATTTTTGTTTTCTGACTTTCAGAAAACACACACAGCAACGCTCTGACCAGCGTGAGTTTCAGAAGAGGCTCATTAAAATTAAAAACATCATCTCTCCTAATAATAAGTCATTTCCAGAGTATGTTACATCTGTTGGTGTTTGTTTTTTTCAGTTGAAATTAAATTGATATACAGTAATTATGTATTACAACTTTCTCTGTAGTAACAGTATGATTTATTTAGAACAACAAATTCTTTATCTTTACTGAATAACAATAAACATATACAGTATTTAATGGAGCACTGCATTATAAAAACACAATGGTGCAGTATACTGATTACTGTTAAACCTAATTTCATAATGTATTATGTATTATCCAGACCCACACTAAAGTTGTTGATAGGTGCAAATATTGCCCGGACAAATTATTTTACATTAACTGTTTCAGGAAGTTTATGCTATTTTGAAATGTAATTTTGTACAGGAAATTAAAGTATTTCATGTCGACATTTTGCTGTAGACTCTCTGGTCCTTTGTTTATGCCTAAAACTAAGCAAAGTGCAAATATAACAAAATACCACTCATGAGAAAGGAGCCCAGTCTCAGCTCAGCTGAGCCGCCCTAATCCTACTTTTCTTTTGTTTGTTTTGGAGCATGTTCGTTTTCGACCATCTGTTTTCGTTCATGTCCGCTGGTACCTGGAAAGCTGACCTGAAACTCCCATCATGTATTAACGGAAGAAAACTAGCAAAATGGATTAAATCATATTATCAGCACTGTTACCTCCACGTCTGACTGTGGAAAACCAATCAAACTTTCTCTAATATGTTTTTTCTTATTGGTAGAAACCAGGAGTGCACCACCATTTTGTTAGTGTTGTATCCAATCCAACAGGATGGGGTCAGATTGGCTCTCGATGGAGAGGGCAGCTGCTGCAGCAGCTAACATGCATATCATTAGCCTTTGGTTTCCAACGGGAAAGTATGTGATTTGCAGCTTTGTACCAGAGTAAGCGAATGGCAGCTTATTTAATTACCATTTCTTAAAGGAATAGTTTGACATTTTGTGTAATGCGCTTATTTCCTTTCATGGAGAGAGTTAAATGAGCGGATCAATACTACTCAAGTTACTAAAGTAAATATGAAGATGGAGCCAGCAGCCAGTTAGCTTAGCATAGCACAAAGACTGGGAACAGGGGGACCATGTCCTGCTCTGGCTAAAAGTATCAAAATCCACCGATTAACCTATTACCCTAAAGCCCACTAATTAACACATTATATTTTGCTTGTTTAATCTCTAGAAAAACCAAAGTGAAAAAACTACAAGAGGCTACATGCTGCACTACTTATTGGCTGTGGGGAGAGATTTCCTGGAGGCTCTGCTGGTTGCTCTGCATTGTCACAGTGACAAGAAAACTCCTGAAAGTCACTGCTCCTGGCCAAGAAATACTCTGACACATAACACCCCGTAAAACCAAAACTTATGGTTTTTTACATTTGTGTTTTTATGGCTTAAGCAAACATGTTTGTGAGATACAGAGGTCCTGCTAGGTGGATTTTTGTACATTCAAACAAAACCAGGCTAGGTGTTTCCCCGTTTCCACCCTCTGTGCTAAGCTAAGCTAACTAGCTGCTAGCTCACACTTAATACTGACCAGGCAAACACAAGAGTAGTATCAGTTTTCTCATCTAATTCTCAGATGGAGAGCAAACATATATTTATTATTATATTTAATATGTATGGCCTAAAATGTCAAGCTTAAGTCGATATTTTATCTTGATGATTTAAGACACTGTGACTTATTTTCTAATGTGCTTTATTTATTTCATAGTATATTTTTGTATTCAAACAACAACCTGTAAATAGATTATGCTGCACAAAAAGATATTTGACTTCTGGCAATCATGAGTTTAAATATGGTCAAAAAAGCCTTAAATTCTAATGATAGGTTGCTTTGTTGTCTTTATCATTAGCAATAAGAGATGAAAAATAAGTCACAGTTGGTGTTGACATGCGTTTCAGTGGTTCTGTGTCGCACCAGACTATGATCAAACACTATATTCTGGGACACTGTAATAGAAGAAGTAAACTGGCTCTCATTTTTAATATGTTGTGATTTGTGACTCTCTGGCGCAGCCTATAATTCGAAAGTAAATCACCTTCAGTGCAGTGCCGACACCAGACAACACCTTTGGATTGATATTATTAAGCCACATCTAAGCCTTCATAAAATGGAGAATTTGTGCTTTAAGCAATGACCGCACTGAGAGATGCTCTGTGCCTAAATCAAATGTGTTTCACTGCATTATTAGAGGAAGTTTTCACATTGTGCTTAGCTTGGATGTGGCTGTCATCACAGGAGGAGCCAGACCTGTGAGCAGACCAGTTTTGACTGGGTATGTGGGGTCATTGGGATCAGTTACCAGGCGACAGCTTGGCACATGTCTCCCTCATCTGGACATAAGTGGAAGAGCAAGGTTAAGTAAGTACATGGGTCAATACAGAGTGCTCAGAAAAAAATATGAACAAAAGGGATATTGTGCAGTTTGTAGCTCCAGGAATGACTAGTTTATGAAGCACTTAGATCAGCACCAGGCGAGCCTTGCAGCTCATATGTGTTCAGTGCATCACACACAACACTGAGACCCTGTCCATGTGCAATGTGAAATTCAGCATATGAATCCCATGCATGCAGCAATGGACTCTATCAAATCCAAGAGTGCATTTTATCTGACACGTGATGCATTATTTAGTTACTTTTCCATCTTGAGGGCTGAGACGGTCACACCCCTCTCTGGAGAACTCAAATGGGACTGCTTGCTATGATACAATGCACACATTTCCCCTCAGCAGCGGGAACGTTATTTTCCAATTTACTCGTTGCTTTATCACACAAAATGAGCCTCATAGATATCACAGTACAGGCCTAACCCACAGCCACATCAATCAAGCTATCTTTGTCATGCTCAATAATTGTGGACACTAGTCTTTCTATCACTGGCATAAGAATGATCCCATCTCAGATATTATCATGCACATGAGCAAGGCCATTTCAAGACAATTGTTGTTTCCTTGATACGATTTAACCAGGGCTGAACTTTCACGTGACATATGATATGCAGCCATTTGTTAGAATGAAATAGCCCCACAGTTCATATGAACCTAACATACAAAAAAATGTCATGCGATTACAAAAAGCAGCACCAAGCGCACACGAAGACAGCAGAAATCATATGCTATGTGCGGCACAAGATATACTGCACTTCAACTCACCTTGAGCGGCCGTTCCTCTGGTGCTGAATACACTTGCTATCAGAGTGGCCACATACCAAATCATAGTACTATTGCCGACCAGCTATTACCACGCAAAGTGCCCCGTTCAACCAATCTCTCATATTCGACCTTGCACCTCACGGTCTCTTAGCACGAGCCTCTTTTCATATCCTATTTTCTTTCCTCGTGGCGTTTCCCTTCATCCCTTCCCTCCCCCGTCCTTCCATCCGCATCCTCTCCCGAAGAGACAGAGCACCTGCACCGCCGCGTTTGTAGTAGACGGAGCCGTTTTACGAGCGCATAGTGAAACCAAGTGTGAGAATGCAGCCACAGGTCCGCCTCTTCTGTCATTGGATTGGCTGCTGGTTGAGGCTTTGGGGCGTGTATTGGTTCTCTGTACGCCCCGCACCCGAATGACAGGAGAGCGGCCGTGCGCCGATTCAAGGTGAGTTGGAGCGTGCCGTAGTAGTGGAACCGCAGTATCATGCGCATTGACAGAGAGCTGTGTCCACATCTTTAAATACCTCTCCTAAACTGGCCCCACGTGCACCATCACCGCCCATCATCCATTCACCCACACTGCTTTTTTTTTTTTTTTTTTTTTTTTTTTTTTGCACTATTCGTCAGTATTGGTACCATCCAGTTATGTATGCTGCAGGTTTACAGTATCTGCGATGAAAACTGGAGGGGGGGGGGGGGGGGGGGGGGGGGGCTGGTGGATGTGTGTGACTCATCTGTCGCTCACCCATAGCCCTCGGCTGTTGTCATGTCGCTGTCACCGACTTAAAACGCTCTTTTTTTCCTGGCTACCGCGCCGTGTCTGGCTTTATGTGATGGGTGTGGCGACAGATACAATACCGTTTGCCTGTTTTTCCTCGACGGCCGCGAGCGCAAGGATGCAGCTCCATCACGCTGCCCACTGCGCACACATGGTTACCACTGATAAGGGCTGCTTCACATTCACTCCCTCTGTTTTCTACATGCATGACCACAGAGGATTCATAACGCCTGTGCGCCTCTGGCTGCTCGACATCAGCTCAGATCTCACCCAAATAACACCTCGCACGTACCGGCGGCTGCTGCTGCTGCTGTGTGTTAGATAAACACATAGGAATCTATTACATGAGAGGAATTTGGTGAAGACTATAGTCTCAGGACCAGATTTTGTAAATCTCGGTCTCTTTTTTTGCAGATTTCGTCACATTTTTGTCTCGGCATTTATGTATGTCTGTCTGTCTATCTGTCTGTCTCCCCCCTCCCTTCTTTTTTGGAGACTGTCATATTCCCGTCTGAAATTAAAGAAAATCTAAAAAAGAAAAAGAAAAACGTGAATAAAAATCAGACATTCACAATTTTTTTCTGCAGGCCGTTTTAGTCCTGTAATAAAATCCTGCTGAGTAATAGTTTCATAACACATTTGACCGTTTTTATCACTGTTTTACAACCGGCTGGGGTCAGTTTTGACCAGTATGACAATGGACATCACCCCTCTATCTGAGAAGAGTTGAACACAGGCTGATCCCTCAACCTTTCACCCTGGATGTGTGCTCATATCAAGACATCACATCAGGTCTATACATGTTACATATGGGCTACCAAATTATCAAAAAACAGCATTGAGCAGCTTCAGTGCTCCTTGGCATAGTTTCTGAAGTCTCTGAACTCTATTGGGGGGATGATAACCATCCTTTCAAAATCCTTTCTCTCATTGGTTGTTTTGATGATGGTGGCAGCGAGCGTTGTCTAATATGCTCCAAAAGGTGTTGGGTTGAGATCTGGTGACTGTGAAGGTCATAGCATATGATTCACATCATTCTCAAGCTCATCCAAATACTCAGTGACCCCCTCCTGAGCACTGTATGGAAGCCTCTGCATTTGTTTCACCACTTATTTATTCAATGTGGCTGTATGTTTGTTTTCGTCTTAAACAGAAGTTCCCAACCTGGTCGGAATCCCTCATAGGGGATTAATCTGAGCGGTTGCCAGATGAGTAACAAGATATAACAATAGAAATAAATAAATAAATAAATAAATCTTATTTATTCTTATCTGTTCTTTTTTTCTAACTGTTCTCTGATCTTTCTTTAATTTTACTGTGAAAGACTAAAAACCATTGACATGAATAAATCTGAGAAGTGAACATTGCACTTGGTTGAATTCGTGCATGTGTGTAAGCTGTAAAAAAGGGGGTGCAAGTGAACATTGTTTCTCTTTAAAAACGTCTCAAGCCAAAAGGAGCTGCAACTCTAAAAACAAAACCAACTTCACTTTAAACTTTACTCTGCAGAAGACTCAATGGCATATACAACTCAAGCGATGAGCCGTAAATTTTAAAATCTTAATTATCAATAGCTGTGCAGCAGCCAGTCCTTGTTTACTCATACAGCTGTTTGACCAAACAGGACAAACGGAGGATTTCACATTTCAAACTCTTCTCCACAGAGAGAGCTGCATGCAGCAACTGTTTTCCAGCACTGACCAAGCCATTTTGAAGGTGGAGCATCCGTCAGACTCACAGATTCTCACTATTGCTGTTAGCAGAGGTGTGCAGTAGTGTGGTGTGACTGCTGCAAAACAAGGTCATGTTATACCTACACAACTCCCTCCAACCCTCACCTAAAGTTACAGAAGTGCTGACACTACACCAGAACATACTGCATGCCTATACGTTCAGTAGCATGAGTCTGTTTCCACAGTGACACAAACATGGCATAATGCTCATACTGGGATTATTTGGGTCTCTGTAATCAGTATTATAAAAGTGCCTTGAGACAACTTCTGCTGTGCTTTGGCGCTATATAAATAAAAATTGACTTGACATAATGGCCTTTGCTTCATGAAGCCACAGGAGAGGTTGTTTTTCTTTTTTTTTTACATGATAGAATTAGATTTCCTACAAGCCACAGCAGAGAAAAAGATAAGAGCAGTTAAGATAATCTCTTATGCAACACAACTATTAGTTTTTCGGCTCTGTTAGGGGGAGACCGGACGGCGGTTAGCAAAGAGCAGGGAGGGAACATGAAATGTTTCTAAATTTTAAATGCACCAGGGACCAGTTTAGCTGCCCTGAAAAAACTACTTGGGGATTATTTTCCACAGAAAACACTCATATCCTTTGTTAAATGTATGAGTCAGATTCGTCTTTTATTGAGTTTAATGTTGATGTTTGAACTTGGAGCCTCTCAGTGATCAAAAAAAGGATATTCCCATTAATGGTCACTGTGTCCACTCCAACGTTTTCACATTTAAAGGCATTTGAAACAAAAGAGATAGGAGTTTCATTTTACTAGTTTGCCAATACCACAACTAAGTAGAATTTCTTCTGTCAAAGTCTGAGTTACTTCTACCTCTTCTCCGCTATATTTTAGAGGGAAAACGTTTCAGAAGACTATGAGTTGATTTCAGTTCCACCAAAGTGAGATTTCCCTCCTAAACCTGTTTATATCCTTTCATGTGAGTAAGAATTTTAAGGCCCTCATAGGTAAAATTATCTGTTATTTCACAAAAAAGTGAAGATGAGAGAAAAGACCAACAAATGAAAACAGAATTGTGTAGCAGAACTTAATTTTTTCTTCTTTACTGCCCCATTAATCATCTCACGACCCCTCAGATTTTTCTTGTAGCTCCTCGGAGGGGCCCGACCTCTAGGTTGGACGAAACTAGCCAACCGTATAAAAATGAGTTAAAACTAGCTCCAGCGCGAGCAGCTACAGAAGTACTTTTACTTGAACAAAGGATCCACCACTATTTCAAACTTACAGTATAGTCTTATTTTGAGCAGAAATCAACAAAATATTTTTCTTTTCTGACAAGGTAAACTCAGAATCTCTGTATCTGCTGTCTGTCATGCCAAAAATAATGGAATGAAAAATTAATATATATTTGTCTTTGAGTACAGCACACTTGTTTATTTTTAGGGTCATTGTCCAGTGGGATCTTCAGAATCTGTCACTACTGTGAGCAAGCAGCTTTTTGATGTCTGCAGTGATGACAGTTTTATTTTATATCCTCTAAAGCGGGACAGTGTAAAAGTAACATTACAGTATGACATTCCTAATCCATAATGTTTAAAAAACCCAAAGCAAATTCTTGCGTTGTTCCTTTATTCCCATGTACTGTAAACCTGTACATTGGTGTGACTAAGCATGGATCCAAATGCTTCCAGACTCACATGCTTTAGTGACAGGGACATATGGATGTGTACACCCAGGGCCCCATCCAGCATCAGTCAGTCAGCCTGCAGCTGACTAACCTGCCTGTACCAAACGCCGGCTGCTGAACAGATGTTCTGTTGCATGTCTGTTTATGGTGTTTTATAAGCTCTGCATGTCCTTACAGTCTCACACTCCCTGTCAGTATAATTCATGCTTTTCACCAGTCATGGTCAGCAGTGTTTTACATAAGAGATTAGCCTTGCTTTTCAGTTGTATTTATTTGTGGGTTTATTTATTTTTTTATCAAAATGTTATTGAGGACAACTTAAGCAATATAGGAATATGCAATGTTAGTATTTAACCAAATTAGATTTTATTAATGATAATCACCTTAGATTTTTGGATATGCTATAATACACTTTGGGGTGAATCATTATATGATTAGCTGCTGTGACTGATGTTCAGAGTTTATTTTCATTATAGAGCAAAAATGAATAGTTGATTCATTGACTAGTTGAGCTACAGAAAATTAATTGGCAACAATTTTGATAATCGATTAACCGTTTCAGTCATTTCTCAAAATGACAAATATTTGCTGGTTTCAGCTTCTCGTTATGTAACTAAATCACACTTAGTAAACAGTAAAATGAGGAAACTGACAAAGTATGTATGCACTAGTATAAAATATGACAGTATTCAATTTGGCTGATTTCAACTGGCTCTTTACAACAGCAACAACTACAAAAAAGATTAATTGTGGAAGGATCCTATAGTAGCCTGTACAATAAAGAATATGTATCCCCCTTATGAACAGAAGGCACCTCCTGAAGTTGTTCATAATCCTTACTCATTTTTTCCCTGGGTGAGGCTGTGGACTAACTCAGATCAAGTTAGTCAGTCTAACTTGATCTGAGCAAGATATTTCAAGCTGTCAAAACTCAAGATTTCAGCTGTGTAATTAGGTCTTGTTTGATTAAAAATGTCACAGTATAACAATTTAAACAGGTTCTGCAGTAAAATTATTGTTCCGAACTTTTCTTACTTACACCTAATTTACTGTTTTAGACTCCTCTTCTCTGCTTATAGTACAAATCTGCCTTTAGGGTGCTGATAGAGACAGTGCAATGTTTCAGAGAAATGATTGTATATAAAAATGTGTTTGAAACTAGACATTAAATGTTAAATAAAACCTGTAATACCAGGGTGGAAACAAGTCAAACTCACAGACATTCACTGTCTTGTCTCCCTCTCCGTCTATGAAGCAGCAGATGTGAATGACACATGCATTGCGTTGGCAGGAGGACTCGGGGCCTCAAAGTCGCTTTCATTCTCCGCACTGCTGCTCAGATGAGAATCACTTGTCATGTTCAGTGGTCATCAGCGGAGTCTGTGAACAACCCACCCAAACAGTGGATCTGTGGGGAAAATATGAGAGTGAGTGAAGTGCGCTGAATCACAACAGTATCCTACATGTCTGCACACTTTGTCACCTCAGGAAGTTAAATAATTGGTTGTTAAGTAATCTGATGTCCATCCATTTAAGTCTTCACATGGATTGATTCTACTCCAGCTTTACATTCTGACTATATCCACACAATATCAGCTCTCCCATTACTGGTAAAGCACTGCACTTCAACTTTCAGTATCACCACTGCATGCATTTAAAACACGTTGTTGAACCCATTTCTGCTGGAGGTAACATGTATGGTTGCCATGGTTTCACATATCTCTCTACAGGTGTTTGTAACTGCCAGAAATAGTGCTCCTTATTGGTTAGTGTAATTAAAATACACCCGGTTGTTAAAATTCCAGGCGAAGAGACAGTCACAGTGTGAAAATCAAGCAAAAATTTAAAGCTGCCTGCTCCCTTTATCACACTGAAATCATCAAGTCTCCAAATATTTTTTTCTCCTGTGCATCATGCTGCCTTCCAGCTCACTTGTGAAATCTATTAATACCAGTGTTAATTAAGATGAGTTGCTAATTCCTGACTCTTGACATGCAACGTATAGCATAAACTATTTAGCCTCCCTGAATGTGATGAACTTCACTCTCTGGTGACAGCATCTCTTGAGCGAGAGTCAAGCTGCTGTTGCCGAGGGGAGGGTCTGTGTGAGAGCATGTTTGTGAAAGAAAGACAGAGGAAGAGCATATTCAGAGTCAGTTATTGTTTTTCAACTTGTGATGACTTTCAGAAAGTTAATCCCATTGCGACCAATATAGAAACTTCCAGCAGTGCTTGGCAACACAAACTGATTCAGCCTGCCAGCCAGCTGATCGGTACAGTCTATTCCCAAATGATTAATACTACTGTAGCTAAGAAGGTTAGACTGTTTCCCACCAACAGTGGTGGAAAGTAGATAAGTACATTTACTCAAGTACTGTAATTAAGAAGTTCACCACATTCCAGAGGGAATTAATGCACTTTTTATTGCACTACATTTACCTGACAGTCTTTGTTACTTCAGCAATTAAGATTTTACATACAAAACATATGAAGAGATTAAACTCAATAGTAAAATATACCACACACTCAAAAAACAACAGTCTAAATGACAATTATCAAATGTGCATTTAATGACATTTTGCAATTTTTCTGCCAAAATGACTTATTATGCATAATTACAAATGTACATAGTATACAATACACTGCATGCTACAGAAACCCCCGGGTGGGGAGTCACTTGGTGCTTGGTGTAAAACATCATGAAACAAATATCGACAGCCACTGGCGAAGAGTCTGTTTCGATGACGTGGCCCGAAATACCGGTAAAGGGCTGGCACGTCGTCATGTCATCCCCAAGGAACAAAATGTCCGGGAACGGTTGATCTGTTGATCAGTCTCTTTGTAAATACTCAACCATGTTGGTCGCAACCTGTGAATTACACATCAGTCACTTAGTGTTGAAATATAACTGGCATTTAAAGTTATCAAGCTTTAAAATGCAAAAAATCTAGGATAAAAAAAACAAACAGTGATCCTTTTGATGAATAGATGACACAGGACCTCATGAACATCAGTGGTGCTAATTAGAAGGGCTGTAGATAAAACACCAGACCACTTTAGCCACCAGTAACTTCAGTCATGCCTCTCTGTTTAAGAGTATTAGGCAGTGCTGTCATAAAAATCAGCTCCAAATCACATACTTGGCTACTGAACTCTAATCACTGGAAGGTTATCTAGGAAGGTAATTCATAGCAAACCATAACAAACTGTGATTGTACTTAAACTGTAAATGTAGACCAAGAACAAGAACACTGAACTGAGAATGAATTGAACCATGAAAAAAAGAAGAAACTGAAAAAACCCTGATCACGTTCTCATTTACTGCTTGGTTTTCTTGTTTATAGGTTTGATTTTACATTTACAGTTTAACTAAATCATTTATGGGTTTAGTTTAACATTCAGAGTTTGTCAATTTTTGCTTTCAAACATTCTGATTCTGACCCTAAACTAACTTCATAGATGTCAAGCATGTCAAGCAGCACAAACATCCACCATTATTGAAGTAGAAAAACTAAAGTGAAACTTACAGGCTGCATGTCAATAAATGACCTGTGGGACTCATCAGTGGTGGGTCTGAAGACTTTCCCTCCTCTTTATAGATGGATGTGGGAAGCAGCGTTGGCAGGACCTTCAGAACTCTCTCATCTTGAGCAACTAAACAATTTGAGCATAGTACAAAGTGTTGCATTAACATTTAAATAGTATGCTAAAGTATATGACAAGTGATACTTCTGAAGCAGTATTTCTGACTTTTCTGCCCTGGTATTGATTGGTACCAAAAGTGTGTTGATTGTGTAGCCCATTACAATTACTAGAAGCGTTGGAACATGTTACAATGGACTAAATTCTGGTTAGAATTTACAAAGTATCATATTTGATGCCGAGTGAGATGACAAGCCAGACAGACATTTAAGCTTTTTTTTTGTTTTATCTTATCATGCTAGTGACTGACAGTGGATACTCATGTGCCAGGTTTTAAAATTCATGAGGATTTAATTTGTTTGCCGACTTTACATAGGCTGTTTGAGGGACATAAGTTTGGAACTGGATGAGATGAGATGGAGGTAGACAAGACAAGGAGAGAAAAGCAGAGGGAAGCAGAGGAGACATTACCTACAACAGCGATGATACTGGAGTAAAGACTGGACATTGTAAATCTGAAAATGACATTCAGTTGCATTTTTAGAGCCACTTCATGGAAGAGCCAAATGCTCCAGGCAGGTCAACTACAGCCAAACTTCAGCTACAAGTTTCTCAGGCTTAAGCAAGACAGCAAACATTTACCAACTGATACCATGTTAGAAACGTCTGAAATACAGTCTAATTCCAAAAACATCTAAACTGTCTTTCAATTGTTTTTCTCTCATTTTTTTTTTTATATAGATTATGAGATATCACTGTAAGAAATAGCTTACCTGGTGTCATGTCATCCAGCACTAAGTGCAGTTTTCCTCTCGCTGGGCATATGTAAGAATTCCATCATTGAAAACAGCCCAGTTTTCAAAAAGTTTTTCGGCTGCCTTGGGATAAAGCTGCTGAAAGTCCTGTGATACCTGATAAATTCGGAAAACATGGAAAAAAATATATAACTAGAACAACAGTGTTTGAAGCAATGATATGGGCTTGCAGAAGCACCTGTTAGTAAAGAATACTTATAGATGTCTGTTTGACAGATCAATCAGTTACAACTCATTTCCTCCCTCATTAATCCTTTGTAATAAATTTGCATTCTGTTTCTGCTTTGTCATTATGGGGTAATGTGACAAAAGTGAAGGGGTCTGAATACTGAATTCTGAATGCACTGTATGGTTATTAGGCTTATGTCAGCAGTGGTGGCAAAATGTGTAAGTGCTGCTTTTTCACTTTTCGCCTGCATTCTGCATGAAGCTGCAGTATTAATGTTTTTGAAAAATGAGTCTGTTCAGAGAATTTACACATGTATTTATCAGTCTGAAAACTTATCAGAGCAACACACACCTTTATTAGAAATCTGTTAGCGATTGGACACTGCAGTTGGTCAGACTGATCTGATAAATCACTGCAGTTTTATAACAGGAAAAATAGCAGATTCACCTCAGCTGAAACATCACCCCCAAGTTTAGATTTTATTTGTGTCCTGACTCACCTCAGAGTCTGTTGTCTTTCAGCTGTGAAAACTTTTTAATTAAACATCGCTTTTTATCAGGTCGTCACATAGAGAAAATATTTTGATATTTACATATTTTCCACTCTCACGAAAACATAGACACTACTAAATAATTTCTACAAATTAGGAGACATTCTCGTCATAACTTGGATAATTACATAATGAATTTACAAATAGAAAATCAATCAATTAATGCATATGCAAGTATGGAAAAAATAAATAAAGCTCTGTTAGCTCATTAGCTTTCAAAGTCTGAGCTGTAACTTTATTAAGCTGTGGTTTGATGGATCTGTGCACAATATAAATAAAATATACAGGTTTTTAATGAATGCAGCTGCTGTCAAACAGTTTCTTCACAGACAATTTTTGTCATGTTGGAGGATGTCCCTACACTGCTGCGCTGGCTGTACTTACTATTTGGACAGTGTGTCATTTTATCTGTGCAATTACAAACTCCAAGGCATAAAAAGCTCTTTTAACACCTGCATACTGACAGCTGATCCAGCTGTTATGCAGCTGTGCTGTCGTCACCAGGAACTGATAATGCCTCAGATGATGGGTCGGAGAAAAGAATGTTACATCTCTTATTTTAAGAGAGGGACTGAGACATGAGGACAGGATGCAAGTGAAGCAAATGGGGAGAAATTTTATGATAAAGATAAGGACCAAAGATCCTTTGTGAACACTTAATAGTTAGATGTTAATGTGCATTAAACTGCATAAAGTGATCATATTTCATCCAAATAAAAGCTGGAACATTGTTATTTGATTAAAAACAAATGAAGAAAAAATAACATAACATTTTTTAAATGGTCTTGTCTTTATAATAATCCTGTTATTGTATTTCATCCATTGATATATTGTTTCCCTTTTACCTTAACTCTGATTTCCTTAATATTTGTAAATAATTATATATTTCAGATATAAACAACAGATAGCCCTATCTACATCAGACATAAAAAAAAAAATCATTACAGTTTTAGAATTTTAATCCCCTGATTTGTGACTATGAGGACTTTTTATCCCTGAAAAACTTACTGTCCCACCGCTATGTACAATACTTTGGAGAATAATAAGGCAAAAAAAGTGAGAGTACTGTTTAAAAACAGCATTTAATTGGTCAACATGTTCACCACGAGGTTACGCTAATCATGATGTGATTATGGATCAGTTGACATTCAGAAATCACACAAAAACAGCTGATGTGATTGGCTATCAACATTTACACAATCAACTGTTAGTACACCACCATGGATGTATTAATATACATCCATGTACTCAAAATAACCCCGTTTGTACGCAACGTTTCAGTGATTTCGAGAAAAGAAAACGACTTTAATAAATACACAAATCTGATGTGAATAATTAGTAAGTCATAAAGCGAACTAACGTTAACTCCGTTAGCTGAGGTTGTTGTTATGTTATATTTCGTTTTGTGTTGTAAACTCACCAATAAGCGAGACTTCCTCCGGGATTTCCTCTCTGAAACGTTTCTCCTCGGTGGGGAAATCAGAAAAAAACAGAAAAATAAATACAAGTAAAACTGCTAACACACGGATGCATCCTGGCAGACACCATCTTTAGGCTGCTATTGAGTCTGCGCAGAGTCAGAGGCTGCTGGATGTTGTAGTTCTTACAGCAGTGACGAAGGTGAAATTGTAAAGAAAATTTTAAAGTAAGAACCAAACCCATACCCTTTTTAAACTCTGTTTGGTTTTCAGTTTCAAAAATCACATAGAGAGAGAAAGAAAAGGTGAAATACACTAAATGGCTAGAAATATGCAGACACAGTGTGCATTGTGTCTGCATACTTAAATATACTTCTGCTCTGGGGATGGTTTTTATGGTTTGGGCTACTTTGTATGGAAAATCTGAAATTCTTGAAATAACATTAAACCACACACATTTTGTTATCATATTTACTAGTGATTAAATGAACAATACATGTTAAATTAATGTCATTTTGCTTTCTGTCTTTCTGTCAGTGAATATTTTTTTTCAGTGTGACATGAATTTTTCATATAAAGATTGCAAAGTTAGCTAGCCTTGAAAAATCCAAAAGTTCACAGCTCATGCCATCCTTCTTATGTCCATCCTTCTTATAGCAGCAAAACTTCCAATGGTAGCTATTAATGCTAGCATTATAATGTCCAAACATTAAAACTTTAGCAGCTAATGCTGACCTTATGATGTCCAAAATATAGAACTTCACCAGCTATTGCTCGCCATTAGTCATTAGTGTCTGATTAATGTTAGTGGCACTGCATTACTCCATCTAGCCAGCTAGCCTAGCCTTGTATTCCATTAGTTAGTAGCTAGTGTTACTAACATGTTTTCCTTTTATCTTACCATTAAATTGATGAAGACCAAAGTTAGCAGCTAACATTAAAGGCACTGTCTAAAGTAGCTTAATGCTACCCTTTGTTCAAGAGTTGGTAGCTAAAGCTAACCTTGTAATATTAAGAGGTTATAAGAGCTAAAGCTACCTTTCTAAGATCCAAAAGTTTACAGCTCATACTAGCCTAATGTCCAAACGCATGAAGTATAGAAATAAAGAAAAGTGTAGCTACTGCTAACCGTACTCCATCTCATGTCCTGTTTGTTATTTTGATATTAAATACACAGTTAGGCGAAGACACTCAGTTATCTGTGTGGCAGTGGTGTTTTACCTCTACGGACCGCTGTAGTGTTCTTTTATCGTGTCTTTGTTGTTTGCGCTGTTGTTTTCTTAGATTAGCTCCCTCATTATAGCTAGGTGGCTTGTCTGTTTCAAGTATTGGGATAAGTTGGAAATCGGACATAGAGACAAGGTACCACACCTCTCTT
This sequence comes from Seriola dumerili, assembly GCF_002260705.1. Classification (NCBI taxonomy): domain Eukaryota; kingdom Metazoa; phylum Chordata; class Actinopteri; order Carangiformes; family Carangidae; genus Seriola; species Seriola dumerili. The sequence continues at coordinate 466,646 of NW_019176548.1, read as the reverse complement.
CATTTCTGTACTCCACATGACCCCAAAACAGTTTCCAACAACAACCAACATGTTACGGCAGCCCTACAGTAATTCTCAAGGGACACACCTCAAAAAGCATAACACATAGCAAACACAGGAGAGCCTGTTACATTACCATTAAATTCATGAAGACCAAAGTGAGCAGCTAATGTTACTGGCAAAGTGGACAGCAACTGTGAGAACACAAATTACAATACAAACACACTTAATATGACAGGTTTGTTTGTTGTCAGCATTGTGTTTTTTCCAGGTACAATGAGTCTTTTTTGGTTTAATACATTCATTTCTACTATACTGGTTTAATCTGAGTATCTTAAGTCACTCAGCCACCAGGATGTGAAACTTCATCCTCTCCTGCTTTGTTAGTTTGCCGTTTCCTTCTGATCGTCATGTCTGGGAATTTGAGCCACCTCCCTATCTGAACCTCAAGCTGGTTCTTAAAGTCCCACTCCTGTTCTGAGGAGCCCCGCTGACACTTTTGGCTGCAGCTTTTTTAATGAAATCCAAAGCTGAATGTGTGTCAGCTGCAATCTTCAGTATGCAATATAAAACTCTGAGAGGAGAGAGAGAAATTGCATGCACATCCAGAGGAATCTTTCCAGCTTTAAGTTAAAATGTAGACATATATCTTAAATATGCTTAAGTTACAGAGGTAGTGAAAGAACAATAAGTAGCAGAAATATTAGCAGGAGAAGAAATGTCTTGCTTCACAAGCACACTAATAATAGCTGCAAGGAAGGGGGTTGGGAGCTCTGTGGGAATCTTCAAAGAGCAGGTTTTTGACACTCGCAGAAGGTTACTTCAAGATAAGAATATCCATCAAAGAAACTGTGACAGTTATGACCAATATACAGCCATATATAGTATACATTAGCATTTCTTTGAATCACTTAAGACTTGGAGTGCCATTATCTATCCAACCTGTGTATTACTTATCTTGAGTAGTAAATGTTGAGATCATGTGTTACAATGGCTCACATTAACATCCACTAATACAACCTGGATTTGTATAATACTTTGCCCTCAATCACATATATTAAATAATGATTTAAAATATCAATAAGAATTCACATTTGGCCGTATTTTTGGAATTTATTCTGTCCCTTCTTGGTCCACTGTCGCTGAATAGGGTTATAACGATGCATCATATGTCTGCATGTATGCTCTTAATATCTCCACTTATATTTGCATTGAGATAAACAAGAATTAGTTATTCTGGGTATATTGCTGGTGTATTGTAACTCTGCACAAATAAAAACAAATTTACTACTGTGAACTGCTTTCTCTGTGTTCAGCTAAAACTCTATAATAATCCAGCAGTTAAGATAAGGTAGACTTCACATGACTGAATTATGTGCTAAGAGGGAAAAATGTATTTGAGCATTAAAGGCCTATCTTTTGAAGTGCCTTTTAAGGTATTTACATTTGAGCAAATAATATATTTTGTTTAACTAAATTTCAAAGAGAAAAATCTAACAGTTTTTACGTTGTATGTACTTAAATCATGAAAATCAAAGTGTTGAAAACAAATTTTACATGGAACAATCTTGCGTCTCAATATTCTATCTTCTTTATGAGGCTTTGTCTGCATTTTAAACTAATAAAACCCAACAACACTTGTTTTATTGATACCGCAATACAGTGGTAATCTCTGTGTTATGTTTTTTGATATACTGTAGATGTCAACACTCATACAGAAGAATATAAAACATGAACTTGTTCTGTTTATTCATCCTGTTATAATCTTCTTTTATGTAGAAGAAATTTGCAGTGTAATTTCAGTGTTGGTCTTTTTTTATAATACTGCAGGCAGATATGCTTTAATATCCTGTACTTATTTCAACACCTTAAATAGCTTGGTTGGTGTTAGACCTGTCTGTCAAGCTTGCAGGAACAGAGCTCATGAGTTTGAGACAGAATAAATGAGTGGATAAAAAACCTACACTATAGTGCATTATTCATATTGTGAAAGATATACATTCACAGTACAAATGATGCATGGAGGAAAAAAAAAAAAAAAGGGCATTACGTACAACATCTACATTCCACAGGAAATAAAGCTGCCAATGAACAACACCTCTAATATTACTTATTGTGACACAGTAATGGTGTCACTAATTTGGCTCAGAATGAGATTCACCTCAGTTGACTGAAGCATGAAGATGCTAAATATTACTATTTCCTGCACACATGGATGGATTATGAGACAATGGGCCCCTGGGCACAGACATGTTATAGCCCCCCACCCCTTCTGCAGAGGAGCAAGACACCCAAACTGAAATAGACACAAAACAATTACAAATGATGTGCCTATGTATAGTCTCTGTGATCATTTTAAGAATCTTTCTTATAGTTTTTATGGTCATTTTGCATCTCTTCTAGTAGTTTTGTATTTCTTTGTCTGTTGTTTTCTTTTTGTGGTTGTTTTGCGTCTCTTTGTAGTCACTTGACTGACTTTACAATAAGAATTTTTAACAGTCACTTCAGACAAAGGCTCCTTGACCTTTTGTTACTATTGGGCTTATGCCCAGTCAGCTCGTTCACTAATCCTTCCATGTCTGCCCAGACTTTTTTCCAATTGTGATGCATACATATGAAATATTCTTGCAGGGAAATTACTATCACAGAAAAAAACTCATTGAGTCTGTTCTCAGGGAAAAAACATTACAAACCAGTATATTTCTTTCCTGTGTCACTGCATTCATAAAACAATGGAAATATACAGTTCTCTAACAGATGCAGCAAAGGGCAGCAAGAAGGGACCTTTCAGCACAGGAATGATTGCGTAGCAACCTATACTACTGTCTTTTTTCTATATTTAGTGAGTGGGTCAGAGGGTTACATTCAGAGGGCACACACTTCCAATATTTGCAACATCAATATGGGAGTTTAGGTGACTGTAAAATTGTTTTTAAATTCAGCTTGTTTTCTGTGACAATATTCCCTGTAACATAAAAATATTTACTCCAAAAAACAGAAAATGAACTATTTATATAGTAGGCTATGAGTATCATTATAGTCCATTAACATAAGATGGTGCTGTTATTTGGATGTCTGTTTTTGTCAGGTGCAATAATCTCTGGTTTTACACTGCCACCTGCTGTTCATTTGCAGGATTTCAAGCAGCTATGTACAGTATATTTAAGCAATGCAAATAAATACAACTCGAAAATAAATTACATTAACTGAATCTTTGAAGGGTCATTTTGTTGCCAGCAATACAGACCTGCTTACAGGAGATATTGCTGTTTTCGTGCAGAATTCAGATATTGCAAAATGTTCTGCTTTACACTTTGTACTATTAGTGATTTTATGATGCCTTGGTAATATTTATTATCATTATTAGGCCTATTATTTGTTTGTTTACTTTGGTGTAGGATTGGGAATGAGTATTTGATCCAGCGGAAAAACTGTTGTTGACTTTACAGATCAAAAAGCACAATGATGTACAGGCATTTCCTGTCTGTGAACGGTCCATCTTCCGCCCTGATGCCCTTGTAGCGATTATTAAAGCTGCTCATACCCTCATTGCTGTCTTACAGGCAACAGCCAATTGTGGTTTATTTGTGCACAGATTATCTTCTGCTTTTGGAATGACTGAATCATCTCCTGATGATATAGATGCTTTAACCAGTATCCTTGAAATTGTGAAGACTGAGAAGTTTAGAGGGGAAAACTCTAACAGCTTCAAATGTTAATGCACTGTTACATTTTATTACATTAACCATAAAAAATAATAGAAAAAAAACAGTAACTGAGGCATGTGGGCACACTTCTACTTGTAAACTCATTGGAACTTCATTAACTTGTTCAGCCTTATTTAACTCAATGTAAGGATTTGTGAGGCAGGTAAAGAATTGTCGGCTGATTAAATTGTCTGACTCTTCAAACCCTGTGGTGACACTCAACATCCATTGGCTCCTCTAGGCAACTGACTGAAGATCTAAAATGAATCTGAACATCATCATGACATGGTAGAAAAGTGGAACTGTGGAAGTCAAAGCTGAACTGAAGATTTGGAAGACCAATAAAAGTTTCAGATAAACCTGCATGTCTGCTGGGCAAAAAAGCAAAACAAAACAAAAAAACCCCATATGACTGAAAAGAAGGTGCAGGAAAGTTTCACTGTGCAGTCCCACTGTGCAGCATTTATGCACAAACAGGGTCTTTATGGGACAGTCATCATACGGAAACCTTACCTGCAGCCTAATCACTAAAGTCAGCAATATGGAGAGCAATATCTGGATAAGCCAGAGTCGCAAACAAGTGCTGTAGATGAAGTTCTAATTGCTAATTACTGACCCAGGTGCCCATATTTTGCATATGCCACAATAAGTTTAATTCTTTCTTTTTTTTAAGTTAATGAAATAAAAAGCAACAGTGCATTAACATTTGAAGAAAAGTTCATTTTTTAGTGTCCGTCTGCAACAGATATTGCTTTACTTTTTTCCACTTTAAAAATCAACAAAATATGTAATTTGCTAAGTAGTGATTTTTTTTTCCAGTGGTGGAGGAAGTATTCAGATCTTTAAAAGTACTAATACATTAATGTAAAAATACTCCATTATAAGTAGAGTTTTGAAAATAAAACTCATTCTGCAGAAAAATGATGACTGACTGATATGTTATTAGCACATTATTAGATTGTTACTACTAATTGTTACTGGTTGAAAGTAAGTAACTACATTTTTTCAAGTAGGCTACTGTAGTAAAGCACAATTTTGAGGTACTTGTACTTTACAAGAATTTCAGAGAATTTTCAGAGAAAAACATTGTCCTTTTTATCCCACCACTTTTATTTGGCATCTCGTTTCTTACAAGTTACTTAGCAGAATAAGATTTTACATGAAAAAATATATGATAATCTTATAAAATACAGGATTAAACTAATTATTACCAACCTTTTTTTTCTTGTGACCCCTTACAAATGATGTAGTTAGTAAATGTTCGTTTGGTTCTGAGGTTGTTTTTACTTCTGTTCACTTCAAAGACAACAAAATTTGCATAATCTATCTATCTATCTATCTATCTATCTATCTATCTATCTATCTATCTATCTATCTATCTATCTATCGCCTACAGACATACAGACATTTTCATATGTATGTATGAAAAATATAACCACAAGAGGGTGTATGTTGACACATTCCCACAACAACGTACAATCAGGGTTGTGTGTTTTTTGTAGGAGGAGCAGCACATATTTGGCACCACCTATCGCCTGTCAGACAGCGTTGAGGGCTCGGCCTCCTCAACTCTTGTAGCTATGGAAACTCGTCGATGGCAACATCCACCAGTCTGTTCTGTTCTGCCCCCCATCCTCATACCTCTCAGAGGTGCTGAGTGTGTGCAACTGTAACAGATAAATGAGACGCTGCAAGATGGCGATTGCGCGACTCATGGCATGTTTTGTTCTTTACACCAGCCTCGGTAAGTTTATTTTTCCTATTTACATCGCTATTGCGAAATCATTTCTGTACTTAGGGGGGTGCGGCTGCCGTTAAGTTAGTTAATCAAAGCTGTAACAGAATCGTTAGTGCTAACGTAAGACCATACGTTAGCTTGATATAAACAGGCTGATGATTGTCAAGAAAGCTTAACCGTTATGTATTGCTTTGTTGTATTGGGCAGCTTTAATGTCAGTGAGGTATTTTTCCATTAACGCTAACATTGCGTTGCTGTTGTACGAGTCAAACCTGAGAAATGGCGTATATTAGTTGAAATAACATCCTTAACGTTTTAACGTTTTTACGTTCATGTTAACGTTTGCTAAGAGCCGCTCACAATAGCACAGGAAACGAAGAAACCGTTAAATGTCGGTTTATTTCTTTACTATAGGACCCTTTAACACATTGCCTCGACATTATTATGTGTTTACTTGTCATTGACGAGTAATTGTGAGGAAATTTCCAGAATGAAAACAAAGCAAACGTTACTTTGGGCGAAAGAGAGGGCCACCACAACATACTGTGAGGAGACCTGTCCTAACTGTCCTGACATGAAGGATTCAAGAAATCACAGGCCTGCAAGAGCATCTCAGATAACATGCGTCCACTGTATGTCTGTGCATGCAGCATAACAGGCCCATACATTGTAGAATACCATGTTGAATTTATGTGTACCACTTTCTGATTAGGCACCATCTATAAAGGCTTTATGATCTGTAACTAATGTCTTCATTAATGGTTAGTAAATCTAATGCTTTGCAGATCAGTTACAACCCATTAATAACAACAACTTTTGGGTTGCCAGCATATACTTAATGAGCATACATTTGTTGCTCCTTCCGGCCCTTCACTATACAGTACATGGTGGTTTCATAATTTCCTTAGGCACCCCAAAACCAGTACTCTAGTGCTGAAATGATTAGTCAATTCATCATTTAGTTGGTCAGCAGGAAATTGATTGAGAATTTCAACCATTTTTATAATATTTTTTCTTCTTTCAAGTAAAAGTGGCTAAAATTTCCAAGTTCAAGCTTGTCAAAGGTGAATATTTGCTATTTTTCTGTAATAGTAAACTGAATCTCTTTGGGATTTGGACTACAGGTGTAGTTTTTTGATGAACTGTTTAGTCTGTGATATGTCAAAAATGATCATCACAACTTCTCAGAGTCAAATTTGATACATACCCAAAGATATTCAGTTTACTGTGATATATGACACAGAATCAAAGGCTGGAATCAGAAAATATTTGGCATTATTTTACTATTTTTGTTTGAAAAATTACTGAAACAATTAATCCGAATGTCAAAATAGTTGCCCAATAGTTGGAAATGAATTTTCAGACAAGCAAATGGACAAACAGAACTGTGTCACTTCCTTTATATAAAACACAACAGGTACAACGTGTGATAGTGAACCTGGGGCTTTTGTGATCCAGCTTTGGTTGACAGGATGTGCAAAATCTTCCTCCAGCATGACATTTTCCTGGCGGTGACATTCATTAGGAAGACTCATCCAAGCCAGTTACAAGTCTAGAGTTATAAATGTTAGCAAGCCATTAATAAAGGGTAATGGGCTTATCATTTTGTAATAAGTATTACAACATGTTATTTAATTTGCAAAAGTTAGTCAGTGACCTGTAAATGTCCACTGGAGAATCTAAGAGCCATCTAAAAAAGTGTCATGCTGGAGGAAGATTTAATCTGGAAGCCCAAAAATATTTCTTATGAATGGCTTATATCTATAAAGCTTTAGTAAAGGATTAATTAACCAGTAATAGAGCTATTAAAGTTTACAAACCCTTTAAAACTGGTGCCTCAGAAAGACTTTCACTTTCTGTGTGTTCCCTCCAGCTTGGGCTGCAACTAAAGAATGTTTTCATTATTGATTAATCGGCTGACTATTATGTTGATTAATTGAATATTTGTTTTGTCTTTTAAATGTCAGAAAATAGCATAATAATCTAAGAGGAAAGGACAGTCTGATAGTTTAAGGTGACACCACATGTCTTGTTTTGTTAGATTCACAGTCTAAAACCCAAACATAGTCTGAGTACAATGATATAAAATAGAAAAAAGCAAATTTTTACTCACATGATTAATCAGTTATCAAATTAGTTGCTGGTTAATTTTCAGACAATCAACTAATTGATTTATTGACTGATCATCTCAGCTCTACTATCAGTCGTTAAACTAGGTAAATCCAATGTTCAAATCCCATCTTTCTAACCAGCTTGAGTCCTAGGCAAGTGGTGGATTTGATAAAACCTTGCGTATTGACCTTTGGTGATCATGTGGTGATTGATGCCGGTGGATGGGGTGTTTTCAGTGCTGCAGGTCGAGGGCATCAGCTGAAAATGCAGTCAGTCATGGTGAGGTTGCATGGTGGAGATGACATGTCTCATCGTGCCTGCCCCTAAAACAGCTGGAGCTTTGGGTTGATCAGTGTAGTTGGTGCTGAGTTATATGTTGTATCCACCCTAGTGTGATTTGCTGTGAGGTCACCCTGCTGCTGCTGAGTGAAAATTGGCAGTGGAGTGGGTCGGTTCCAAATGGCAGATTGCGTCAGTAAATGTTGAACTTTTGACCCAGTTCTTCTACAAGTGTGAATCAAATGACTAAGCGCCTGACAGGCAAATCTTACATTTATTAGATTGTTGACACCTCTGTGGTTCTGAAACAAGTCTGACCTTGTAGCTCACAAATATAGTAGCATTCATGTTTAGACTAATATTTAATATTCTAAAATTCTACCCTTTAGTTTTAGACTGCCTTTAGGTTTGAATAATGAACATGAATCAGAATTAACATTGTTTAATTCATGCTTCATATAACTGGGACACAGCGGTGCATAAAGTTGAATTATATGATTAAATTTAAGACAAAATGAATCATTTTGCTTTCTTCCTCTTGTTCTGATTGTGGAGGAAGATGGTGTTAATCCTTTAACACCGAGTTTCATTAAATCTCCCCTTTATGATTATTCCACACTGACAGTATCAAATATATACGTTATCAGCTTGTTCCTTCTCTTAAATGAAGCTATTTATTCAACAGTGTTTCTGATTTAAAATGCTGAGTAACTTATTGTTTTAGTATTTACACTAGAACTGCAAATAATGATTTTTGTAAATGTTATTTTTGTCATTGATTAATCTGCATATTATTTCTTGATTAATTGATTAATGTCAGAATATAGTGAAACATGTCTCTTATTTATCAGTCATATAAAATGACAAAGAAGGCAATCATTCACGTTTGAGATGCTGGAACCAGAAAATTATTAGTATTTTTGATTTCTTTAAATGTTGATTTATTGTTGCAGCTCTAGTTTACACTGACTGAAATATTCATACCCTCAACATGTTTTTTTAATGGCTACACCATTCCATCAAACGAAAATATTGTTGATGTTTTGTGCACATTTCCCTAAAATACAGCCTGATGTATTTGGTATCTTTTGTCATGACTTTGTGCAGTCTGGTGCATCAGCGAGACAGTGGGATTGAAGCAGTTAAACCTACTGGAGCTACATTATACCTCAGTCTTTCTTCACTCTTGGATCCTGCAGTGTAGGGACTTTTTCTGAACCAGCATCATTAGAAAACACAAGGGCAAAGAACAGTTCACATGTCCCTTTCTTACATTTCCCTCCAGTATTTATGACAACATGACTGTCTCCATCTAATCTACGGGAGTGATTAATTGTTATTACACAGTCACTCTAGTATGCTGTGAATCCCAGTGGTCCTTGGTCCTCACTCAGCTCCATGTTGCTCGAAGCTAACTCTGCCTTCAGCATATTTGCAGCGACGACACTGGAATGTCTGAGAAAAAAGGCTTTTTATAGATGCACTGGATCAACAACTTTTTGTTGCAGGGATGGGGATGGGTAGTTGTTTTCACATTTAGCACATAAGAGGATTGCAGAATGTGGCTATTTAAGAGCAGGTTTCTCTCAGAACAGGCTATAGACCTACTTTGTCTATGCATTACAATAACAGAAGGATTAAAAATGAGCCTCTGTTTGCTTTCCACCCTGCACTGAGATTATTTTTGTAATTCAAAAATATTGTCTTCTCAGCCTACATTGTGTCACTGGGGGACTAAGCATTGTTGTATGAATGCCTTTATTTTAAGCCCATATTAGTAATTAGTTACACATTGTCATGTTAATTGACTGTGGTTATTCTTTCCCACGGCCTACTTTTGGTTTTGTTTGGATAGAGATGAGAAGAACCTTTAACAAAATCATGTTACCACAGCACCCGGTTGTGCAGTTAGTACACTAATTTTGGATTCTGGTTAACCTATATCCACTCAGCTTTCTGTAATCCACAACCACAATATGAGTTATTATGGACTGCAAAAAATAAAGACAGAAAAGTTTTTTGTTTATTTTTTGGACATTTTTTGACCAAAGGAATATGGGGAGGGTGACATGCAACAAAGGTTGTCTCCAAAGGCCTTTTATCAGTTTTCCAGAGTGCTTTACAAAAACAAATGGACTCCAACACATTACACCCCATCATGTTGTAATCCCTGAAATGATGAGTTTTTAACACATATTTGTTGTTTTTTTGTAATGTGATACTTTGCAGTGTGATTGTAGGAGATTTTATTAAATGGCTAATATTTGAAAGAGCTGTAGTTTTTAATTTGTTCCTGAAAATAAGTCCTTTTAATTTAGTCCTTCAATTCCACACTGTTTTAGCTGTAAAAGAAGCAGTTCAAAGCATCTAAGTCAGCAGTTCAAAGCATTGCTTAAAGGCTGAGGACGCAGTACGTGCATATGTCGAGGGAGCGTTTGTTGGATGAGCTTGTGTCTCTCAGGATGTCCAGTCACTCACAGCTGGGGTAAAAATAGCTCTTGATGCACAGGGTGGGAAAGTCAGCAACAGAGACGGAAGCTGAGACCTGGGAGTCAGATCTCATCAGTGTCTGCAGCTGTGCTTATATGACCGGATGCTTTGGCAGGACCCATGTTTTCATCATGTTCAGGCTGAGCATCAGCTATATGCTAGCTTACTTTGACCCAAGTCATACCGTACATCTCAGGGTCACTCGTGTGCTAACAAGGCTGCTTTGACTAAATACCTCAGGGTTAGTCAGAATGCCACGGGCGAATAGGAGTCAATTCCATGCTGTATTCAAAGCCTGCTGTGACGACTATTATTGTCTACTTCATTTGAAACCCTTCATACTGCCCCCACAGGGAGTGAATGCCTTCATTACTCAGCATGGGTGCTGTTAGTTGCATGTGTAACCAGCAATTACAACATTTGGAAGTGGCACAGACACAATAGGTTGAGTGTAGGGTACCAGTGGAATGTGGAAACATGCTAATTAATCCTCAGCATTTTAAATCTTTTCAACACATTGTTGAATTATGTGTACATCTGAAATTGTAATTTTAGCATTTTCCTAATTTGTTGTTGTACATCCCCCCCACTATACTCACTCATTTTCCACTTAAGTTGGCATTCTACTGGCCTAATTTTGACAAAACTTGTGAATTATGCCTCTTGCCATTAAAGTATGACATTTATAAAATAACACTAATTGCTTTAAGGAGTTCACTCAAGCAAGGAACTTAAAATAAGTATATCTCATTGTTGTTTGTGCCGGAGGGAAACAATGACGTTGATTAAATATGTTTCAAATATAAACACATTCCCACTGTTAAGTTATTTTTGTGCTTCTGAATGTGTTTTGTTTGGGGATTTTGATAAATTATTTATTCAGTGAACCTCAGTGTAAATTAGTGTCACAGTTTAGCGAAGAGGCTCTTGTATCTTGTAATATTTTAGGGCGTGTGGCTTTTAAAAAACAGCTTGTTGAAAATTTCTTATAACTAAATGTATAAATTGCATACCTCTTCAGAAACACTTTTTTCAATGAATAAATGCTTTAATAGGACATTGGGCCAAATACTGAAATGGTTTGTTAGAGAAAAGAAATGGGAGCACTTTGCTGTAATGAGTTACACATCACTGACCAATTCTAGCTATAGGCCTATCACCGACCCAAACACTAGTGAGATCTAATGACCTACTGATGCAGACGCTCATATATTAATGTCTGATATGTTTTTGACAAAAATCAAGTATCCCCACCCACGTTACACAGGATACTTTGTCTTTTCTTCTTTCATCTTTTCTTTCTGTTGACCTTTGTTACCAGAAAACCTCTTTCAAGCATAAAAGTCAGTAGTTAAAGAAACTGAAAACTCTTGTGTTTGTGCATCATATCAGGTTATGCTGAACTAAAATAGCCAACATAATTAAAATGAAGTCATCATGAATATATTATCAAATCCCTTGTTTATAAATTTACTTTGTATCATTACATGAAGAGAGTGCAGTCTTATTTTAAGATTTCACTTGTTTCAGTCTTGTACAGTAGATTTTAAAAACTGAAAACAAATCAAACACAGAAATAAAGTGAATACAATACAGATTGTTATTTGTTTTTGTTTCTTATGTATGCATTTACTGTCATAATGGAATGAAAAACATGTTCAATGACAATTACGTTGCCTTTTGTTTTTAATAACTGAATGAATTGGGGACCTTTTTGTTCATTACAGCATGAATTTTCCATGTTAGACTTATTTTTAAATACGTGTATTCACTTTCTTGCTGAGAATTAGGCTAGATGATAAATCAATGCTACTCTGTCCCTTAAATATAGAACTGAAAGCCAGCAGTCGGTTAGTTTACTGTATCTTAGCACAAATACTGGAGTCCTCTCTTGATATTTGACCTTTTCAGGAGCTTTTTGCTTTCAGTCTTGCTCTTTGGAAATTGAAAAACAAATTGACTTTGGCACTAAAAAAAACCCTGCCTGCCTTGTTTTTATGTTTATTGGTATTGTCCTGCTGCATTGTCCTAAAACTGGAGGGACTGTGTATAGAAAGCTTCCAGTGGCTCTTCAGTATGCATGGAAACACCCTCAAACGAAAAGGCTGAAAAGCCAAAAGTCAGCACTTTAACCTCAGTCAGGGTTTCATTGCAAATGCAGTATGCTGGAGCAAAGCCAAAACAATAAAAATCACTGACCAAATATTTACAGACACCACTGTATTAATATTGTTATTGCAGCAATTTAAGTTTTACAATTCTCTTACAATGATTCAACACCTGCAAATTATTGTCACCCACTATTGTTAACCACTACAAAGGAAACAAATCAAATACTGAAGACAGAACATTTCTACTAGGAGTCAGTTCATACTAAAAGGCTCTAATGTGTAGTGCAAATGTTGATTAAAAATGCACAACTTACACATTTTGCCCCAGGTGTTAATCTTCTTAAACACACATGGGAATTAATTAATAAGATATGTTTACCCTAAATCAAATCCCAAGCCTCTCACACTCTCTTAGTTTCTATATTTATCTCTCTAATCCACTGTTTATTAGGCAGCATGCCCAGTAGATAATGTTTGCTAATGAAAAAGCTTATGTATGCCATCAGGGTTACTCAGCGTTTAGTGTCTTTCTTCCTTTTTTTCCCACAGGCCACATTCCATCATCAGTCGGGGTAACTCTTCGAACCACGGACAAGATTGTGTGGGCAAATGAGTTTGAGCGTAAGTTGCTGGAAAATCACTCAAACCTATTTATCCAAAGTAGCTTTTCTCTTCCTGATTTGAGTTCTCTTTCTCCTGCTCTCATGCATTCTGTTTCCTCCACAGCCATCGAACTGACCTGTTTAATAGAGTCCATCTCAACAAACAACCCGAGGATTGAATGGAAAAAGATTAAAAATGGTGTCCCCAGTTATGTGTACTTTCAAAACAAGATAGCAGGTAAACCGCTTGGAAACTCTCTGTTTGAAAACCTCCTCAGCCACCAGACCACAGAATTTCAAAGCAATGTCTCAGGACTTGAAGCTTAGCTGAATGAATGGTACCTTGAAAGAACTTGGCAATGAATTCTGTTTTTGAACTGTGAAGTCACGCTGTGTATTTGAATGAGCAATTGTAAAGTGTTTTTTCTCTCTTTGTAAAGGGGACTTGGAGCACAGAGCTCAGCTCAGAGAGCCAGCCAACATTCTGATCTTCAACACCACTCGGTCAGACACTGCAGAGTACCGCTGCGAGGTGGCCGCCATCGATGATCAAAGGGACTTTGATGAGATACTTATTAGTCTTGCAGTAAGAGGTATGGTGGGCTAGGGCTTTGCTAAGATACCACACCACTGATGACTGGCAACAACACATCTATATTTACATACTCTAACAGAAGAACAGAAAATTATACTGCACTTCAGAAATCAGACTTCAGAAAAAAATTCCTTTGTTATTTAATGGAAGGAATATTTCAGGATTTGTGGGGGGTTTAAGACAAATTTTATAGCTATAGTTTTGACATTCTGGAAATTTTATTTTACTTATGTCCTGTGTTGCCAGTCTTTATGCCAATCTAAGCTGACTGTCTGCTGGATGTAGCTTCATATTTACTGAACAGACATGGTATCAATTTTCTCATCTAACTTTCTGCAAGAAAACATATAAGTTGATTCTCTAATATGTCAGACGATTTCTTCATGTGATTACTTCTGTTGACTTGTAAGGATGTTATATTTTGATCTTTTATGCATGAAATGATTCATCAATCAATAACAAAAACAGTCAGTAGTTGCCTTGCCTTGTAAATGTAATAAAACCTGCTTTGGATAAAGGTGTGTCTGTGTCTGTGTACAGTGAAACCTGTTGTACCACGGTGCAGCGTGCCAGAGGCAGTCACAGTGGGAACATCAACAGAGCTGCGATGTCTGGAGAACGAGGGCTTCCCTGCTCCTCAGTACCGCTGGTTCCACAACAATGAGGAGCTTCCTCAGGACCCCAAAAACAGCCTGAAGTTTGTCAACTCTTCTTACAGCATCAACCCTGACACTGGAGGCCTGGTATGAAAAACAGGGACATAGTCTGTTTATGACTTTTGACTTATGACTATGATTTTAGTTTTCATCGTCTGTACAAACTATCAATGGAAAGTGTGGAAAAAACACATTATTATTATTATATTATTAGAAATTAGCTTATTCTCCGTGTAGTAGAATCCGTCTCAGTAAAATAGGAGGAAGTAGTGGGCTGACAGTTGTGTTTGTGGATGGAACTCTTTAGCATCAAGAAATTTCAATGACAGCTTATTTACTGTGAATGTGAACAGCTTAATCTAAATGAACCCTTAACCATCATTTGACTAAAAGCAGGATCAATCAATGCTTGTAAAGATAGCCAGTGAGGAAGCTAAACCAAAAGCTGGCATATAGTATTACAGGAGGATAATGTTGCATCCAAAGCCAGGGTAATGTGTTTAAGATTCTCTTCAAAACCATAATAAATGGGTAAAAGTCTTACATGTGGTTGAAATTCAACCATCTTACTTAACACATTTCATGTCCATATGATAAAATGTTACAGAACAGTAAAAGACAATTAGTGATGTAAGAAAGAATCCACAGACAGACATCTTTAAATATTTTGTTGACAATGCAGCTGTGTGTCAATGCACTGAAATATTTCTAAAAATATCTCCTCAGAAATTTCGAAGGGTGAGGAAGGAGGACGCAGGGGAGTACTACTGCCAGGCAAAGAATGATGCAGGACATGCACAGTGTGCCCCACTAATGATGGAAGTCTGTGAGTGACATGCGTACATGTGCACAGATCTGAAACAACAGCACTTTATACATACTCCTGACATTTATTATGTCTCATTCCTAAACATGAATTTGAAATACAAAAAAACACAAAACCACTCAACATTTTTGAAAAGTAAACAAGGCAAAATCCATTTTTGTAGTCAGTCCCCAAGCAACAGTATTCGCATGACTTAAACCACTTGAAGGCCAAGCTTATTGTGCACCCATCTTCCCATGTCAAAAATAACCTCCAGTTGAAAGCCAGCAGAGAGACTACTAATTCATCTAACCAGCATATCTTTCCAAGTAAGGTCTGCACAGTAAAGTCCCAGCCAGTCAGGCCAGTTTTGAACCCAGGATCAGAGAACAATGGAGCAACTGTCCAAAGTTTCAAGTTATTTATTGCAATATAGTTGAAATTTGTTGATTTGAAAAGTTGTTTTCTGTTGACAACCATATATTGAATGAAACTGCAATAAGTGTTTGTGGTAAACAGTATGTGTTACAGAAAGTCCTTTAACTGTTATAGTCAGAAATTCCTGCCATATAGTGTATAAAATGTTTTCCATCTATTTTCCATCGATCACAAGATATTAGAGTTTAGTACTTTATGTGATCAGATGAAAACAGGTTTATATTCATATTGATACAAACTTTTTAAGCTGTCAGCAGCAAATGTTTGATATCTTTACTTGATAACTGGCTGAAACTGGTCGATTATCAAATTATTCTGCTGGTCAGCTAAGCCATTAATCAAATGATGATTTCAGCACCATGTAAAATAAATATAAACAAAATATATAAGAACAGAAATCATAAAACTCAATTAATGTAAGTCTTAATTATGGGCACTGATATCTCTCAGACCACATACTTCTGTTAAAATATCATCTCTGTGTTCTGTTGCAGATGATGTCGACATACTTGGGATTTTCCTCAAGTGCTTTGGTGGAGTGGTTGTATTCTTCTGTTTGACTGCTTCCATTTGTAATTGCCTTAGACGTGGATGCTTCCACAAAAAAGGCCACAATGAAAATAAGTGAGTATAAACTACATCTCTGAAGAGGGAAAGAAGCAATACTTTGCTATTCTACACTTCATTGAGGGCTTTTTGTTTTTATTATCACTTTATTTATTTCAGCTACAACTGGCCAGCTCAGAGTGATGGCGTTGAATATGGAGATGCAGATGAGGTAAACAAAATCTGTGAAACATACACAGCATTTATTGTGTCTTACTATGAACAAAAAAAACTGTTAAAGGAGGAGTTCTGTGTATGCTAATTTTCTAATTCTTATTTCTCACAGGGCCATTTTCGCCACAAGTCTTCATTCGTCATTTGACAGCTGAGACAGTGGATAAGCTGGAACCAAGACAAAAATTAAATCTGTTGAGGTTAACTTGCAACAACGATGCTCCAGATGGTAAGGTTTGAGGTGTGAAATGGCACATTATTCTCTGATGCACATCAAAATCAAATCAACCAACTTGCCAAAGTAATTTTAATATAATTTTATGGTACTGTTTCATGGTTTTTATAACATAACAGCTTTTTAAATTCTCTTCTGTTAGTATTAATTTCCATTTGAAACTTTGGGTTTTTACACCGTACTTTGTTTTTTTGTTTTTTTTTAATCATACAATAAAACCATTTCAAAGCTGTGAAATTTGATATTTGGCCCACAGTGTCATCGCAAAAGCTGCTGGAAGCTATATTCCTCCTTCCTCCTTGTTTTTTGGACAAATCCTCTTTTATAATTCTTAAACTTTTTACTGTGTACACTGAAATTGTTTTACAGAACTCCTTTACATTGTCTTTGTTCATAAGATAAACATGTTCTTAGTTTGTTTCATGTGGGAAAGAGTAGAAACTTGTTTTTGTATATACTGTAGTTATACATGCAATAAGTAGCAGATTGCAAAAGGCTGATGAGCTCAGATTGATATGGCACAATTTATTAGCCTTTATTATATTTACAGACAATAACAAGTATGTACAAGTACAGAATTTGAATACCATATATCCCACTATGCTGCAAAATCAATATGTACTATAAAAGATGGTGAAGTATGATTTTTAGAGTGCTGTTTTCTGTGTACAAGTGACCTTCTGTACTTTACTAATTATTTTGTGAGTATTGGACATATTGTCCAGTTTTGACTCAGTATTTAATGTACATAAATATATACATTTTTTGAACTTTTAATTTTCATACATTGCACTCCATACCTTATTGTAAATATGGCAATAAAACTGTTTGTTGGAAATAAAGTTACAGTATTTACTGTTCAGTGTGTATCTGCAGTGTTGAGCCTGTCAGTTATAACAGTATATCATTTCAAACATTAGTGTCAATGATTTGTGTAACAACTCAGGAACTGTTCTAAAATGTCCACTGTTCATTTGATATTATTACTATATGTTCATGTTATTTTGTTACTATTAAATACAATTGACCTGTAAATGTTTTGGAGACTCAAATGTTTCTTGTATTGTGTCGTGGAAAGGTATTGTCAGATTTCATCTATGTAATTTAAATTTGATAAAGGATTGAACATAATTATGCAGAGGGAAGTGACAATAGAAAGAAAAAGTATTGACTGTATGTATGATACTGAAGGTTTAGTGCAGTGCAGGCAGTGCACAGATTTACCTGAACCTGTAATTGCTTGATATGCTAATGTAAAAATAAGTAATTAAAAATAAGTTACTTGTAAACTTAGAGTCTTAACTATGTCAATTTTAACACATTTGTGCCTACAGTATTTGCAACATAAAAGATTTTGTAATTAATGTGTCTTACTCAGCTGGTGGATGACTTCTGATGATAGAAATATTCAGATTCTTTACTCAAGTATAAGTATACTATATTTACACAATACCACAAGTTCTTCCTTCAATTTTACTTAAGAGTACATGCTGATGTGCAATCTGAAATATGCACATTACATGAGACATTAAATTATCTGGTTAATATTAGCATAACATTAAAACAGCAATAGCAAAACTATTTTATTTGTGGTGGGTTAGTTTATAACAATGAGATGCATTGAAGTAGAAGTAGAAAATAGAAAAATATAGAAATACTAAAATAAAAGATAACAGTGGTGACTATATTTACTAAAGTTCTCTACTTAAGTACAATTTTGAGGTACTTTTTTTCACTTCTTCTTCTTGCTACTTTATACTTCACTATATTTCAGAGGAAACTATTGTACTCCGCTACATTTTTGAAAGTTATTGTAAGTTTGTGTGATAGCATACAAAACCTGTGATGTGATATCATGCATTATTATAGATTAAACTCCCTATCAGTATTTAAGGAAGTCTACATCAGCTTCATTTCAGTCAGCTACAACTGCAAAATGCTACTTACTGATAATCAATCAGCAATTACAACCAAATGTTGTAAAAAATATAGTAATACTATAGTGACAAAGATCATTCTCCTGTATAATGAGTACATTTTACTATTAATACTACATTTATCGGTTATTATTATTATTATTATTAATAATCACAATAATTATACCAAAATAAAACTTTGAATGCAGGACTTTTACTTGCAATGGAGTATTTTTGAAGTACCTCTACTTTTACTGAAATACCTTAGTACTTCTTCCACCATTCATGTCTAAATTGTACTTAATTACGGCATTTGAGTAACTTTACTTAGGTACTTTCAATGACGGGTCTTTTTCAGTGACCAACAAATTCAGGCAAAAAAGTAGAAAGCAATGCAATTTGAAAATACCGTCACTTCCGGTTTGGAGCGCAGGGCTTCTCGATTTTATTTTGAAAAACTCCACCCGGAAGTAGTCGTGCGAATGCAGGTGGCGTACATCCTGGTCGTTTGACAACATTCGCCGTTTTCTCTTACAGAAAACAAACATGTAATATTTAGCCTCACTGCCAGGATTGTGTCCGTTTAAGATTGATTCGTTACCGTTGAAGAAAGTATATTGGTGACACTGATGTCAACAGAAGAAAAAAGAAAGGGCTAATTTGCTAATGGACGTATTATTGAGCGTTTTCCTTGTGCCATCGTTTTGCTATTTAGCTTCATCGGTGGAAATGAGTGTGGACATGTAGCTAATGTGGAGTTTTCTGTGACATATCTTCGTAACAGTGTGTTGTGTGTGCTCTGAGAGGGAACCGCAGGCCTTTCTTGTGTGTCTGTTCTCTACTTTGAAACATTAGCAGGGTGTTTTTTGAGTTAGTTTGCTAACAATTCAGAGAGATAAGAGTAACGTTACAATGAGTTTCTTTAGTTTTGGACAAAGTGCAGAAATTGATGTGGTCCTGAATGATGCTGAAACGAGGAAGAAGGCTGAACACAAGACTGAAGATGGAAAGAAAGACAAATACTTTCTTTTCTATGATGGCGAAACAGTCAGTGGAAAGGTGAATGTCACGCTGAAGAACCCCGGGAAGAGGCTGGAGCACCAAGGGATCAAAATTGAATTTGTTGGACAAATAGGTATGACAAAGAACCCTTATAACTCAGACATGTATATATATATATATATATATACTACACAGTGTAGCTTCTATTAATAACTTTTTAACATTTAACAATATCCAGTAGTGGTAGAAGTACTTAGGTGTCTCACTTTGTAGAAGTAGAAATACCACAATATTAGAGCTCCAACCATTAGTCATTAGTAATAATCATTAGGAATTTTAGGGATATTTTTATAATCAATTAATCGTTTTGACTAATTTTCTTAGAAAATATGTCAAAATTCTCTGATGTCAGCTCCTCAAATGTGAATAATTTCTGGTTTCTGTTGTCTTGTGTTAGTAAACACGATAACACGATTTGTAATAAACAAGAGGCACAAGCTGGGGTCAGGTCCTCTCCAGCATTATCAATATTTTCTTTGGACACTTGGCTTGATTAAGAGGAAAAATGCAACACCATTGCCACAATACTATAAATCAATAAAACAGTATTGATTGGTTTCTTTTCCTAAGTGTGCAAAAACCTAGGTTGGGACTTCAGTTTGAGCCTTGATATATTAGTAGAATATTATAATATTACAGAATAGTAGTGGAATTAGCTAGCTGTGGAAAATATAAAGTGATGAGTCCTGTCAACCAAGAGCTGATATTTATTTATTTTTTAACTTTACTACAGTTGTGGTTTCTGTTAGCATGAAGAAAAGTTCCTTTATTTAAGACAGTTTTTTTTAAAAACTTTACTATTAAGTTCTTCCTGTTAAGATGCATAGTAAAGTGAAGGCGAGAGCTGCTCCCTCTACTCTGCTAAAAAAAAATACCCTGGCCCCAGCAAACACACTATCCCTTTTCTAGATCCACGTCATAATTTTCATAGTTTTTCTGGAAACTTAGAAAATGTTGCTTTGTGTCAGTAAAATTAACTAACTATTAAAAGTATAAGATTGTCATAAACAAAGAGTTAATGTTGCAAATAATGAAAAGAAAAAAAATTCCTTACACATGACAAAGAATGAAAATGAATCCATTTTTATCTGTCCAGAATTTACTTGAAGAGGAGCAATCGTAAAATAAATGCGGAACTGATTCTGGATGCATATTATAAAATCTGTATATTCTGAATATGTATTATTACAAGGGTTAACATTATGCCAAAACTTTCTGGATTTGCCTTATTTTGCTTTTGTCTGAAATATCCTTCTTCTCTAGAGCTGTATTACGACAGAGGAAACCATCATGAGTTTGTTTCCCTGGTGAAAGATCTTGCGAGACCTGGTGAAATAACTCAGTCACAGACCTTCGACTTTGAGTTCACTCATGTTGAGAAACCTTATGAGTCCTACACAGGCCAGAATGTGAAGCTAAGGTAAGTTTGATGATTCACTCTATTTGTGGTGAAATGTGTAACTGTTAAGTGTCACTCTGTAACGTGCCTGTCATGTGGTAACACTCAAACTGAACATTTTTAGCACTTGTTTCATTTACCTTGCAGTTCCTTGCAGATATGCGGACACCACTGTTTACATTCTCTGTTTGTTCCATTTTCAGATATTTTCTTCGTGCTACAGTGATCAGAAGACTCAATGACATCAGTAAAGAGATGGACATTGTGGTCCACACATTGAGCACTTACCCTGAACTCAACTCCTCCATTAAAATGGAAGTTGGAATTGAGGATTGTCTCCACATCGAGTTTGAGTATAACAAATCCAAGTAAGACTTGTAGGGTTGCAACTAACCATTATTTTACATGATCAATGAATCTTTCTTTTTCGATCGACTGTAAAGGTTGGCAACTAATATTCTTTCTTTACGATACACCAACTGATTGTTCCAGCAATTAAGACATGACAACCTCATTATTTCATTCAGTAAACCCACAAGTAATAAACATTATTTTTATGGCACTTCTCAAAACTGAATTTTACAAAGTACCATTAAAGACAGAAAATCAATAAATCAAAGGATTAAAATGGTAACAAGTTCAGTTACAGAAATAAAGTACAATATCTAGCAAAGAACTCAATCAATTAAAATAAACACAACATCCTTTTGGAAATACTAGTGTTAGAATACTAGTGTAGTATAGCAGTTCTTGTGTGGGTTTGACATTAGTAACTGTACAGTACTAATTAAACAATTCATGAAGAGAGACTCAGACAGCATCAGTCATGGAGTTTAGGACTATAACTGACAGCAAAAATATCAAGCTCCCAGAGCCCAAGGTGGAAAGTGCATTGTTATGTCTGACCGCCAGGTCTAAAGATATTCAGTTTACCGTCATGAAAGACAAAGAAAACCAAGACATATTTACATTTAAGAAGCTCTAATTACTCTTCTTCTTTTTTTTTTTTTTGCCATTTTTGCTGTACTGTTGATTTAATTTATGAATCTGCCAGTGGCAGTGCAAAGCATCCAGACACTCAAACAATGTTATACTACTCTGATTGAAAAATATGAATATTCAGTAACAAAAATATTTGTTATTTACAGACCTCTGTCTCATTCTATGCTTGTGTCTTGATCTGTTTTTTGACAGGTACCATCTGAAAGATGTAATTGTGGGAAAAATCTATTTCCTGCTGGTGAGAATTAAGATTAAGCACATGGAGATTGACATAATCAAACGTGAGACAACAGGCACCGGCCCAAGTGTATACCATGAAAATGACACTATTGCTAAGTACGAGATCATGGACGGCGCTCCAGTCAGGGGTAAACAACACTTATTCATAAGTTATTTCAAGCATTAAAAACATCTTATTCCATTAAGATAGATATTATTTAACCTGTTACAATATATTTGATATTTCAGGGGAATCCATTCCCATCCGGTTATTTCTGGCTGGCTATGATCTGACTCCCACCATGCGAGACATCAACAAAAAGTTTTCTGTGCGCTACTACCTGAACCTGGTGCTGATCGATGAGGAGGAGAGACGCTACTTCAAACAGCAGGTAATAAGATAATGATGAAAGGAAACAGGCCACTCATGCTCAGTGAGTGTGATTACATGTATCATGTTGATCTGAATATTCACGACTTCTGGCAGTAATTTGAGTTTAGAAACATTCATGTAAATGTAGTATGCATCTGATTTTACTAACACTGTAAATACAGATACAAATTCATTTCTGCTGGGGAAACCTGATTACTTGTATAATACCTCTGGATGGGTTTCAAAAAGGTTTCCTGAATGTAGGCAAGGCAAATGCTTGATTTGAATGTGCTAGTTAAATTGCCAGCGACATTTCAGAGGTTAAAGTTTGATAAGCATCTGTTGGTGCACACGCTGTATCATTTCCTGTCATTACAAAATAGTGAAATGCAGTATGTAATTTTTTTCATATACTAACTGCAAATACGGCATTAATCCTAAAGCATTCAATTACCTTCTCAAATGTTATTATTTGCTGTTTTTTTTCTGTGTTGGATCTTCATAAATTAAATATCTTTGAGTCTTGGTCTATCCCATTGATTGATCAATGTAAATCTTATGTAGGTTAAGTGTGTTCTCCTCTGATCATAACAATATTAACAGAAAAAAATCAGCTTTGTATCAGACAGACAGTGTCACTTTTCCATGCACAATCTCATATTGGATGTATGGACCTCACTTTAAATACTGCATCTGTCCCTCCACAAATTCTGCTCTGATCAATACAGCAGCAGATCAGTCCAAAACGTTCAGTCAGTGATGAATGCTGACTGTCGCTTATTTTGGTTTGCAGCCACACACAGAAATGTGGTCTGATGTTAACAAGTTGATTTCTTATTACATCTATACTGATTTTATATATCTGTTTGCCTTCAAAGATAACCTATTTGGTTGGTATTAAAAAATAAATAAATCATTCTTTTTTTCTCTTTTTTTTTATTTTTTTTTTTTACATACATTCATAAAAACAAAACCTTTATGAATATTAATTTATACATACTAGGGCTGCAACTAAGAATTATTTTTATTATTGATTATACTGACAATTATTTTCCCAATTAATCAATTCGTGGTTTGGTCAATAAAATGCCAGAAAATTGCGAAACATGTGCATTCCAACTTCCTAAAACCCAATGTGACATCTGGTTTCATTCAATAAACAATCCAGACCCACATACACACACAACATGCTGAGTTTACTATCATAGAGAAATAAGGAAACCAGGAAATATTCAGAAGCCGACACCAGAAAGTTTTGATATATTTTCTTAAAAAATGACTCTAAATAATTATTAGATTATGAAAATAGGCTTAAATTATTTTCTATTTTTCTTTTCATCGATTCATCAGTTAACTGACTATTCGTTCCAGCGCTGATGAATAGTGTATTGGGACCTCCTCCAATTCAAAAACAACTAAAACTGTTTATTTTCCTCATATTCCTTAACATTTTATTTCTTATTTATCTATTAATTTTTTCTCTTTCTACCTATATTTTAATGTATCCAGTAGTATGATTTTTTTAAAGTGAGATCACTGATGAGCAAATGAAGGTTACTGACATGGGTTTCGGTTTTCATGTGTAAGGATTAATGTCATCCGTACACGCAGGCATAAAGCACAATGTCTAAAAACGTCCAAACACTTTCTTTTCTCATTCTATAGGAAATCACACTGTGGAGGAAAGGCGACGTGGTGAGGAAGAGCATGTCTCACCAGGCTGTCATTGCCTCTCAGAGGTTTGAGGGCTCGGCTGCCTCAGAGAGCGCACTGGAACAAGCTGCAAAGGAGGAGAGCGGGTAGAGCTGCTGCCCTCCAGTCTCCTCACACAAGACTCATCAGTGTCTGCGTTGGAGTGGTGGAGGCACCTGTCAACTGTACATCTGGTCAAGCAGCTGTTTTATTTGCTTGTAAAGGGAGGAAGAACACAGACCAACATACAGTAATGCAGTATGTGACCAATGAAAACAGTTTGCATGAGGCATTCAAAGTGGCTTCAGGCTGCTGGTCTTGACCTTCCTCATTAACACATTTTTTTTTCTTTATGGGAATCAAACTAATCACCTGTCACAATATACACTATGTAAAATCTCTCATGTGAAATTCTTGGATTTTTTCAAGCATTTTGTTTGTTGCATTCTCACGCTTTTTGGGGATAAATTGATTTCTAATCTCTTAATTAATGCAACTGAATTGTCATGAATTTTCAACAAAATGTATCTCCTACATTCCACGTTTAATGAACGCATTCCTAACATTGTTAGAAGGTCAAGAAATCCGAGATAACTTTGCACTGCTATATCTTGCTGAACACATTATTCTCTGTGTTTGTGTGCTTGCACAAAAAAATGGTGGAAGTGGAAACTGGAATCTTTTTTTTCCTCCTTTTTGACCTCTTTAAGTATTATCCCTCACATTTTTTTTTTTTATCTGTAAATAAGACCAGCTAAATCCTATTATTCTGTTCCCTGGTCCAGCTTGTGTACATTAATTATACAGTACACAGTGCCACAAAATGACCTTTCATGTTCATATGCTTTACCTCAGCATTCCAGTGGTGTTAGGAAAGAGTGTCAAAGTGTTTGTATTACGGTCTGACAGTATGAAGTCTTCTGTATCCTCTTTCTTAGAGACTTGACAGTTGTGCCTAAGTGTATCAAGCAAATGAAATCCTCCTGCCTCTAACATAATTTTAGTCTTTTAACCAGAGAAAAGTTACAGTAGAACTATCTATCTTTTGCAAAATGTTAATCAATTACTCCTTGTCCCCAAAAGTCAAATAAATTGATGCCAAATGTAAAAACCTCAGACTTTGTATTGGTTGAATGTAGGAATGGATGAGTTGACATGATAAATCCGAATAGGCAGGGTGGAAGAACTAATGAAAACCTCATGTGAAAAAGAAACTGCATATCAGACATCACTAAACCATACTAATGCTACTACATACAATACACTGGAGATGAGTTGTGTTGTCACACAACAATGTGACATCACTTTTCCTGATTTTTCGTCACACAGGATGTCAAAGAGGTCAAGTGGTTGGTCCCTGAATTGCTCATGCACCAGTTACAGAACTGCAAACTTACACTGAAAGAATTAACAGGGAAAATCTATCTGAAGCTATTTTTTATAAACAATCATTACAATTTTTATGAGCAAAAAAAAAATCAAATCAATTGCTCTGACTGATATCGTTTTTTTAATTTCCTAATTTCAAGTCAAATATCTTTTGGTTTTGGATTGTTTGAAGATGACAGCTTGGTCTTTTAGGAATTTGTGATTTTTTTTAAATTATATTTTAATAGGGAATACAGAAATGAAAATGACAACATGCAGCCAGTCCATCTCAAAACAGCATTCCCCATGCAAGCAGCAATCTAAAGTACAAGGACGGACCAAACACTGTTCAATAGAACAGTGAACAGTTTTGATGAAAACCTCTTACACTTATAACAACAAAAATGTAATTACAAATGTCACAAAACCGGAATTTATGTCTGACCTTTTAAAAACCATTTGGATCTGAAGATGACATCATTAATGGTCTAGACCAGAAGTTCCCAACCTCCAAGCCCAGTACCAGATTTCAGGGAAATTTCGATTTGCAAAAGGAAAGAAAAGCTGAATAATAATCATATAATTCAGTTGGCTATTACAGTCTTTACTACACATAACCGGATCACATCTTCCTGCCACGCCAAGAATAATATCCCCAGTTTTGATTAAAGTCAAGTCAAGTCTGTATCTGTATAAAAACAGTCAGCATGAAAACAAGGTTGGAAACCCCTGATTAAACAGTCATGTTTTGACAGACTATCAGTTGCTAATGCTAATCCTTACTGCCCATAATGGCCAAAGAATATGAGGCTATTTTAAAAGGACATCTTATACTGTGGATAGTGTGATCACATGATTTCCCTTTATTAACAGATACTAATACTTCCATACGCAGTGCTGAACAAATTTAAGAGTTCTGTATGACGTCAAACACCTTTTATTATCCCACTCGTGTGAACATCACTGGACATCCTGATGATAGAAAACTATGGGTTGCAGAATGTGAAATCATTTTTATCTGGTGAAGTCAGTGTTAAACTGGCGAGGGCACTGTGAAGAATAGTCTCTTGTGCTGCTCATACACAAGATATAAGCTGAATAACGGCAATAAACACGGGCCAAGGATATTGTGAGGGCAAAGGGCAACCTTAATCAACATTACATATTGCTGCCATTTTGTAACCAATGCAATGTCAAAATTTTATGGTAAAACTTTACTTACATTTACCTACCGCAAGAATAAAATGCAACTGTATGGGAGTCACAATTTGACAAAACCACATTTAATAATATTTATGAACAAGAAAAAAACACTACAGTATGTTATATTGATTACACTTTGCATAAACACTGGGCTGATGGTATACTATTGGTGGCAGTTTCATGACTTCACATGCTCACAGTGGCTCTTTGTCCTCCAAACTCAAAACAAAGTCAAACTCCTCTGCAGAGAGAAAAACAGATGGAGTGTTCAGAACTAGTCCATGACTGTAATAAAGTAAAATAATAATAATAATAATAATAATAATAATAATAATAATAATAATAATAATAATAATAATAGGATTGGACAGTGTGTTTCTTTACATACCAGTGGTGAGGGCTTGCACAGAGAGCCTGGCCCTTGTAAAAAGTGCCATGTCCTTCAGAGGCCCTCCCTTGGCCCGATGCTGCAGGTGATACTTTTTAAGCTCAGCCAGAGGAACAAAACGCTTCAACATTCTTTGATACTGGACATCTACCTGAAAGAGAAGGAGACAAGTTCAACCTTAATGCTTGTTTATTGCCAGTAACTGTACTTGATGGACATATTCATGTAATTGCATTAGCTTTTTTCTGTTACCATGCTCCACTTTGGGTTGTCTGCTTTGCTGGTTGCATCATAATGGACATCTTTCTTGTCAAACTGAGTGTGGTCCACATAAGCTTCCTTCACAATCTGGAAAAGGAAGTACAGCTGAATATCATGCCTGTCTGTAGCTTTGTTATAATCATTAAAATATTCCCAGCAGTGGAGAGAAAGTCACTTACTTTCATGATTCCTGCTATCCCCGGTTCCTTGCAGTTGCTGTGGTAAAAGAAAGCCAACTGCCCTTCTTTCATCTGCCTCATAAAATTGCGCGCCTGCAGATGATAGAAAATTTCGAGGGACATTCCCACAGAGGAAAGAGAAAAAATTGTACTCATTCTTTTCTCGAGAAAAGAATATGCCCAAGGCTTGGGAGAATAAGATGACGAAAAGCCTTTTCAGACTGGATTTGTGCTGGTCCCTTATTTCCAGTAAACATCTTTTCATTACAGCAGTCAGTGTTTTTGTGGCTCTACCTGATAATTGCGGACCCCATCCCAGCAGTCGGTCTGATTAGGCAAAGCCTTCAGATCCTCGATCCCAAACTGCCGAATGAACCACAAGCATCAGACGAGTGCAGCCCACGTGCAGTTTACAACAACAACAGACTGTGCTGATGAGGCTGTCACTGCTACATACCTTCATATCGACCCCATTCTCAAAGCGGCTCTCGGGCTCAGACTTCATCAGCCAGCGACATTGCTGTGGAGAACCAGGCGACTCTGAGCTCTCCTTATTTGCTCCAGTCTCAGCAGAAGCTGCAGCTTTCCTCTTTCCACCAACTCTTTCTTTTGCAGAAGATGCCGTTTCATCTTTGTCACCTTTGTCTGTGTTGTTGAGCCAAGAATCATCACTCGTTAGACAATAACTTACATGTATCAGTGAATTAGTTTTAATCTGTGATTTAATTTGCTTACCTGAACTTGCTCTTCTTCTTTTACCCACTCTGGCCTTTCTCTCTGGTGGCATCTCTCAAAGACTATAAAGAGAGATGTGACAGCGTTAGTGTTTTAGTTGAAATCCATAGTTTCCTCTTGTGTGGTAACCTAACACAGCCAGTCCAGATTAATTCAAATGACTGACAAATTATTTCAGCAAAACAAATCAGCATTTATCTATACACACACACACACACACACGTATATGTACAGACAGGCAGATAGAGAGAGAGAGAGCTATTAATGTCAGAGCCATGTCACCCATGAGACATGACTCAATGATACTATGATGAAACTAGTGTGTAAAACAATAATATAAGTAATATAACATTTTTCATGGTCCACATAACGTTTGGGTACATTTTCAGTGTGAGGTAACTTCTGAGGAGCTTTTTGTAATGAGCACAGTACTGAGCATCACTAGTGGGTCGCCATGCTAGTGATGCTCAGTACTGTGCTCAGTCATAATTCATTTCTGTCCAACCTAAAATTGGGCACACACATTATAGACATGTTGAAGGAGAGATGTAGCCAACGTTATGACTGTCTTACTGATTTAAATATATTACTAAAAAACAAACAAACATTTATTTAGTTGTGTCCTAACTGTGATAGGACTAGGAGTATTATCTTTACAATGATACAATGTACATACATGAGGTCTGAAATTATAAACAGTTTAAAAAGAATAGCATAAAAATACAGTTGGAAATTAACCAAGTCTTTAAATGACACTTATCTGCACCAGGTCAGAGAGTGCCAGTTCCTTGACAGAATATAACTGGTAACTAATGGTACAACTAGTGGAGCTACACAAGAAGGGACAACAGCTGCACTACTGAGCGGCCCATGGCTCACGTCTATCAAGCCACAGCACCTTAGCCTAGGCAGATACAGTGTAGATAAGGTGTAAGGCAGGATGAAGCTGCTGATTATTTACTCTTTGCTTGGATAAGTTTAGGAGCTAAAAGCAGCACTGTTGGCTAGAGCACAGTGTCAACTGTAGGGGCCCAGCACACTTCTGATTGCACAGCCTGATACCCACTGTGGGGCCCAGTGACAGCTCAAACATCATTTAACATGGATGCTGGGCTTACATAGGGAAGCTCTCATTTAACGTGTGTGTATTGAAAACTGTGAAGGACATCCTTCGACATGGAAATATATGCTGCACTTAAATTTTATTCTCCCAGTTTTTTGGTTTGCATCACAAGACATGGCAGAGATTAGCTAGAGCTTTAACAGCTCAACACAAGCGACACGTGACGTAACATAAACGTGATAGTAATACACGTTGTAAAGTAGCTGTAGATAATCCCTCCAAGCACTGACAAAACTTACCTTTAGCTGAGCAGGGATTCAGGTGAATAGTCAGCCATCAAAACGCGCCGAATTAAAATTTACAACACGTGACCTCAACGGTGCGCTTGGTTTACACACCAGCAACTCCCGTTGGCGATGGTATTCTCGGTTCGACGGGCGGTGGACGTCAACACGCATTTTAATCTAAAATGTGGTTTGATGTCGTTATCATAACGACGCTGAAGTTCGTGTCCGATTCGACAGTTAAGATAGACCTGGTCTTTTGTTGTCTATGTAGACAACAAACATGTGAAATCGCCTTTTAAGTTTATTTAAAAGTTCCATGCGACTGAAAGTGTGTTTTTAACAGTATCAATGTTAACTAGGATGTTTATCATCCGTTCACGGCAATAACTACAACAGTTAATGAAAAAACGGGAAAATTGTCGATCAGTATTGTCACTGTCAGTAAGTTTCCCTTAACTTTACCAGTTGTCCACATATTAATACTCTTTGCTGATAAAACCACATTTCCCAGCAGCAGCAGCGGCAGCGCAGTGACATAACACTGTGGAGGTAAACATGGCGGCTGTCGGACCTCTAGCAAGAGTCGCCAGACTGGGCTCCAGCATCTGCAGGAACCAGCGTGTATTATTGAACAGAAGCTCACAGAGAAGAGGGATAGCTTCATGTGTCGACCGTAAGTTCCAGAAAAATGCGAACTGTTAGTTAGTTTACATGACAACAGCTGTGTGTTGTAATGAAATAAAATGTGAGCGGCAGCGGGTGAACATAACGAACAAATGTAACATAACGTTTAGAGCTCTCCAGGACTCATCAATATTTGAGCGTTAATGAAACAAGAATTAGTAAACACACACATTAATTTCTTTAATATTAAATTTACCTAGCTGCTATTGGTTAGTTTTGGTCCTCCTTGTCCTCCAGTCATGAGGCAGAGGGAGCTATACACCCCTCTTAACACCGCCCCTCTTCTCAGGCTGGTAGTGTGAAGGACTCTTACCAAACCGGAATTTTTATCATTTAATACTTTAGTGTGTTTTTTTTTTCTTCTGATTCTGGAAGCTTTTCTCACAGTTTTCTACTTTTGTAGTAACGTCAAGTCAAGTTAGACAGCTCAATATCACAAATTTAACTTCAGTGGCTTTATCCTCTACCCCTCTATCCCTAGACCCCCGATTTGGATAGGAAAAAAGCTTCCCTAAAAAACCCTCTTCCAGGGAAAAAGGGGGGGAATCCCTCTTCCAGGGGGGTGTACAGACTAGACCAACATGGCAAGTTTAGTATATGGACCATCAGGATGAGGAAATTATAGATGGAACATATATGAAGAGTTAAACTTTCAGTTGGCTCCACCTCTAAAACATCTGGAATAAGGAAAAGAGAGCGGTTCCAGGATGGCACAGCAAGCCTGACTGAAAAAGAGAGGTCAGGTGGAAGAAAGAGGGGGGAGATAGGCACATAGGCTTAGACGCTCATGTGCATGAGTGACAACAAACAAACAGATACAGTGGTTTTCAGAAAGATTACAGTAATCTCGTTGGCAGGACAAACATGGACTATACTGTAAGTACTGGGTACTAGAGAACAGATTGATTGAGACTGAGTCTGACTCACCAGAATGGCCTGCAGTTAGCTGCAGCAGCTATGGCTGATCTCCTCTCTCACGAGCAAGAAGCTGAAAGAAAGACAGCTGTAGTAGTAGACAGGAGTAGTAGTTGTATAAGAGTGTGTCCTCCAGAATCCAAAATAATTTCAAAGGCATAATGTATCAATCACACCTGCATCTGCAACAAGGAGACTACTGCCATCCAAAAATATTTAAAAGCAATCTGACAACTGCAGTTCCATTTACCATCATGTTTGCATTCCTGAGACTGGATTTCAGAGCACCAGCACAATTGCATTTTCCTGCCTCTGTATGTACTTAGTGTTCTCTGCTCTTTGACAGCTGCTCATGGACTCACAGATGAACAGAAGGAGTTCCAGAAAGTGGCCTTTGACTTTGCAGCCAATGAAATGGCTCCACACATGGCAGAATGGGACCAGAAGGTATTTTGCAGCAGTTTACTGAGGAGATGTGAAAAGGCAACAGAGTTAGGGGTTCATAAAGTATAATTTTGTTAATTACTCACTTGGTTAGAGAGACTGTTGTTTGGCTAGATTATGCTTCTATAAGTACAATCATCTTTTGAAACATAGTAAGCAGCTGGACATAAGTACCTGTAGAAAATGTCTCCTGTCCAGCAGAGAGCACTGAAAAGGGTAAAATGTCCTGCTCACAAAGCAGATTTAAGGAAACCATATCAATGTCGTTTATGTTATGTTAAAGAAAAATCACTATTGATTGATATGTTGTCATCATATATCAGTTATCAACATCTACCTCATAAATCCAGCATTGGTTGGGCTATAATAACTAAAATAATTTAATTTTTCCAGGAAATCTTTCCAGTCGAGACAATGCGGAAAGCAGCCCAGCTGGGGTTTGGAGGGATCTATGTTCAGCCCGATTTTGGAGGATCAGGTCTTTCTAGGCTGGACACATCGGTCATCTTTGAGGCTCTGTCCACAGGATGTGTCAGCACCACAGCCTACATCAGTATCCACAAGTATGAATCCCTCATCCGGCGACAATGACATGCACCTGCAATTAAAATTTGAAGAAAAGTTCAATTATTTGGATGTCTACATGTTGAGAGTTTGGCACTCTTAGATGAAAACTGGCTTGAGGTTTCATGAAAGTCATGAAATGTCCCAAATAACAACATTTGCACTACAGTGATAGCTATGACAGATATTTGCTTTGCCTGACAATTTGCGGTGTGCTCCTTTTCTTTGCAGCATGTGTGGCTGGATGATCGACACTTTCGGCAATAATGAGCAGAGGGAGAAGTTCTGTCCTGATTTGTGTTCGATGGAAAAGTTTGCATCCTATTGTCTCACAGAACCAGGTCAATTTAATACAAGAATCCACACCAAAAAATATCACCAAAAATCCTGTTGTGTCAGTGTACTAATATTCAAAGGTGGTTCTCTGATCTTTGATTTTAGGCAGCGGCAGTGATGCTGCTTCACTTCTGACCTCTGCACAGCGGAAAGGTGACCACTACATCTTGAATGGCTCTAAGGTACAATCTTCAAGCATTGCTGAAGCTCAGATGTTGCTTGATGTCTATTTGACCAACCACTGGAAAACACAGAAACATGTCTTCATCTCTTGATGGTGACTTTTCAGGCCTTCATCAGTGGAGGAGGAGACACAGACGTCTATGTTGTGATGTGCAGAACAGGAGGTAAAGGGCCTAAAGGCATCTCGTGTTTGGTGGTGGAGAAGGGAACTCCAGGCCTCAGTTTCGGCAAAAAAGAGAAGAAGGTCAGAGTTGACAGATTCACAACATTCTTAAGAGAATATGCGTTTTTTGGCTTGTATGTACGTGCTTGTATTTTGCTCTTTATGTGTTTACAGGTAACCACTAGATGGCAGAATTAAGTCATAGTCACTCAGCTGTTATGCAATCTGTTCTTCAGGTGGGCTGGAACTCTCAGCCGACCAGGGCGGTGATATTTGAGGATTGTGAGGTTCCAGTGAGTAACCGGCTCGGTGAGGAAGGACAAGGCTTCGGCATCGCCATGAAAGGCCTGAATGGAGGCAGGATTAATATTGGTGAGGAGGAAAACACTATCCAAGCAGTCAGCCCTCTCTTAAACAGCACTCTCTGCTATCCAAACTTTGTCAGTTATCCCCATAGCTATAGAGCTGATGTAAATAATTACATCCAAATGTAGATTTTATAGACATTTAAATAAATTTTAGTGTAAAACAGTAGCAAGCCAGCAGCGGTGAATGAACCTGTTGTTTGTGTATAAAATCTGTGCATATTCTTAAAAAGAGCGGAGGTGATGAAAACATGAAGACTGGATTTGGTAGCAGACATTAAAATATAAATATGACTATGTACATTTTTGAAGAGGAAATAAAACATTCCTACCTTTGTAAATGAAAAATTGAATTAAAATGAAGCAAACCTCTTTAGTGCTTAGTCTGGTGTAACCAGGAGCTTATAGCTGATGGTAGAAAACTTTATATATATATATATATATATAGTACTGCTGTGTAACTGACATTAGAATCAGTTTGCTGACTGTATGACACTTCTCTAGTAGTGTTACTGTTAAACTCCACTACTGGACTACTCTTATATATTTACCATTATAACATCATTGTCACTTGTGGTCACAGTGTTCAGAAAAAGTTAGAAAAATACATCCTGGTGATCCTCTGCTCATTGTCAACCACAAGCAGCATCTCAGTCAGAAGTTTTCATATGAATGCTCTGCCAACAGCTTCCTGTTCTCTTGGGGCAGCACATGCCTGTGTACAGCTAGCGAGGGATCACCTGTTGGTA
This sequence comes from Seriola dumerili, assembly GCF_002260705.1. Classification (NCBI taxonomy): domain Eukaryota; kingdom Metazoa; phylum Chordata; class Actinopteri; order Carangiformes; family Carangidae; genus Seriola; species Seriola dumerili. Next base: position 432,548 of record NW_019176548.1, on the reverse strand, counting down.
CGGAAACAATTTGGAGAGACACTTTCCAACAACCAAGTAAGTAGCTCACATTCTTACAGTCTATTGACACGCAGATCCAGAGATCCAAAATTCAAAGTAGGCTATTTACCCTCAGGTCCTGTCGGTGATTCCTTATGTCATCTTTCCTTCTGTCTTTGTGTTGTTTGTAGTTTCTCCAGTTCAAACTGGCAGAAATGGCCACCAAGTTGGTTGCGTCTCGCCTTCTGGTGCGTGAAGCTGCGACGGCGTTGCAGGAGAACCGCTCTGATGCTGTTTCTCTCTGCTCCATGGCCAAGCTCTTTGCAACAGATGAGTGTTTTAATGTGAGTATTACTGTTTGGTAATAGTAGCATTAATTGACACTGAAGAACGTTTGATATACTAGATACTTTTTCTGTATGACATGTATCCATGCTCCGTGAACAGATCTGCAACCAGGCTCTTCAGATGCACGGTGGGTACGGTTACCTCAAAGACTACGCAGTGCAGCAGTTTGTCCGTGACATCAGAGTACATCAGATCTTAGAGGGTGAGCTTTTATCACAATGAGCCTCTATTTTTTTGGTTTTGATGTTCAGAATTTGATTTCCTTACATTTAAAAATCCAGACAATGATTTTTCTAATGATCACAGTTTGAGTGACTCCCTTTTTCTTTTTTTTTTATTTCTCCTAAAGGAACAAACGAGGTGATGAGGATGATCATTTCCCGAAATCTACTGACAGAGTCGTGATAAAACTCCTCCTCTGGACCTTTAAGTGACTTCAGTAGTGATCATATTATTATGGTCTTCATCTCTGGTTTGTTACTGTGTGACTGGCTTCCTGGATTTCCCTCTGCATTGTAGTTTTTTCAAAGGTGGCTAAAATCATTGGAGAATTTGGGGTAAACCAAACAGAGGATTTTCTGGTATAATATTTGGTTTTTTGTTTCATTTTCAGCTACACTGGTGGCAGGGCAGTAAGGATGACAATGTTGATTCATGAGTCTGACATCTAACTCTGATCCAGAGTGAAATATCTCAGTAACAACTGCCAATAAAATATCAATAGATTCATGGTTCATAGAGGATCAATCCAATTGACTTTTCATGGGTCAAAATTTCCACATGTCCAACACTTTTTTTTTTTCAAAGTAACGGATTAATTTCCAGCTGTACTTTAAGATCAAACCTATGATATCATGTAAAAATGCAGAACATTAGCATTTTACGCTAGCATGCTAACATTACCATACAGGTCAAGGCACAGCTAAATGTGAGTACAGTAGACAAAGCACATTTTATTTATGTACAGAATGCAACTGATGAACATTGACAATGTCTGACAATGTGAAGCTGAGCCTGAGATTACATATTATGGCCACTGTACATGGGGGAAAAAAAACTTTTGATTTTAGTTACACATAGCATTTATTGAACACCAACATCCAGCAGTGGTGAAAATCATAACGTTTTCCTTTGTTTCCGGTTATGCTGCTAGTGTGAATATAGAGGTTTAATCTAGTTACTGTATAAAAAGCTGCTCTTTATAACAGTTTTGCCGAGTTTGTGAAAAGAAGTTTGAATTCTTTTTCCAGTTGTGTAAAATGATTAAAAACTAACTTAAGTGCCATTACAATTATATGGTTGTTTGAAATCACATCTACTGTATATCACATGCAGTCTCAGTATCTCTCTCCCAAAAGTGGCTTTTTACATCCTATTTATGTTCTTGGTTACTGTGTTGTTACTGTATTTTACCCCATTGTGTATTCTGTAGTATGTAAACTGGCTGCAGAAAAACATCCTGTGTGTACTACCACAGATAGCATTATATGGGTTGTGAATTCACATGTCACTTTGCAATTTGCAGGTCACACTCCAAATAAAATGATCTCAACTTTCAAAAAAAGGAATCAGCTTTTTCATTGACATCTTGAATTTTCTGTCATTTTGTATGAATTCTGTTATGAGTGTGTTTATAAGTAAGTGATTTTTAATTGAGTTATGCTCAAACCAAACACCTCCAGAACATTTATTGAAAAAACTGTCAACAATCAGAACCGCTGTAAAAGTGCTACAGGTAACTTGTATACATCAGTAACTCACTGCCACGTTATCTCCAGGGTTCAGGATAATTACAAGAAAACAAATGTATGGGGCAATTATTGTTGCAAAACTATTTACAAACGTGAGTGGAGAATTGTGTAACTGTATCTCAAGCCATGTGTGTGTAATCAGATTTGTAAGTGTATTAAGATTTGTAAATGCTTATTACTTAAAATACTTTTGTACTTTAATTAAAATTAAGACTTTCAGATTAAGTTTTTCAGGAAATGAGATGTCCTGTTCGTGCACTGATCATCACCCCTCAAAGACTAAAGCAAAATGTCCTGTGTGAAGCATCGCGTTCCATGTTGGAGCGTCACTATGTAAGATCTATACTACAATTTTTACTACATGTAACTACATTATTTTACACTGTTTATATGAATAACATCCAAACATTCGTGGGACTTAAAAATATTTGTTTAACAATTAAGTCAATACCATAATTTCAGTAAAAATCAGTTGCTGAAAGAATTTGGGTTAGGGTTAGTTAGGTTAAACCCATTTACTTGTTTTCAGTCTCTTCACCCCTCCCGTCCCTTCCTCGCCTCTGCAGCTCGCATCTCGTGTGAGGGAGAAACAAGACGAGAGGAAATGAGGATGCTTAATAAGCGAATGGGATACACCATTATTTATACAAATCACTGACATTGATCCTTAAGTTGGAGCTAAAACAAACGCACACGTTGTTAGACTAATTTACTGCAACGTAGATTGGAAGATTAAACACCCAGAATATGATCAAAGCAGTTACTGAAACTATGATTAAATATAACATTTAATCTGCGGCACAAATAAACTGGAGGAAAAAAAATCATTCATCTAAATGTGAAGTGACTACAGCCTTTTTTTTAAGTAGACATGGAAAACGCAAAACAGGTAATGTTTCCAATATGTTACTTAGAAATGAAATGAGTAACTGTTGTTGATGCCGTTACACTGACTTCTTTGGTGACTGCTGTTCACTATGAGGACCTTCTGTCAGCTGTTCATTAACAAAATGATCAAGTGTGTTCTTATATAGGCTACAATACACAATGTAGAAAAGAACATGTCAGGTGGAAGTTTGTTCAATTAACCCATTAAGGCCTAAGGTGCCCTCTAAACAAGCCGACTAAAACCTGAGCATTGTCTGAAAACAACCTCCTGAAACCTGAGGGGTTTTCTGAAAAAGTTGACGATCACTAAAACCGTTATTTCTCGGCCTCTGAAGTAGATAGAATTATGAAATAAAAAAACATTTGAGAGCTCAAACATTTGGCTTTTATTGTAAGTCATTGCCTTTGGAAGCTGGATATGGCTGAATAAACAAGAACATTTGTAAACATTTTTAGTTCAGTTCAATTTCTTTAATGTTTATTGTTTGTTTTGTTTTTTTAATGCTGATGAACATTATAGTAAAGGCAATGATTTACAATAAAATTCAAATATATACAGTCATTTAAACTCGAGGCTTCGAAATGGCAGCTCACAAACCCAATGGGTGATGTCATGGTGGGTTGCTAGGTTGGATCTCTCCACACATTTGCAGATCTGCCACAGCAGAAGTGTAGCAAAAGTCACGTGTGAAAAGACAACTGAGAGGTCCACATGAGTTCTAACTGATGATTTGTCTGTATTTCCTGGTGTTGGAGCAAAAATACTTAGACTTAAGCCATTAATATCTATGTACACATTTACAAATTTGTCTACATATTTACAATTCTCAATACCCTTGCAAATCTGAATACAGATTTGGGGTTTTTTTTTTTTTTTTTTTTTTTTACAAATTTACATTAACAAATCTGATCCCGCATTAAGACACAGTTACACAACTCTCTACGCACATTTGTAAGTAGTTTTGCTACAATAATGGCCCCATACAAATGAGCATCAGCAGGAAGACTGGTCAAATATTTTTAACCGTGCGTCTCAACTAATGACCTCATATGTTTACAGCAATTATATCGAGTTAAACCAAGCACCTTGGAACAAAATAGTCAGAACTCATCAACTTCAACATTGCTATACTCACTATTTTGGTTACATTCCATCTACCATAACAGGCAAAAAACTCAGACAGTATGTTCTCTCAGTAGACATCAGTCATGAAATCATATTGACATTGTTACAGTAGGCTAAATAAACAACCCTTCAGTGAAAACAGGTAAATGTGGGTCTAAGAAAGCAAGAAATTCGAAAAAGAGAACCATTTGTAATACCTGAATTGTGGTTTTGCTGGGTTTTTGCTTTGAACTAGTGCAGTTAGCCTGAGAAAAGTAACTCAAAGTGATCAATACATGGCCAGGTACAATGTAATAGAAATGAAATTGTAAAAAAAAAGTCATATTTAGTCTTTTCATACATTATACAAATGTAGCCAAAACATTATATTTTGCAAGAACTGCAAAACTCTATGTGAACTCAACTACTCATTATGGTTTACGATATCCTGACAAATTTCGTTAAATTAACACAATTCTTGAAATAATTGGCAATTTAATGCTATTGGAGACCATTTTAAAGATCTCTAAGGGAGTAAATAAAAATATATTTGTCCATAGTGAGCCAGAATGCAACATACGAAAACAAACTGAAATGAACAACGATGCACTCACTTTATTAACAAACTGAAGGGAGAGGTTGTGCAAATGATGCACAAACCACCTGTGAGACAGTTTCGCCTTTCACAACCTCTCAGGTCTTCATGGAGAAAGTGCTTTCCATTTCAAGGCATACTTTCTCTCCAGCCACAACCGCCATCCTCTTATTTCCCCATCAGAGATGCTTTTGCCGGCTACACCAGCGAGCCAGCTTGGCTTTGAGCAGGCACCATGACAGCAACAGCTCCCATGCGTGTCAGAGTGGAGGAGCTGATTTGTGGGGACACAGTGAGTGGTGGTGGCACCTGAGGCTGCGCCCCCTCAGTCCTTTTGGGGATGGCGACTACAGGACTCCTGAAGACCTGCGGAGGGGCCCCGTTTGCATTGGGAGGCCGCTTGTGTTTACGTGATGGAGTGCCTCCAATGTTGTAACCAGGAAGTCCCTGTAAGGTGTTGGCTTCTCCAGGACGCAGCTGGTAGGCGTTAATCACTGAGCCTGTGTCTGAGGCTGAGGTGGGGGAGTAGGGGTAGTGGAAGTTGGGCTGATGTGGGTCTCGCGGTCGAGGACTGGTGGCTATGGAGGACAGCGTGCCGTTCTTGGACACGATGTCGGAGCCGGTATTACTCTTTGCCCATGACACTCGCTTTGGTGCCTGAGCATCCTCCCTGTGGCAGAGAGAGAGAGGAGCAGAGAAAGCAAAAGCTCATCATTTATTCAAGTGACTAAAATGAAGAATGACACAAAAAGCAGCTCAGTGAAATCTTTTCTTGCTTCCATAAAGTGAAAATACACATTTTGCTCTTAAGTTGGGCAACAAATTTGACACACATTCAGCTTCAGTGTTTTTTACTCATATTGAGTTTCACAGTAAAGCGCAAACAAAGCCAATAAAACAAACAAAGTATTCAGATAGTTTAAACAAGTGGTGATACCACAATGTAAAAACAATCTACTTATAAATACTTATAAAATATTTATTAAAAGTAAAAGTACTAATTAGAAGAATGTTTCAGGGTGTAATAATATTATACACCTATATTATGGAAATATTACTGTCACTGAAGAATGACCACGTAATCCCAATTTGAATGTTTTATCTGGTCATGGTGGAGCAACTTGCACAAGCATTGTAAATTGTGGGTTCATTTAAACTATAACACAAAATTTTATTTTACTACTATCATATGTTTGTTATGTAAAATCAGAATCTAAAGTTACTGAGAATCAGTACAGTTGTGTACAAATTAAAAGTATTTCCTTCTGAAATGTAGGGGATTACAAATATCAAGTACATTTGAATTCAGAAATTGTTCAGCATTGGGTGCATTGCATTTCTCTTTATAAAATAATATTCTAATTATCAAATGCAGGCTTAGGTAAAAGAATCTCAAAACTGCACTTGAATCCATACTTGAGTGAACTGACTTTGTTCTTTTCACCACTGCTTATATAAATAACTTGTAATAGCTGTCATGGTCTGGATGCAGGTAATAACTGCAAAGCCTGATTACACACACACACACACACACACACACACACACACACACACACACACACACACACACACACTGGCCACTAGATACACCTGTCCAGTCTAATGCAATCCAATAAAACTGTTCTGCCATACATTTTTAGGATTTCTACAATATGACACTGTCACAGAGGTGTTCATTCAGTTACATGTTTTTGTAATGAGGTCGTAGTTAGTGGGGGTGTTATAATGGATTGCATTATATTCAGAAGTGTGTCTAATATTCTGCTCCCCTCATGTAGGAGAAATTTAGAGACATCTCTCAATATAATATAGTCCAGAAACAGACCATCTTCAACTATCACCTCAATAATAAACCTCTAACTGATTCACATTTCTGACACTGTCATCAAAAACTGAATATTATAAACTTCATAAAGGTAGACTTCATGGCAGAGCTGTTGCATTGAATTGTATTAAACTGTACAGGTGTATCTAATGAAGTGGTCACTAAGTGCACAGTGAAACTCTCACTTGATCTCATTGGCTATCTCCTCCTCAGTGTCTCGTCTCCTTCTCAGGATGAATATGAGGAATAACACCATGGCCATAAGTCCCACTACTGACCCCAGCGTAGCTGCTGCAATCATGCCTGCATTGGAAGCTGGGAAACAGATCACAGTCAGTATTTACACTCAATGAGAGTCACGGCTGAGTTATCTAAACACACACTGCTGAATACACTCGTGTGTTGGCAGAGTAAAAATAGAGTTTTGAGCGTGTACGCACAGGTGATAACCTCCAGGTTAATGGAGCAGCTGTCGGAGCCGGCGGTGTTGCTGGCTCGGCAGACGTACTTCCCCGACATGCTTTTAGTGAGGTTGCTCAGCCTGAGGGTGCCGTGTCTCTCATCTGCAAGACAACCACACAGTTACACACTCTGTACAATCATATATTTATGGGATGTGTAAGTGGGCTCCTTGGAACTAGCCAAGGAAACTACATAAGTTGACATTAAAGAACTAAACCTCAAAACTACACGTGAGGGAACTAATAACTAACACAAATTCACTGTACATAAGATAATCCTGCAATAGACTGTATGTACATAAAAATACCTTTCAGATAAAATAAAGCAATTCCAGTTAATTTAGTTTGTAATTTTAGAGGCATGATTTCCTTTGTTTACACAGATATCATTATGCATTGTGTATCACGATACTACTATTGTGTGCAACAAATCATAGCAGTGTTGCATCATTAGTAAATGATTCTAACCCTTGATGCAAAATTTAATCCACTATTGGCCCATTTCCAGTGCCTACTGTATATAGCCTGGCACTGGTGCAGTGCCACAGCAGACAGCTCTGCAGATGATTCTGCTGTTGGTCAGCAATTTTTGTTTTAATATTTTCATGACACAGCAGTAAGTGTGTGTGTATGTGTGCCTGTCTTTCACAACTGGATATTTCCATTCAACACAATCTGTTCTTGGCACATCTGGCTTTAAAATGCTGTGTTGTTGCAAACACAGGCTGAAGAAAAATAAACAAGCTTTATGTGGGACTTATCACAACAAATCCTCTCAAATCCAATCTTAGACGTCACATTGCAGCATGTCTTCATCTGATGTGTTTTTGCTTTCGTGGGGACGTAAGGAAATGAGTGTGGGTGTGTGTCTGTTTTGTGGAATCAACATCGTGAAGTGTTGTTCAGATGGGTGGGTGTGTCACACTCTGCACCGCATAAATCCCCACAGAGAGAAAAGTAATGCAACTGAGGGACTCATCCAAATCATCCCTGATGAAAAGCCAAGGTTCGCATTGCGCCAGCGAGCAACATATTAATGCAAGAGACCAGAAAATCCGTAACAATCATTGTATCACAGCTGTCTTCATCCCAAAGTTTGGGAGAGTGAAGGGTGGCCTGAGATTTGTTTTGTGTGCACCATCTGCTGCTGCACCATCAGGAGCGAGGTTAATGTAAGTAGGTGCACACAAACCACAGACAACAACAAAACTACAGTAAATCTGTTTTAGTTATTAAACTAAAACAAGTGGAACTGAACGAAAAATTCAGAAACTGTCTTGTAACCTGCTGTTGACATGAATTATCTGTCCATGTGAGTACATGTGAACACACAAGAAGTAAGAGTAGCTAGTATTTATTAACAGCTTGAATATTTTATTGTTAACCTTTGACCAGATATTAAAATCATGTCTCTGATATCAAACGAAAGCAGCTTCCAAATAAAACCATAGCAGACAAGTGCGACATGCACCTGTCCCTCTCCGATTATTTAATCCCTGGTCTTGAAAACCAGCTGTGAAGAACCAGACCCAATTGTGACAGATTAGCAGAACATCAGCTGACTCTGAGCTTGGAGCAGGTTCAAGCCCGCACAGTGATCACATTCCAGCGGCGGCAGAGCTGGAGGGGATCTGACATTACAGTAGGTGCTGCTTCATATCAAGACTGGAGCATTACTCATATTACGCTGCCATCACTGCAAGGTCAATGAGCAGCATTTGTTAAAGCCCTGACACATGACATATGATTAATGGAAATCAGCAGCTTTTCTATATGGAGCTCATGGTATAGTCTGCTACCTCACATGACAGTCTTCAAAATGAATGTAAAAAAAAAAAAAAAAACCCACACACATTCTTGTGTCAAGAACATGTTGTACCAGTTACTGTAATTTAATCATTAATATTAATTTCCATATTGCAGGACTAATGAAGAATAAAAAACTACATTTCTACTAAAATCTGCATTCTGGTTAATGCAACTGGGTATTAAAGAAAACAAGTGAAACAGGACACGTCAGTCTACTCATTCACTGTTCTGTTTAGGTATTCATTCATTTCCTCCATTTACATGCTGTTGATTGTAAACTAATGTTGACACCAAAATAGATGCCTTCAAATTACTCGTTTTGTCCGAAACATAAGGAGACGCTTATTCTAATTAAAAATCAACTAATCATTTCAGCCCTTTGGGAAATAAATAAATAGTGATGATGTGTTTTGGTTGAAAAACACAAATGGGCCTTGAAGACTTAGAACATACAGGCTTACTGTGAGGCTACACATAGCACAAATAGAAAAAGATGAATGAATGCAATAGGACGACAGCTAAATCTAACACAACACACTTGTTATAAAGATTTAAAGGACAAATTCAACCCCACTCTCACACAAATATTAATATATGCAAGAAAAACATCACAAAATAAAACAGCTGTTCATTACTCCATATCATTATAGTAAAGATAAAATACCACCTGCTATTCCTAGAGTCATAGAGTTTAACATGCTCGTTTTTTTTTATGATTTAGTCTATGAATGTGAAAGGAGAAAGTGAATCTTTAAGGTTGAATGGGATTATCCTCTGGCTTGACACCTATGCTAAGCTCCCCTCTGCCTTTTTTTTTAACAGTAGATTGTAATCATTTCTGAGCCACAATCCTATAATCATATACGTATAAATTGGGTAGATTTTTTTGCCTTTAAAACTTTTCTACAGCTTATGTCAGTGGTTGGAGAAGTTGACTCCCGAAACCGTGACTCCTCAGGAGGTCACAGTTTGCAGGTGAGGGTGAGATGGAGTTGGGAAAATAAGTGGAAAATGTATGAGTGAAAAACCCTTACCCATGAACCCAAGCACAAGCATGGGGTGGGGGCAGGCTCTCCATTCTGTTTTTGTTTTTTTTTGGCAGAAAGAAAGATGGGAGAGAAACGGTGAGCATGAATGAGAGGTAGGGAAGGAGGGGTATAGACTGATGGGGAGAGGGTGGAAGAGTGAGATGCGCCGCACTCTCAGTCCCAAATCCAACTTATGCCTCTTAGAGGGGTTGATAAAGTAATGACATGGGGCTTATTAGATTAGGCACCAAGGTCAACAGGAAATGAGGAGTGCCGAGAGAGGATCAGAAGAGGGAGAAAACAGAAAGAGAGAGAGATTGCTGAAAGAGATAAGCACTGATGGCAGAGTAAAGTTCATGTGTCACAGAGAAAGCAAACATCAGGGCAGATAAAAACATGAGCACAGGGTTTGAATTCGGGTGTCAATGGCATGTAAGAGAGCACGGACACATACAAAACCCCAGGTCAATGCACAATCAGAGGGAGTAGTTTTCATTTTATGAGTCTGAGGACTTTTCTGCTCTAAAGAGATGGAGGCCAGAGATCAAAGCAGTTAAGTCAATACTCAATCAATCAGCCTAAGTCCTGTTGTTCAGAAACAGATGGTGTTTCCCCTGCAGCATCATCTGGAAACAAACATCTATAAAATAATGCAACAATAGAAGCATATGCACAACTCTTTTTCTTTATTGCATGGGGCAGCACAGTGAGAGGAGTATGCTGTGTGCGTCAATCTGTAAAGAGGATTTCATGCTACATGTTATGGCTTGATGGAGGATCTTCTTCTGAGGTGCATTTGGAACATCTATTAGCAAAGTAAAGCCCGAAGGCTGCATCTGGGACTTATGATGACGTACGTGACCTCAGGACATGAGCTCAGCTCCATCTGCATGTAAGGTGTTAGGATCAGCAGCAAGGGGCACAACATTTACACCTAGACATAAACAGGCTTTAAAGATAATTTCTCTACTACTATTGCTTATTGTCTTGCAATATGTAATATATATACACACATATACATATATATATATATACACACAGTATATATATATATATACAGTATATATATATACACACACACACATGTATATATATATATATATATTACATATTGTAAAATAATATCACGTGGTGCCTGCATGTGATCTGGTTTCAGGAGTGGTGGGAGTAAAATCACCATAACTCACCCAAAATAAGTAAAGACGTAAAAAAACAACTAATAACTAATTCTGCAAAATTTGTTTTCAATCTAGAAATGAAATTGCTTAAAGTGCCATTATAACAGTAGATAAAACAACAACAAAGAAAAGATATGCCGTATAACTTTTCATTGTTAATGCACTAACCCTACTTGAAATCATGTTTCTATAATTTAAGATATATTTTGGGAAAACATCAAACAAAAATATAGATTCCATTATTATTATTATTTTTGAATCTGAGAAGCATATAGAGGAGGTAAAAGTACTTTTCCCAGCATTTCTACAGTCTCTCAGGTTGCATACAACCCCAAAAACCTACACCTATAAGATAAGGGAACCTGTGTGGAACCTGAGAGGCAAAAACCCAGGGCAAAAAATATGGAAACGACTTTCTACACCACTGCTTGCTGTGCCTCAGTTGCTGCTAGCCAATCAACATTTTTATCAACTCCTCTTTTCTCTTACCTGGATTCTGACCCCTGGACAGTCAGAGTACAAGACGCAGAGAATTTTTTTTAGTGAGTAAATAAAAATTGAAACTGGAAAAATCGGGGGTGCACGTTTCCCTAATCTCCAGTGGAAACAACTTCCTTGGTTCTTGTGTACAGTATGATACCTGTTTCTGGGAAATGAATGTGAATCATATCTCCTAAGAGAAACATATTCCCTTTTACTCCACAGAACATACTGTTATACTATCATTTTTTTGCAGGGGCTATTTTCTTAATAAAAAATACTAAGACAATGTGTTTTTTGATGAACTGACCATTCAAGTATAAGAGTTACATCCTCATGTGCTCAGAGAATACTCACTCTGCATTGGTGAGAAGAAGACCTCAGACATGGGTGCAGCCTTGGTCCATTTGTACTGAGGGACTGGTTTTCCATGACTGGACTTACAGCTCAGAGTCACGTTGCCCTTCATCACAGGGTTTCCTGTCATGGTGCATACTGGGGGAGAGGGAGGGACTGGGGAGACAGACAGACAGAGACTGAGTATTATTAAGTTAAAACACATGTAAGATAAGAATACAGGATCAATGACCCCTTATTGAACTTGTACGTTAGTTTTAATCCACTGCCAGCGACATGGAGATTTCTCAGGCCAGTAGCCATATTGCAAAAAAGTTCCATCTGCTGCTGGAGGATGACATAATGACCTCAGAGTCCAGTGAATCCCTAAACAACAGATGAGTTTTATTTGTGCAGTGCTTACTTACATAAATATATGATTTTTAACTGACTGGTCCAATCCAAAAATCCTTCAAAATATGTTCAGCATTTACTCTGCCTGGATGTTCCAAATCCAAGGAAACGTGTGAGCTGCAGACTGTTCTGATTAAATCCGACCTTTGAAATACCCCTGACGCTGTGGCGCTTTACCTTTGACATTAAGGTGCACCTCTCCAGTAAGGCCAGTCTCTCCAGGGATGATGACGTTGCAGATGTAGCGTCCAGAGTCAGACTCCTGGGTGTTGTTGATATAGATGGAGAGGTTGGCTGAGGGCATGGCCACGCTGAAGCCCACTCTTTTGGTGTATTCACGCTGGCCGTGCCCAACCTCACCTGAGCTAAAGTTTATCACCTGCACAGAGAAAACATGTTCATGAAAACACTTTATGCTTGTATAGTTAACTGCACTGCCAATTAGTAATAATTAAGGTCAATACTTCTGTACTGGCAAAATCCTTGTTAGAAAATACAACAAATCTCGAAATGAAGGCATTACTTCATTCAAAAAAATATATATATATTTCTAACTTTATTTGCGGGCAAATTAGGATATGCAGATTAACAATATAACAGAAATCAGTGTCTTTCATAAAGATTATTCTGACATGTACAGATGGTGGATGTTGAATTTGAGGCTGATTTTCTATTTGAGATAAGCTCACAGCCATCAGACACTGACAGTGTTTAGATTATATTAATCATGCAAAGACCCTACACACTCTGACACACACACACACACACACACACACACACACACACACTCTGACACACACACACACACACACACACTCTGACACACACACACACACAGTGTATGTGCAGATATGCACAGTGTTACCCAGCGGTTCGTGACCCATATAGAAGGTGCAATAAAAAGTGGAGATAAAATGTCATTAGTGGCATCCTTTCATTAACACTCATCCATCCTTCCTTCCGCTGTATATCAGACATCAGCAGTGGTGTTGGCAATAATCCTAATCTCTACAGATCATCTTTTTTTCACCTTACATGTCACTAGATGGGTTTCTCAGGATAGAACAGTGTCATGCAATACAAAAAAAACCCTTTTCCTCTCACGTTACACTCAGAAATGAGAAAGGCCTACAACATAAAAAAAGACTTTCCTGGAAGTAATTTTCATTCGGTTTTCTATTTTTTGTATCTGCATTGTCACTATCAAGTTATCTACCCATCTATAAAATGGCAGAAAACGTTGAAAAATGCTGATCAGTTCCCTGAAGCCCCCGTTGATGTCTTCACATTGCTAGAGAAACAACTTAAAACAAATTAACTGTCAAAATAGTTGCCTGTTCAATGTTCTAGCTCTAATATTTTGGTTTGTAGATGTAACACTTGCAACACAGCAGCACGTGGATCAGCAAACACACTGTACTTTATTTGAATCCCTTTAAAGAGGCTCTCCTTCCTCTACTCCACTAGAGGTCAGAGCAGGGTTATCTATGTAACAGATTTATGTGTTGACCCTCTCACCTGTGTGGACTTATTTCCCATGAAGTTCCAAACCACAGAGTTTCTGGAAATGTCTGAGCTGGGGCTGTACCAGGCATGTAACACCACCATCTGGCCTTTCACCGCCTCCATCTCTCCTCTGGGGATCTCCACCTTCTGGGTGTCACCTGGAACAGCAACACAGACCGGGATGGAAACAGTTAATTACATCTGAAATGTAGCAGAGACACAGCTGTTTTCATTGTCATTATGATTTTGGGTGAGCCAATTCAATTTCAGTATTTACCCCGTATTATGATATGGTTTTATCAATAAAAGGGTTGTTTGTGTTATATGATATTTATAGTTTGTTTTACCTCATTTCACTGTAGCCCCCATGTTGGACAGAATCTGTGTACTTTGTAGGGCTACACCTATTTATTTTTATTATTTATTAATCCACTTTATATTATATTCTTGATTAAAATGGTTTTAAAAAAAAATGATGTAGAACAGAGCAAGGTTTCTCACATTGGAAAAGCTGACATAAAGTGGTGTCTTTTCTGGTATTTGTTTTGCTCGGATATTAATTTATTTATCATTTGATTGCTTCAGCTCTTTAATTGTGTTTTTAACTTCTTGTCTTTTTTTGTTTTGTGAATCTTTGGAAAAAGTGTTTAATTACTATGTTCTATATAAACAGGTTTTATAAATTTAATCATAATGAGTCTTTTAAAAATAAGCTGACTGGAAGAACTGCTCAGGATGAAGCAGTATGAAAAGTGAAAAACCCAGGAACATGTGCGAAAGTTGTGCAATGTGAAAAGTTTCGTAAATGTGACATCAGCTAAACTGATCTGTTAACTCCTTGATAATCACCAAGGACCATTCAGTCTCAAACACGTTGAGACTTCCCCTTGACATCTTGACAAGTGTGTGCTCTCATTTTTCCTTCTTCTCATCCAGGTACTGACTCTAACATCCAAATGTATCACATCATATGGGAGCAGGAGAAAACCGAAAGACTAAAAGCAGACAAGCAGAGACTGTGCTTTAATTATGGTTAAGTTGAATAACACAGAAAAAAAAACCCATCTCTGCTGCATTTAAATTAGATGAAGAATCACACTATAAAGTGCACTTGAGCTACAAACCATGCATCTCCAAAATGTCTCCAAATGTCTAAAGTTTTAAATAGTTCATTTCGCTGGAGAAGAAGTAGACAAGACTTTTCTTAGCTCATAAAGGAACATGTAACCCTTCTATTTATGAGAAACATAAAAAAAAATAAAAATAAAAAAAAAAATAAAACATCACCAAATTGTTAAATACATGGTTTTCACTGGACAGCAATGATGTACAGATCTCATTAACATGCAGCACTGTATCTAATAAGTCTTAAATGATGCCTTTATATTGGGAGTCACCATTCAATGTTCCTGTATTCCTTTTCCATGTGAATGTCCAGGCAAATAAGAGCAAAGCCCAAAACGTACAGCAGGCATATCTAATTTTTCTAAGTGCATCTAAGAAAAAGCTTAACTTAAGAAAAGCAAAAAGCAAATACGCTGCGAGGATTATCTGAATAACGTCAATTTCAAATCACTCAGTTCCAGCACTTCGATAACATGAAGATAGACTCATGAAACAAATGTTCAGGAAATACAAAGCAACTGTGGCGCCCTGTCCCCTCATTTCCTGTCATTGCTCTACTGTTGACTTACTAACAAAAAAAGCCCAAAAGTGTGTATAAAGGAAAGCTTAAATACATATTCATGCAGAAAACAAGCAACAGAAAGTTGTTAAAAGAGAAGGAACAGTGATCATGATGATGATGTGAAGAAAGCATGGTCATAGGAACCAATGACAAAGACAGGGATGATAAAAAAAAGAAGAGAGGAGGAGGATGTCCAACTCACATGGTGCCCAGTCACCTGAACCGGACAGCTGAAGCTGGATCAACTGATCCCAGCAGCCGGTCTCTGTCTGTGTCTCCAGTTTGAAAATTCGTTAAAAAAAAAAAAAAAAAAATTTAAAAGAAAAAAAAAAAAAAAAAAAAAAAAAAAAAAAAAATAAATTATATAATATATATGTATATATATATATATATATATATATATTCTTGCGACTAAATCCTTTGACAACAGAAAACACTGAATCTGTGAAAAATATCCCTCATACACTCAACTGGATAAACAGGGTAGATAGTTGGATAGCGAGGAATACAGAGAGAGAGGGAGAGAGGGAGAGGGAGAGGGAGAGAGAGACAGAGAGAGAGAGAGGGAGTGTGATGATCCATAGACAGGCCGCTGAGATCTCCACATCTGTTCAGCCAGACACGCCTTCCTTCTTTTCCAGACTGAAAGCATGTAGAGGCAAGAGAATTAGGCAATTGGTGGTGGTGGTGGTGGGGTGGGCAGTGGGGTGTACAGATGAACAGAAGGAAAATGTATATGTGTGTGTGCATGTGAGAGAAAGAGGGAGGGGGAGAGGGAGAGAGAGAGAGTGAGAGAGAGAGAGAGAGAGAGATTGTGTGTGTGAACGAGGCAGAATGCACAAGAAGAAAAGACAGAAGTTGTTTTTGACTTGTGGTTTTGCTGCAGTGACTCGGTGTTTTCTTATTCCTCCTGGGACAATGTGACCCCGCTCCTGTAATTTCTGAATCTCTGAATCTGGTAAGTCCTGCTGACTAATCCCTAAACAATCCCGGGCTCAATCCTCTCACCTCACGTGAGCAAAAGAGCTCAGCTGGACATGGATATGATGTAACACATGGTCACTTCTCCCACCAAAGCTGCTGTGACTGCCAACATCATCATTATCATCGCTGAAACAGCATTCATATTCTCTAAATTACGATTAGCAGATCGCTTTGCTTTACATTTAATCATTCATGTCATGCGATCTCTGCTGAGCCTGTTTGTGGATACCACATGTTGTGAGTTCGAAATGAGGCACCCAACACGTCAGAAAAAGATGTACTTAGGAACATTTAGTGCCACAAAATTAAATATAAAATTATAATCATGATGTTTTTACAAAATTATAGACACTGAATGATAAACTTGAGAGTTTTCTTTCAAGTACAGTCAAATGAGTCTTCCCTCCAACAAATTTGCTCTACACTCAGACCCAAAAAGGATGTGATGTTAAGATTCCAGGTTCAGGTTCAGGTTCAGGTTCAGGTTCAGGTTACTTTATTTGTGCCCGTAGGTAAATTTGGTTTGCAGTAAAAAGAGTGTAGAGTGATCAGAAACTGGGAACAGTATATTAGTTTTTTTAAAAGCTGGTGGTACAACACTAGAATATTGACTTCTCCCTTTCCAAACACAGTCCATCACTGTTTACACTGACCGAACGTACAAATTCACAGTGAAGTTCAACAAAGGTGGATTCTGGCCTCTAAGGAGATCACACTGAAACAGAAAAAAAAAAATCTTGAATTGGTCAGTTGCTAACATCCTCATGATGACAGTTAACTTACTTATTATTAGTAGGTGTAATGTTTTCTATGTTAACCATATTAGGCTAGCATGTTAGCACACACTGACATTTACTAATAAGCAGTGAGCACAAATTAGGCCTGAGGCTGGTGGTAATGTTTTCAGGTTTGCAGGTGTTTAGTCATTAACCAATGTATTGGACAAATCAAAATGTGGACATGATGGCTTCATCGTGGTGCTAAAGGAGAGGTCAAGGGCTCGTTAAAGTCATTAGGAATCATTGTGTAAGAAACATGAATGTCTGTACAAAGTTTCAGGGCAATACATCCGAGAGTTGATGAGACTTTTCATTCTGGACTAAAGTTGTGGACTGACTGATTGAGATTACTATCCACGGAGCCGCGCTGCTAGCACAGCTAAAAACCTACTGATGGGACATCTACCCACAGCACAGTCCATGAAAGGGCTTTTATCGTCAACACATGAGAAGATGTCAAAACCCGGACGTATATTTTGACACATTAATGCAAAAAATCTTCCTCTATCTAATCATAAAGCATGTGTTCGTCCTATCCATCTTTTGCTCATGTCACTGGTGTTGAGCAGTAAAGCCATCCATTGGACATGCATGCATGAGATTAAAATCTTTATCATCATCATCATCAACCCTGCAGCTGTCATCATATCGGCCTGTTTTTGATTCATAATGTACAGCAGCCCAGAGTACAGAGGAATTGTCTTTTTTCCCCCTAGATTTGAAACATAGTTTTTCCCTCAGAAATCCTGTTAGTGCTCAAATTTCATTTTCACCAGCTATTGTCTTTGCTGTGGCGGCATCCAATGAGCCGATGCGTATGTGCCATAACAATTATGCAACAATGTTGGAAAAGGTCTTGTCTGGAATGTTATTGTGCCTACATCGGCAATGAATGCCTGGAATCTCTTGCCTTGCATAATGCTATAAACTGCTATGCATTTTGATTAATATACATTGTGTACCAGGGACAACACAATCAGAAAGGATCAGGTTTTCTGTAGGTTGATGAGACTACGCTGCTTCTCGATGTGAATGAGTACCAGCTGTAGGGAGCATGCAGTGATGGGTGCAGACAGTAATTCTGAATGATATACAGATATTCCATGAAGTAGGATAATGCCCTGTGGTCTCCTTACTGCAGACTATTCTTGTGCTTCTTTGAGCAGGTTTATCCTCAGAACTGTGTCATTCAATTGTTTATTAAATGAAGGAAAATCTTCACTAATCCGTGGCCGTCTCCATCTGGGATGTGTGTGTTTGTATGGCTGCAGACACAGACAGATAGAGACAGTTCAAGATGTGGATATTGTGTATGAAGTCAAATCCATCACAAGAGGGAAATATCTGGAAAAGCTGCCAATAAAGGGGATGCAGATATGATACTATGTAGTCTCACTAAACTCTGTCCTAATTATATTTTGCCAAAGGCTATCACTCAGCCAAGCCACGCTTTATAGCAGCTAATTGGATTCTTCTCTTTAGAATAAATAATGTTTTTTGTTTTCCTGCAGGGCATCCTGGCTATGAGGTACTGGCAGCGCCTCAGCTACAACAACGGCAATTAAGACGGCAGGGACGCTGGACTCGCAAACCTGCACAGAATAATCAAAGAAAAGTCAACCCTGTCATGCATGTCTGCGCTGGGGCACAATTAAGAGATCAATTGCACATCTGCTGTAGTGTCTCAACTCGTCCATAGGGGGCAGCACATTCATATGATAAAAACAGATCATCTGATTATGAGATAAAACCACAGTGGAAATCATCGTATCACCAGAACAGATAAATCTCTAAATATTAAACTCATCAAACGAACTGACTGGAAACTGAAGCAACACAGTTTGTGCAGATGAGATTTTGGAAACCAGGATGAGCAGGTGGGTCTAAAAATAAACAAATAGGTGTCTCATTTATTACTGAAATACATGTAATTTGCATGTCTAACAAGGCATCTCAACCTAATTCTGCTATGTGTTGAGATCAATTGAAGGATAAAAGTCAGTCCCTCTCTCGAAGCCCTGGGGGAGCCGTGTCGGCCTTTGTGAAGATAAACTGATCCTCTTTAACCAGCCCCACTCTATCTCCCCGAGTAATCTCTGCTTCCACCCATGTCTTCCTCTCATGTGAGTCCCTCTCTCCAGCTAAAGCTTTAGCTGACGCTCTCTATTTACACCTCTCCCGCCCTTTTTCCAATCGATACAACAGAGCTGGGTGTGCTATCTAAAAAATGAACTGATCATCTGAAGCAAGTGAAAGCAGCAGCAAAGGTTAAATGTCTTAACAATTTCTAAAATGCTATACTGGCTGTAAAAGTCAAACATTTTCTGTCCACAACTTGGAACTCGCAGAAAATGGTTCATATTTATAATACCTCATCATACTTTAACATTTACTTCAGACCATATGTCATTTTTAGTCACTTGTCATCTCAAGAAATATGTCACATTCTATGACCTTTAGTCTTCACTAACAGGTATATCTTTAAATTCACAAGCTACATGAGTGAAAGGCAGAGGCAACTTGTTACCATATTAGAGCAGCAACTGATGCTTGTTTTCCTCACGAATGCAGATGAATCTGTTGACTATTTTTTAATTTAAAGTACAGGTCATTTCATCAATAAAATAAAAAAAGAAAATAGTGAAAAATGAGGTCAGATGAGGTGACCTCATCAAAGCTTGTTTTTTGTGATCAAAACTTTTGTAAATAGTCAAATGTTATTAATCTGCAACATTTAAAAAATGTTATTGTTTGATAAATAAATTCTATATAAATTGCAAGAGATTTGCTGATTTTTTTTTTTTTTTTTTTTTAATTACTTGCTAATCACCACTTAGTTTTTTTATATTTTCCATTTCAAAGTTTTTAGAGTTGCTAAAGTGATAATGAAGCTCTTTCAAGTACAACTTGATTGACAAAAAAGTAAAAAAGAACAAGTGCTCACAGCCATGCTAGCGGCTTTGTGAGACTGAGCTACATGCTAACATCAGCAAGCTAAATGCTCACAATGACAATATTAAGATGATGTGATGTCACATCCGAGTCACCATTATAACCAGTTTCCCTCCTATAAATAGCATTCGCATCAACATCCAAGTCATAATTGCGACTGGGAGAGTAGAATGTTTCTTAAAATTCTAACATATCCGACTTGTGCTAAAAACTATGACTACAGCCGAAGTCTGCTGTCAATGATAATTAAACACTGAAATTTAATAGATGCTACACTGACTAAGCACAGTATTTCCAACCTTCTCACGTCCACCTCTGCAGTCTTGAGTTGTCCCATGACATGAAAACCTTTAAGTGCTAAACATGGGAATCTTCTCCATCCTTACCTTCCCTCACACATGTGAACACGGCATAAGCAGCTGTAACGTTTACCATGTTCACCATCTTAGTTTAGCGTGGTAGTATGCAAACATTTGCTAAATAGCACTGAACACAAAGAACAGCTGAGGCTGATGAGAATGACATTGGTTTTTCAGGTATTTAGTCATTAAGAAAAGTATTGGGACAAACACAATTTTCGTCTTATTTATGGCACTAGATGAAAAGTCGGGGGAACAGAGTTATTACAGTTCCTACAGATCGCAATTTCACTGCAATGCGTCCAATAGTAAACAAGACATTTCACACCAAAAAACAACCTCATGGTGGCACAAGAGGAAAAATCATGATCACCAAAGTCAGTAGGATTGATCCTCTGGCGGCCATGAATGCAATCTATGCAACATTTCGTAACGATTCATCTCATGGTTGTTGAGATATTTCAGTCTGAACCAAAGCAGTGCACCGACCGACTAACACTACCATACTGCTTAACAGAGATGGCCAATAATCATCCCTGTTAAATATGGTAAAACCTTATCTTATAACTGATGCTACACAAGGGGTGAGAAATATCGAAATCTTCTGTCTTTCTTTAATGATGCATGTCATTTTATGCTGCGTTACATTTGTCATGATATATTCAAATATATTCAATTTTCTGGAAACGTATTTGAGAAATAATTCAATTGTCAGTTTTTTATAAATATCTGGCAGCTGACAAATTTCTATTATCCCACAGAATGTATACTGATATCGTCCCTACACTACATTATTAATGGAAGCGGGAGATCACAGTTTACCGCTCAGGCAAACTGTGGATGAAACTGTGCCTGTCTGAGCTGGGATCTGTGTCAAAGCAGTAACAAAGTCTTCAAATGACCCCATAAACGCTTAGCCATGCAAGAACAGACAATACAATAAATTATTTAAGCACCAGGAGCCATATTACAGAAACTTCCTCGCTTGCAGAGCCCATCTTAACTTAAGATACAAACTTTCTGTGATATGGCTCCAGATTTCCTTTCCTTATTATAATCTTTCATTACTCTGGCTGGTTAAGAAATCTAGATCACCTTGAGTTTTACTTTTATTAGGCAATTTAAGAAGTGAAAAACCGACTGCAAACTGTTTTCCCAGATTTGCTGATGTCAAACGAGGACAAACATGATATTGTGACTGAGCCAGAGAAAACGGGGTTATTCTCTGACTTTTTGACAGGGAGGAATGTAGGACAACAAAATAGCCTTGTTGGTGTAAAACTGCACATTGGAATGACCCTACAGGCTTCAAACAGATGGTGCTTCAATAATAAATATTTGGAGAAGGCTCCTTTAAATTGGATTACATTAGTGTAATCTCTGCAGCTATTTTAAACCATTTTGAGTGTGCTATCTCATCACAGTAGCTTTAATCCCTCTTAACTTTTGATTGTGTTTAAATTGATTCTCCTCGCACACATGACTCCAAACTCCCACAACCTCCCTCTGGTTCTCACTGAAAACGAACTCCTTTTTACTCTCACATGCACAAACGTGCACACATGAAGTCATGCAGACAAGAAAAAAAAAGAAAAAAAAAAACATGCATACACACAACACAACTGAATACGGCCCTAAATATTATTTGTCTTTACAGGATCAACTTGAGGTCACAGCAGATGTAGCAGTCCACTCATGGCGGAAAAGTGGCAGCTTAAATCAGAAGTGGAAGGATTTAAACCAGCTGATTTACAAACTAAATTTAGTGTCCAAGACATTAACATTAACAAGAACTTGAAGTGAACACAAAAAGCTTATCACTTATTTTGAAGGGCTTATAAAAGCTATTGAACCGATTGAGTTTTCTAAAACAACACAAAAGCATCCATAAAAGCCAGATCCTCACCAACAAAATGATGCAAGTCTACTTCACATGGGTTCTAGGTGGCAGCCCCTAATTCACATTTTGAAAGTCTAACATATCTGATATGTTATTTAAAGCCCGTCTTAAAAATATTCACACGCTCATATATCCACCAAAACTGATTTTGCTTGCTGTAAATCACCCCTCCTGGACATTGAGAGACCCCTTCCTAAGTGATGGGGGGAAATCCAGAGTCCTCATTTTGTGCAAAAATTAATTTATTAAAAGTTTATTTGAAGATAATATAAGGGTTCAGCAGTCTGAGTTAGACAAATCAAATCAGTCTCTTATGAAATTACATTAGTTTCAGTTCAAAAATAGAGCTCTTGGTTGCCAGTAAAAACAGGAGGAATGATTAGAACAAGCCAAACGTGTGTCGTTGAACACACGAGCACCTGTCTATTTATTTAGCACAGACCTTTTAAGCCACATTAATTAATTCTTGGCCACTTGGGGACAGCACAACAAGTTGTAAACATAAAATCGATGTATTACTTCCTTATAAAGTAGATAAGGCGAACACATCAGTAAACAGCTGTATATCTAGACATCCAGCAGACACTGAGCAACGTTAGCATTCACCTTGAGTTGTGTGTCTGGCCGTGTGGTTAATGCAAGTCCAATATTTAGCTCTTTTTAGCTTTATTTTGCTCTCCATACTTTCACAGCCACATGCTCCGCTCTGTTCAGACCATCCGCTAGTCCCCAACTGTCTGTCTGGCATTTCCAGCTTCCTTCTGATACAACTGATCATCGAATGTGAACCAGAACAGTTCAGTTGCGGGCCGTAAAACTAAAGGAACAAGACGAAACTCGGCATGCAAAGCTGAGGGGAACTTCAGTGGTCTGTGGGTTCATCGTAAAACGACCCCTCTCATAAACAACTGGTCATGTGATCCGTTGATATAAAAATAATGATCATAGCTCCTGTTAGACTTGTTCTGCAATAGTCAAGACTGGTGTGGACAAAAAGGAACCTACTGACTCTTCATTTCCTTTCTGCAGCCACATCCTTCACCGAGCCATTGTCTCTGCTGCTGCACACACACAGGTGAAAGGATGAGGCTTGGGTAAGACAAAGTGTCACATGATGATTTTTTTTTTTTTTTTTTGAGGCCCAAACAATTTTTATCAAGAAGCTACCTTGTAATTTCTCATTACAGAAACTATTTATAACCTTTTATTCAGGAACATTAAATCATCAGAGGCACGATTATCACAACCTGATAGTCATCTTTTTAGAACCAACACAACACAAAGTGCCTGCTTTGTTCTTCACATTTATTCATTGCATAATCGTGTGTATGTGTCTTGTGCACTTTCCCTCTTGTCTACAAGACCTCACTACACAGTTCAGCGACCTTTTGAACCTTTTCACACGCTTGCCGTTTGTCCTCCGACTCTCCTTACTACATTTATTTTACTTGCGTGATTATGCACTTGCTGCCACAGAGGCATGCATGCTTGTGTGTTTATGCTGAATGCCTTTCATGTCTTCTTATAGCTCTGACATCCAACACTTTTAACCACAATGCACAACACGAGACAGACAAACGGGAAACAGAGAAACAGGTTTCTACAGTCAGCGAGGGAAGGAGGGAGCAGTGGGCTGCAGCTTTGATCACATGCAAATACCATGCACACAGGGGATATAGGTGTTTATGTATGAAAACAAAGACTTCTATTGTAGACCAACTTTGGTTAAATATGCAAGTTGGTGAAAAGGTTTATATCAGTTTGTGAGTGGGTATTGTTGTTTGAGCTGTATAAATATTGAAAACCAAAGAGGTCTGCGTCAACAGTCCATATAGTAGCTGATGTCTTCTTGTGGTTGTGGTGTGTCGGTCAGTCTGACTCATAGTAGTGGATGCCAGTCGCCTTTTCATCCCAGCTGTCCATCACAAGTCCCACAGTAGCCCTTTCAGAACCCCCCCCCCCCCCTCCAGCCACCTCTTGGGTCCTAGTGGCAGGGAATGAAAGACAAACTGAGAGCTTAAATGGGTCTGCAATGTTACACCACAACAAGGCCCACAACCACCCTGCCACCCCTCACACCGTCTCGGGTCTTTGAAGAAGATATTTATAAACCATTAGTGTGGCAGCAGGGCGAGGGTTGGCTGTTTTATCTCCCAGATCTGTCATGGGCTACCATGCACGAGGCGAGCTGTGCTGACAGAGTGACAGAGTGAGGGCTGTTAGGGCCACTGCTACACAAGTCCAGGGTCGAACGTTGGCGGCTAAGGCCCCCTGACTGCCTCGCCACTTCACTGCCTGTGGGACATGGGGAGGGTTTAATGCACTGAGACTGTAATTAAGAAGTTGGGTGATCTGATTTCAGACTTCATTCAACTGAGCTCACATCAGAGAGGAATTATAAGATGAGGCTAATAATCTGTATACAGCATCAGATACTCAAATGCCTCCCAAGTTCATCACGAGAGAGGTGTATGGTGAGGATGTGGATCCATCTGGAGAGTGAACTTTTTTTTTTTTTTTTTTTTTTTAAGCGGTACCCTGGAGTAAGTGTTTATAAGTGTCCGCTTACAGTCTGTTTTTAAATGAATAGTTTTTGGAAACATTTATTCTCTGTATGTTAAATGTGAGTCTACAGCCAGCAGCCAGTAAGTTTAGCTCAAAGCCTGGAAACAGCCGTCCTGACTCTGCCAACATCATAGCCCAAGTGATACAGGCCTTTTGAGGCCAATATCAAAAATAATATTTGGAAGTTTTAAATGTCTGATAGTAAACACATACTGGCCAATAGTGGTAGTAATTTGTTAATGTATGATGAATGATTCCGACCCCTTAGATTTGTTGTTTTTAAAAAAATAAAAAAAATAAAAAAAAATTCAACCAAGATACAGACTAAGTTGGACATTTTACAGCTCTTGGACAAACTGTAATAGAGACAGTTTCTAAATGACCTCAAAACTAATTTTGCATTTCTGTACAGCAATTTCTTGATACTTATTGATTGAGATATACATCAATACTGATTTATCAGCCTGGCCGATTTATTGGTGCAAGTTCAAAGGCAAACCAAAGTGTTAAAATGACAAATCACTTTTTTACGATGGGTTATATACTGCACTATTTCTTGGTTGAGTACAGTCTTGGCTGGTTGCCTGCCAACTGCTCAGAGCCAAGAAACTCTCCAAATGAGATATAACGTTTTAAATAGTGAGTTTTAGAGATGCCCTGTTGGCGGATTTTGTTGGCTTTGGACAGAGTCTGACTAGCTGTTTCCCCCTCTCTCCATTCTTGACTTCAGCTTTCACCAGGCACTCGAAGGTTGAATCTTGTGCCCCCGTATAAAATCAAGGCACTGTGAGAATCATCCGTTTCCACAGTCAGAGGTATTCCCAAAGCCCAGGTATAGATTTTATAGTGAAGTAAAATCCAATCCATCGAACTTATTTTCAGGTCACTAATCGATATGATTCAGCAGACTTCTTTTGATGAATTGAACCATTTATTTTGAGGAAAAAGCACTTTGAATTTTACTGCTTTTTCAAAATGTACCATGAATGTTAACAATTTAAACCTGGAATTACACTTTAGGGCAACACAAACAAGGTGCAAAAAGTTGTGACATAT
Organism: Seriola dumerili; assembly: GCF_002260705.1. Classification (NCBI taxonomy): domain Eukaryota; kingdom Metazoa; phylum Chordata; class Actinopteri; order Carangiformes; family Carangidae; genus Seriola; species Seriola dumerili. The sequence goes on along the minus strand of NW_019176548.1, from coordinate 406,563 downwards.
TATTGTCTTACAAAGTTTATATAGTGAACTTGTTAGCAAATTGTTGGCTACAGTTATGAAGAAACATTATCATTCCTTCGGAGTCCATACGATCAATTAATTCTAATATTCACTCTCTTTTAGCCCTGCTTTTCTATTCAATTCAAATTTATTTATAGAGCACATTTAAAAAACAGCAAACAGCTGGCCAAAGTGCTCTACAAGACCAAGAAAAATATACAATCATCACAGAAAATCAAACATAGAGCCCCTGCATCCAGCCTCATCGGGGGGGGGGGGGGGGACTGCCACTCAGCTCAGCTGCTGGACTCGCCCGGCAGACCGGCACAGAGCCAGCACGCATGGAGAGAAGGGTGGCTGCAGAGGCCAAGACTAACTGTGAAACCAGGGAGGATGACCGGGTACAGCGAGACTGGAGGACCATAGATGGGAAATATGCTTAGCCTGGGTAACTGCTATGGAAATGAAGCTTTCAAGCAGCTGATCTGTTTTTTGGAGCTCCGACTTGCTTGTGCTGGAGTTTACAGTCCGCACACACAGCCATCAATCCAGGGTACCGCTTAAAAAACAAAAGACACTAGTGAGCTAGTTTCGTTACGACCATCCAACAATCACATCACTGATCTTATTTTCTGTGTTGCAGAGCTATTGTATAACTCACAAAACGCAATTAATTATTCACTTAAAATAAGGTAAAAGTAATCCCACGATTGCTGAGAGTGGCCTTCCCAGACGTGTGCACCTGCGCTTAATCCTTAACAACTAAAATCTACATCTGATTATTAAAATCCTTTATCCAGTTAAAAGATATGGTTAAAACGACCAAGATCTAAAAGTGTATCATAGATATACAGGATTAAGATGGATAGAAATTGGATAGAAAGTCAAATCATGTCAGAGCCTCTGACAGGGAGACAATATCGCCCGACTGGTCTTCACCAACTCCTGAGGGAAACATCTGGCTGCTAAATCTGCAGAAATATTTGGCTTTCTGTTTTGGCAAAACTTAAAAACATGTTACACAGGTGTAACACAAATACTGTTTATCTTATAAATTTAAATTGAGAGCAGATTCTTTAAGATTTTATTATAATCAGTCTTTTTTGAATTTACTACAACCTAGGAGGACAGATTTAAACAGCAGTGAAGCACATGTTCACCTCACCTTACATCTCAACCTCTATCTTTACCTTAAGCACAGAAATTAGGTGATTAATAATTAACATCACCTGCTGCACAAGCCATTACATAGGCTAAATCAATATTTCAAAAAAAATCCTAATTATAGCATGCCATTTTAACATGAATGTATAATTCAATGCACATATCCAATAGAGCAGGAGCAGGTATGGTTAAAGAGGGAATAAAAGTCTATTATTTGGTGAAAAGGTAAGACTACTAAGGCTAGTAAGACTAGCCTTGTAAAACATACTACCTCTGTAAAGTTAGAAATGCTGTGGTCAAGGTGAGTATTTAAATCTTTAAAGAGACAGACATGCAGTGGAGCTGAGCTCAGGTGGTTGTAGTGATGGTAGTACCCTCTGACCCTTTTCCCCACTGTACATTATATCGAACAGGCTGTTATACACAGACCCCTTCATGCATGCCCTCACATGTCCACCTACAGTACAGCTGAGGGGCCTGACCAAAGGTGAGAGTGACAACTTGCAGCCTATAGAGACCACAGGAAATAACTTGCCCCATCATGTCTCCCGCCTGAGTCCCGACTGCTGCTCTGCTCTCCTGTTCAGTGCACACATTAAAGGGTCAGTTCATCCAAATCTCAAACTTTAGGCTATCTATCTATCTATCTATCTTCCTACCTACGTATCTATTATGATATGGGATTTTATTACTCTGGAGAGAGAAATATCTATTCTACCAGGAAATGTGCATTTACACATACTGTGCAGCACCTTTGCAAGTGATGTCTCATTGTGTTGCAGCAAAAGTTGAGACAGGTTCAACTGTTTTGTCAGACGACCTTGAGTGTCTGGCGTCTACATTTGGAAACCTTGGCAGCGATGGGTACTTTTAGAAAAAGTCCCAATTGCTCTGAATGATCCACAGACTTCTGTGGCTGGTTATCATTGTTCCCAAATATAACTACTGAAAGGAAGGTCTGTGAATTATCCAGAGTAACTTTCACAGATGAATTTTCAATTCAATTTTCAAAGTTTGTAATTTGGGTGGAAATGACCCTATAACAGTTGCCTTACTTTGTCCCTATTAGACTCACATTAAGCACGCGCTGCTGGTTACCTACTTCAGGACAACAACCTGTAGCTAAAATTGCTTCTGTACTGTTACATAATGAAAAGAGGTGACATGAAGAGATTATTTTTGAAGAGGCCCATCTCTTTCTGAAATGTTTAGGCTGGGTGGTGTTCCCTCTGTGGAAGAGCAGCCAATGGTACACCCCAAAAAATCCGCAAATGAGGGTATTACAAATAAATTTATCCTTACAGTGTTTTCCTGTTAATAACATTAGAACCACATGACCTGCTGCTGTCAAGTCTGTGTATCTACAAAAACATAAAAGATGTTATATGGTCAACATATCTAAACTCACATAAATTTGTATTTCTTTGAACCACAACACAGGAGACAATGTTACGCTGCACATAAAACCAGTGGCTCAGTCCATCAGCCCTGCAGAGTGGAGAAACAGTTCTTACTGTCCAGCACAGTTACAGCCAGCAGTGTTCATGTGTGACATTTTACTGCTGAGTAAAATGGCTTGTAGTCATCTGTTTGGCACACTTGCAAATCACAGGCGTGATTAATGTGGCGCAGTGATTTGTACAGGTAATTTCGCTCTTGCTTTACTTCCTCACTGTGCATTACTGTGTTAATGTGACACACTTTATTGATCCCTGTAGGGAAATTTTCTTTTCACAGCAAGGTCTAAGTGCAGGGTCAGTAACAGGAGAGCGGCCCTGCAGCTGGTAAAGATTCAGTGTCGTGTTGAAGGATGTTTGCTGTCACAGGGGCTTAAACTCGTGGCCTGTGGTTGAAGGGCGGTCACCAGACTCAACATGCTGCCAAATGCTGCCTGCTGTTACAATATCAGCATTATTTCAATAGAACTAAAAGCAGATGTGCGGTGCAGTAATTTTGCTGGATTTATGCAAAAGTAAACATACCTGCCATGAAATACACAACATACTGATTTACAGAAATCTGAACCACTTTTATTTAAAAATTAATATAATTAATATTTTACACAACCTGGGTTATTGTCATATATTTGGCCATCATTGCCTTCAGCTATTATACCGCTTTCTGCACCAAACTCATTGTGGTGATCTGGTGAGACAGCACCATCAGTAAAAACACCAGTAAAAGTGCAGTAAAAAGTAAATGTCAAAGTAAAAATAGGTCAGTCAAATCTCCAACAGGACGAGGACGATAAGCTGTTGTAAACAAACCCCAACTTGTACCACACTCATATCAAAGACAAAACAAATTATTAGATTTTACACTGACTCCTGGTTGAGTTTTGATCTTTCAAGCTAAAGATTAGGTTTTGGTTTCACTTCAGATCAGGGTTTTCCTGCATTGCCATTTAGATGTTATGACACACATTAGGCCTTTTCTTTCCCCTACCTTTACTCCTAATCTTCAGTAGCTAGGTGCAACAGTAACAGGAGCAAAGCACAGGCAAACTGAGAGGTCAAGGGGGTTATGATGATGATGATTGACTTTGCATACTTGATGATGTAATCCAGTGTTTTTTATTGACTCTAGAGCTGAAATAATCATTTGATTAATTGCCTATCTAATGACAGAAAACCATTTTGGCAATTGATCGCTTTTTTCAGTGATGATCTGTTGGATTTTTTTTGTCTTGTGTGAATTTCTGTATTTCTTGGGTTTGGACTTTTAACAAGACAAAACTAACAATTTGAAGATGACACCATGAGCTTTAGGAATTCCCTTTTTTTTCCATTACTTTCTGATATTCTGCTGACCAAATGATCAATCGATTAACTGAGAAAATCATCACCAGACTAATAGATAATGAAAATAATCATTAGTTGAAGCCCTGACACACAATAGCAAACATTCTGTTTGTTGGACTCTGTTGCTGATGTCATCAGGTTTTATTTTGCAACCACTGACAGACTCCCTGCAAAATAACAAATAGATTCGTGAACACAATAAAGAGAAACTGGTGCACCATGATGGATAACATCATTCTGCTGTTATACCTGCTGCCTTGCACATCACATTTCAAAGTAAATGAAATGAAATGGTTCCCAGTCTCTACACACAGTCAAAGAGAAAAAGAGATGCCACACAACAGAGAGACTAAGTCGATGCATGCTTGCATTCTACACACACAATTAAGAGCAGCAGTAATTTAAGAGAGGTGAGAGGACTGTAATCAACATGGATTATATCAGAGAGTAAAAGGATTCGATGGCTCCCACACCCTGACATGATAGATTAAGTGAGAGAGGCTTTTAAGGCCTCTCGAGGGTCTGCTTGTGGATGCATTATAAACTGTGCTTTTGTCAAAGTGCTCCCCTTCAGAGTTTGGATTAGATGGAGAACAGTTGCTCCCTTGAGACTGACCGTGTGGTGTCTCTGTGTAATGGTCGAAGACATATGAAAGAGATGTATTCTGGTGTTTGCGTAATCCTCTTGAGCCACTTTACTTTTCTCTTCTACAGTAAGTTGATAGATAAAAACCAGCTGGCTTAATGAGGGCAGATTAGCCAAGTGGTATTTACCCCAAGATGTGGACCAAAAAGAAATTAGTATATGCTTCAATCTAGGGCTGCAACCAATTATCAGTTTCATTATCAATTAAACTGATGATTATTTTCTTGATTAAAAGTTTTTAGGTCTTCATTATACTCTGGACATAACACAAAACTGGAAAGCCTCTTACACTACTACTACTACTACAATAAACTTACAAAGGATTACTGTTTATTTACATTTCACTGTTAGAGATAACAAATTTCACCGAAACCATGTTTTATTTTCAGAATCAAGGCAAATCAATTAGACCACATGCGTACACAGAATATATTAATACTGAAAACTAAGGATAAGAAGCTTCTGTCACTCTAAACCTGACTGAGTGGTCTTAATACAGGGACGCAGTGATGTTAACTAATAACTCAGCAGCTTTGTTTTTTTGCTTCATTAATGTCTGTAAACAACAGTACAACTGATCAAGAAAGCCGAGAGGCTCTAATATGATTTAGAAACAGGAAAGAAAGAAGTACTAGTTTATTCATAATGCTAAATAAGATAATTAAGGCTCCTCCTATATTGGGACAGTGGATACGTCCTTCCGCTATTCCCCACACCACTATGCAGTCAAGAAAAAGCTTCTGTATCAAAGCAGCTTTATAAAATAAAATAAAATAAAATAAAATAAAATAAAATAAAATAAAATAAAATAAAATAAAAAACCTATTGCATAATTGATTCAGAGTTTAAACTGGGAAGCTCAGTGATCACAGTATTTTCATGTTGTTGAATGTGGCTTATGCTCCACAATAGAGTGCCTTCTCTATATCTCTGGTTCTGTTAACGTCTTTGTAGACAGTTTGTAGCAAAAGGGTTAAGCTTTTAATTCTGCCACAGTTCAACAGAGCATTGATTAGTTTGGATGGATGGTGTTTGTTGTGGAGGAGGTGATTATAGATGGTGATGAACAGAGCATCTGGATGCAACAGAAAATAAAGAATTCAATGTTATTTTTATGCATCTTTCAATGTTATATGTGTGTTTGCGCTGTGAGGTGTTTCTGGATATGAATGTAGGTACCCTGAGTGTCTTCTGCTCTGGCAATTAAAGCCAGGCACACAGAGATCTTATAGACACATTTGTGCAGTGACTGAATGGCGCCTGTTGCCCCTTTAACCTGTGCAGCCTCACACCCACTCTCTGCTCTGAGACCCCTTTACCCAGTCATGTCATGTCTATCTGCAGCGGCCTCACAGATAAACGATCACTGTTTCTTAGGCCGGGTCACTAAGCTGCCTCTCTAATCTTATTATCAGCCCAAGCTGGCTTTAGCAGGGAGGGAGACGGGATAGACAAAAGTCGTACACAAGAAGACATCATAACATGACCACTGTCCTTTGACTCGGGAGACAATCGCATTATAGTAGAAAGACAAACCTGCTAGTGAGCATGGAGAGGCTGTGTCAGGACGAGAGGCTGGTAAATAAAGATTTTATTCACTGAGGCTATGCAGTACACAGATAATCTCCTTCTTCAAAAGACAAAGAAAAATGCATAGCGTTTAATATTACAATATTTTCCACTATAATACTGGATCATGTGTCTTATTTTTATTTTTTTACACAAAAGTGTGAAGAGCTTTTGTGTAAATGGTCAGAGCCTTTCAGATGATGCACTTCCACCAACTCCAACATTTAAACTGATATTCATATGAGACCATACAATCACTAATTTGGCATGTAAAAAAATGGATCCAATAATGTGTTGTTTATCGAGCCATTCAAAATAATTTGAAATTTATCCAGCTCATATCGTCTGTGATTCACATTTCAGGTGTTGCACAACGTGTAAAAATGCTGCCAACAACCCATTAATTCTAGACACAATAATGTCCTTCTGACCACAAACACTTTGGTGTTAAATTAGATGTGAGACATGCAGCAGCTTTCATTCTTGGGCTTCGTGTCGCGAAACACTAACTAGGTTAAAAATAAATAAATAAATAAATGAATGAATGGATGGATGAATGAATGCCTTCCTAACCTTTGTTTTAGAACCTTTTCAAAGAAAACTGTCTTCCTGGAAGCAGAGCAAGGTCCTGAGGGCACAAACCATTGTCCAGGCCTTCAGCTAAACCAATTAGGTCTAAGTGCTGCTGCTGTCCCCTCACCCCACCCAACCCAAGGAAGCATAAAGACACCTGTGACTGGGTAAACGTGTTCACATTTACTTTCCAAAAGAAAATATATACTTGGAGTGCAGAGCAAACATTACCGTGTCTCCCATTTTAAACAGAACTTCATTAGATTTGACTTGGATGATGGGGTGTGTTTATGCTTCGCAAGCATTTTTCCACTTGAACTGACCATCACTAATGAAACATATCCTACATGTTCTGTAATGATCTTTTCTTCTTTTTTGCTCATAGTAAGTGGGGTAATTATACAGTTGAAGAGACTAACTCAGGGTTGATGCAGGGTAATAATTACTTGGGCCTTGATGTTTAATGCCATCAGATATTAATAAAAAGATCGTGACGCTTAAAGTGACTATGAAATTGGATAGTGTAGTAAGTGCAGAAAAAATAGTATAATTACTGCTAAAAATACTGTTGGTCATGTCAGTGTTTCCTGTTTGTGACGTGAAAACATGGACTTTAAGGTTAAAGGGCAGAATGTCACCAATCACTGTCTGTTGTTCAAAATGAACAGACAGCAATGTTCGTCACCATTTCAACAACACTGATATATCTGTCATCATTAGCTTGTTGCTGCTGTACTGGTAACGGTGTATATGTTAACTGATGAGTTACAATAAAAAGCAGAACAGAAATGTGTTAATGTTAAAAAAATAATTACTATCAGTGGATATATGTTATCGGATTCTTTAGCAACAAATATCAATATCAGTATCAGCCTCAAAAATCCAGTATCAGTGGAGCTATAGTAACCACATACTTCTACGTTTGTTCTCAGAACAACTCAGACGTTGGTCACACAGGTATGCAAAACAACAGGAAACTTCATCTTAAATGCAATGCTTTCAGAGCTTCAATGATTGGTCAATTAACTGATTAATCAATCAACAGAAAATTAATCAGAACTATTTTGATAACTAAATAATCTGTGCAATCAACTGTTCAATTGAATAATTCCTGCCACACTTTGGGAGTGAAAAATGACAACATGAATAAAACTATAAGACTAATATAGTAAATAAAAATGCTCTTGTGGTATGGCAGGGAAAGTTGTGTGTGCTTTAATATTGCAACTCTATTTCTGTGACTGCAGCAGATACACTAATGTTCTCATTTCAAATCAGTAAGGACATACGAGTGCACTGATTAGAAGATCTTAATGCACGACGGTCATCTCCACTGCAGGATTTTACTGAAAACTCCTACAGGATCTCTGTCAATACTTTGTTCTTCTTCTGGGTAATTAGTTTCAGTGAGAAAGAGAATAGATGAATAATGAAATAAAGTCTCAAATGCTACAAAACCAGGAAATGTTTTAGTCTGAATCACTGATTGATCACAAACTGCATATGACTTGCTACAGTATGAAAATGGAGCACTGGGATTTTTAAGGATATAAAGAGCTATTTTTCACCTCAACACTGAACATAAAAGTATATCTGTGATAAAGTTCACGTGGAGCAATTTTATTCTTACAAGCTCTTAAAAGCAGCTGTTAATCTCTGCTTTGTTTTTTCTAAATAAAGTAAATCTGAAGGTGACGCCGTTAACTGCTCAAAGCCAAACATCTAAAAATACAAAATGAAAAGTAAAAGCTACACTTTCATCTTCCTTAGTCTGCAGGAAACTGTCAGAACGGCAACAGTACTTACAATTACCTTAACAGCTGTAGTGTACAAAAATTACAAAAATCAAATGTATATCACACTGTACCATCACAATGGTGGGTGCTTCATGTCATGTCGGACAATTCTCTCACTTTCTACAAGAATCATCTAAAGACATCTAAATGATAGCTGGCTAATGGGAAATCTTAATGGAATTTATCAGGAAGAATTCAGTTTTAGTTATCTCGTGTCTCGAGGTTCACAGTTTAACGAGCAATTATTATTTCCTTCCAAAATGTTAAAACTAGATGTGTGTCCTGAGAGGAGAGACATGTTAGAAAATGGAAATAGAAAATATCTTGTGTGCAGAGTGTTGGCCAACACATCTGGAATCTGAAGCAATGACAGGATGAATATAAGAGTCTATAAAACGCATTACTCTAGCTACTATACACAGCAAATCATTTCTCCTGTGTCTCACAAGTTTCAGGACAAATTCTACATTTTAGTGGCGGACTTGATACCAGAGAAAGTTGATGACTTCACCTTCCCATCTGAAATGAAGCATATTTGATGTCTGAGCTTTGCCAGTAAAGGTGCCACGGCTGCTGTGCTTATCAGGTCTGAGCAGGTTTCTCAGAAGCAGCAGATCAATTTAGAGGACCAACCAACCTCGGGTTGGAAATAGAAATAAGAAAATTCCCCTACTAAAAAAAACTATGTCAGGTGAGACTCACTCTATAGAGACTAATATATGTAACTTAATGCATGACTGCCTGCTGCCACTTTCCCCGCAGAGATACAGGAAGAGGTCTCAATAAAGCTGTTCATTCTTCTTGGAAACATGTGAGCTAATTTAATTTCAGCTGAGCTAAATTTTATATCGTTAAAAAGAGCTATTTTCAACACACACATGACTATTTAAGAGAGGCTATATAACTGATGATTCAAACAGCTTTGCCACCCAGTTTTTGTGTTAGCTAATTGTCTGTTCTGTCCTAGAAGAAACACTGTTAAGATACAAGAATTTTCTCCTGAACTTGCTGGTGTGCAGAGGAAGAAAATACTGATGTTTTCCTGCAATATGAATCTCACCTGGACAGGCATACAGTCTTTGCAGGAGGCTAACATTAGTGATGATGCTGAGGAGAAATTTCTCTTATCAAACCTCTGTGGTCATACTAATGACATCTGGTGAGGCTTGGACAGGAGTGTCACTTCAAGTGATAGTAAGGTCATTACTCTGCCTGCCTTCAATTCTCAGTCATGCCAAAGAGCCAATTATTCCAGGGTTTGACAGATCACAGAGATTATAAAATACTGTTTGGTCTCGTATTCTGCTTGGTAGGTTGTTTCTATTTTGAGCGTCAACACCCCGGGGTATTAATTCTAATGGCAATTGCCTTGCCACCACCAGAGGGACCAAACAGAATGAAAATTTGATCCACAAACTAAATTGATGTTACAGCTGCAATAAACACTCGAGGGCTGGAAAACTAAGCGAGGGGATTTATGGAAACAACAATGGCCACTTCAGGAGGATTTATTATTACACGGTGAGCAGATACGGTGAAACACAGAATATCATGACCTTAGCATTATAATCTGACTTTTTTGTCAAAAATTAGTTTGCCATGTAGCAATATTCTTTGACAGGCTATTTTGTTTAGGCTTTTTGTTTTAGCTTTAACCATTAATGGCTGTAAAATTTGAAAGAATGGGATCCAGCTCCAGTCATTCTTTAACGTGGTTCTATGAGGTTCTACCTGCAAAGAACCAATCAGTGCTCAGAGTAAACACAGGCGGACCAGTCAAATTCCACCTCTTTACCAGGTCACCTCATTGCACTGCAACTGAGATTAAAGGAGCTGAAAAAAATAAATCAATGTCACTCAATATTCAAAAACAAAATATTTTACAAAACAATCCATCAAGTGACAATGTCAAAAAAAATACACCAATGTGAAAGCGGTAGCTAATGGTGATGAACAGAGAATTATCACCTGAATCTGAAACTTTCAGCTCATTAATTACAGTCTGGGTTCACTCTTGTTCACTCTCAGTGTTGTTTTCAGACGTAAGCAGCTGTCTTCATCAAAAAAGCTCTTAAAACAAGGCGCCTCAGTGGCTCACCTGGTAGAGTGCATATACCACATAGGCTTAGTCCTAACTGCAGCAGCCATGGCTTCTGGCCCAAACCATGGCCCCTTTGCTGCATGTCATCCCCTCTCTCTCTCCATGACTTTCCTGTCACTCTCTCCCAATAAAGGCAAAAATGCCAAAAAAATAATCCCCACTAAAATCCCACTGTACATGACCTGCTCAAGACACACACAGTTAGAGTCCAGGTGGTTACATTCACCAGGTGGCCAGATTTGATCAAAAATATTTTGAATGACACTTGTACAATCGACGACTAAGATGAAAGTAATTATTTTATCTAGCTTCTCAAGCATTTAACACCTAGCTACCATTCTAGATGGCTAGCTTTACAATGTTAATTACACAGCTCATCCTACTGTTTGTTAGCAAGAAATTAATTTTACTATTAGCACCTTCAGGTGCTGTGGCTACAAGAGATTACTGACTTCAACAAAAGGACAAAAAGCAAAGAGAAACAAGACACAGAGTCCACAGCCATGCTAGCAGCTCTGTGAGGCTGTACTTAGGCACTGCCCTGCTATAAGCTAAATGCTGACGTCAGTATGCCAACATGATGTATGTTATATGTATGGGGATCCAAGTTATCACAATTCAGTTAATCTTTTGAGCACCATGCATGTCAGTAATTTCATTCAAAGCCATCCAAAAAGTCGTGATTACATTGGTTTCATCCTCTGGCCACCATGAACATCTGTCCATTTCATAATGATCCGTACAATAGTTGTTGAGATATTTCAGTCTGGACAGAAGCTGTGCACCAACTAACAATGCCTGTAGAGCCAAGCCACTAGCATGGATAAAAACATGGTAGGATTTGATATTTATTTGGTATTTAGGAGAACTATGCTGTACATCAGTTCTACTATATAAGATGTGTAGCCTTGTAAAACATTTAAAAGCCATTCAGACCACAGGTAACATCTTATAATTCCATTGTAAATATTAAGGAAGGTTCTCAGTAGACTAAAGTAAAATAAAAAGGCACGCTTTCCTTGGAGAGTGCATGACATGAGAGGGAGTAACATTACAGAGGCACGGTGTAATGCAGTTTTAATCTGTGAGGAGGAATAACTGCAGCCCGTGTCGTTGAGTTGCCTCGCCACGGCAGGATTGACCTGAGGGACCTTCTTTAGCCTCACATAACCACGCCTGAAGCCCGTGAGGCCAGGTTACACCTCAAACCAGATGACAGCATTAATCTGGCCACAACAACCCTCCCCTCCATCTGGCGAGACAGTCGAGCAACAGGAGAAAGGAGCAAAGATGCCTCTCACTCCTCAATGAATACTAATCCCTCATCTCTACTCTGAGAGAAGCCATCCTGCTTCCGAACACACCAATTCTGTCCTTTTACACATAAAAATGCACCAGTTTCACACAGCTATCATCTACCATTTTGAAACTAACCAATTACCAATACATCTTGACATAAAACCCATCCAACCCTATGACACCACCATAAAAAAAAAAAGTCCCATCTCCTGTTATTTTACTATACCTGCCAACCAGGACTATAATCTTATAGCGTCTTAGTGGAAAACTCATCTGCAGCGAACCAACAGCCTATTTCCTACCTGCACTACAAAGTCAAAAGAATAAAAGGTGTTTTTTTCTGTCTTTACAGATGAGCAGTTTTCACGCCTTTTACCCATGAAAATCAATCTTAGTCTTTGGAGAAAAGCAAACATTTTAAAATGCTGATGAAACAGGTTTTTTTTTTACAGTCACATTGCTTAAAAAAAAAAGAAAAAAAAGAGCCCGTGTCTTAGTGTAACAACATCTTACAATTACTGTTCTCATGCTGCTTCTCCGCTAGAGGAACTGAGTATTTGTGTTGAACTGCAGAATCTGCCTGAAAATTAATTTCAGCAGGTTAACAGGTTCTCGAGCCATGAACAGCAGCATTAATAGGATTTCTCTGTCTCAAAACTCAACATAAATGCCTCGAGGCAAATTGCTGCAGACGGTAGTTAGTTAGCCTTGCATTGTGCATGTGTGTGTTTGCATGCATGCTCTCTTGAAGTTCACACATCTGTTTCTACCCAGAGCAAAGGTCTCATTTAAAGAGGGGAATGGACCTCATTAGTGTGTGCCATTTTCTCAGGGTGCACCTGGTCTAAATCATCACGACCCTCGCCCACGCCTGGGGTTTAAATGACACACGCCTCCGAGATGCATCATTTACGGGCTACGATCAGCAGGGAAACCAGTGGCTCGCACAAACTCAACACACCCCCTTTGGATGCGTTTCCTTTTGCGGAACGTCTATGATTTAGATGCTGAGATGATGTTGTCGCCAAGGTGAGACTAAAGAGCAAAGCAGCCATCTGATTGGCACAGTGGGAAGATTGAGGTGTCCTCATCTCTCAGGTGGCCAAACCGGACTGGTCACCACATCATTAGTCTCATGAAGATGGAACACAGATGGAGAGGTGACGGAGGGGGCAACACACCTGTCAGGCTGCACTACCACTTGCTCAGTCAGCCTGGGCTTCATTATGATTCACTGCACTGAATATTTAAGTTTAATTATAAGACAACCTGCATTTGACTCAGTCACAACCTGTAGGTAAGTTTACAGATGGATTTGATTAACTAACCAAACTGAAGACACAGTGAGTGCATTTAAACAAAGCCTTTGTGGTGGTCCGATAGTGAGCAGTGGGAGTTAATGAGCTGACAGGCTCATGGTTATTGGGGTAGTTGTGGTTGCAGCTAACCTGGCATCAGCCTTAATGATTCAGCCTGAGAGGATCCATCTCTTGTGATTCTGTGACGACACGTTACCTTTGAGCTGGGAGATAAAAGTTTTAAAACATGAGAAGCATCATTTCCAGTTGTGATTATATCAAATATAATAGTTTTTCTTAACATAATATTTGTTTAATTTTCAGTGTTGTTGAAAATAAAATGTTCTTTAAAAAACTGAGGGTTTTCTCAGTTTAATTTCAGACAACAGGATCATGTGCTGTGTCTTTTAACTTCTATGTCCAATTCTCTTGCTTCTGTCTTCTTTGATCTGTTCTGTTTTATATCTATTTAAAATCTGAATTGAAGTGTGACATGCCACTTGTTTTCAAATGGAGAAAGGAACAACCATGCAATATAATGGTGTATAGAAAAACCAGCACATTTGGATGGGCTGTTTCTGTTTCAACCGGCACAGCTTTTCAAGCCGTTACGGCACTGGTAACATGACGCAACACAGCCAATCACTGTGACTCGAGTCAGTCAGTGAGATAGAACATTGCAGAAATATGTAGTTATTTCTTATTACAGCCTTTATTTCCCCTAAAATGCTAAAAGAACATGTAGTTTCTATAAACTACCAGTTTACCAGTATAATTCATGCACTTAATTTGAGTTGACCAGATATGAAGACATGGAGGTGGGAGGTAAATGTGAGCTGTTGAATTTTTTGACTTGTTTTGTTTGTTTTATTTTTCTGTCTTATTTTTTGTCACCAGGTTTTTATTGGTCTTTGTATTTTGGATGTGATAAATACTGTATACGATTGTGAGCAGTCCTTTCGTCAAGAAATTTGAATAATTCAAGTGCACCATATGAGGGCTGGATTAGTACAATACACATGAGTATTGAAACCTAATTTCATATAAGTTCCTAAATGATTTCAGTTCCGCTGTTGGCTTCAGATGATGTGTACAAGCCATTACTGGCGTCCTATAGTGAAGCTTCCTCGCTAAGTAAGACAACACAACGTTACCCCTCCAAGCTGTTTCTGGTGAGCCTCTCATCCAAACTGAGGAGAGGGATTAAGGGTGAGAACTGGGGCAAAACCTTAAGTTGTTCATTTTGTGATCATCATGTTTTATTTGGGGGTTTAGCTGTGCAGAGAGGTTTGACTCTTTTCCATGCTCTACCATGAACTCTGGGATATCTATTATGAAAATGCAACAATGTTTTTTTTCTTTTTTTTTTTCTTTTGCCTCCAGTCACCAAAACCAAGCAATCTCCATTTTCTTGTTTCAGCTGTATTCTGAGTGTCTTCAAGTGTGTGGTATGGTTTTCCTTTAGCTTAGTATTGTTAAACAACTGCTACCAGCACATCACTAGCGGACAGGTGCTTATTTACCTGTGCACAGACACATATTCAAAAATTCAAAACAAAAGTTCCAGATATTCATGCGATAAGCTTTTCCAATATGTTTGTAGTTTGTCAGTCTAAATAGAAAGAAAGTCTGTTAAAAAGGATGCACTCCCTGTTTTCTCAGGTGTCTGCATCGACAACAGTCCCTCCAGGACATGGGTAGAAGGCAAACTTTGTGTCTCGTGGACCCTCACATCAACAAATACACCTCCAGTGAATTAATTGTTTAAAACTCATTTAACTCATATTGAGAAACATATCACCCACAATTGGTTAGACTGGTTTTTGACTAACTTGTTAACTCTCCTTCCCTCTTGTAGAGTGCTGTTGCCTTTCAGTTTAAACAAAAAAACATGGATAAACCAAAGAGCTTTCACAGTCATGGTTAGAGAAGTGAGCTGGAGATGTAAACACATGATGCCTCTTCTTCTATGAAGTATATAACATTTTCTTCAGTCACAGTTGAAGTTATTGCTAAAACGGTTCCAAATCTTTCCTCACTGAGCAGCATAATGATGGGTGTTATTGGACTGTTAAAGTGGGCTGTGGATAGAAAGTCACTAATGCACTCAGTATACCTAACATCAAAGCCAGCCATCCGGCAAGCAAAATGCTGATTAGTTTGTGAGTATAATGGTTAACATTGTGTGCCATGTTTTTCTTTCTGATGCAGGAGAAACACAGCTGAAATATAATGATATTCCCAAAGCAAGTACAACCTGCAAACCTGTATCAAACCACTGAAAAAATTTGTAAGCGCGACGGTAGCCTGAAATATAACATAAACAGTGTTCACCAGACTAAATCTAACTGACTGCTTAAGACACTTTCACAGAGAATGCAATTCAACACCCTGTTCACTGTCATGTGATGAAGACTGACGGAAAACACACAATAAGACCTACAATTATTTTTTAAGTGCATTCATTTATTGACATTTACGTCACACTTTTGTCAGTACCTCCCTGCTGTACATAATAATAATTACTTCTAATATAATGAATCAATTCATGTGCCCTGGAGTCACGTGTAGATTACTGAACGGGGCCCCTATTGTCTCCGCGCCCTTGGCAAGAACCTCTGAATGAGGTGATATTTCTAGTTTGAAAGTCACAGAGCTCAGATTGTAAAGACAGGCAGGGGGTCAGTATCATAATCCATCCATGCCAGGACCCAGATAAGAGGAAAAGATGATGGATGGATTAAACAATTAAAAATGAATTATTTATTTTTTAATTGTTTAATCCATCCATCATTTTTTTCAAGTTTTTTCTAAAATGTCCTAGAAACTCCCTCCACAACTTATAGCTGATGTTACTGTCTATGGCAGGCAAGAAAAAAAGGTCAGGACCTTTGCAAATGAAATTTAAGTTTTTAAATTACATATTTTAATGTTTTGATTTTTAATGTTTTCTAAGTCCTTTAAGGGAACCAAGACCTGCAGACACCACGATGAGCCATTTTTTTTTTACTAGTGTGGTGATGGGAAATACAGGAAGAAGAGAAAAGACTGTCCCCTCAATTGCAGCTTAATTCCAAGTTAAAATCTTAATTACACAATTAATCGATCCAAACATCTATGTGATTTTCTAAATGGCAACAATTCTGCCGCATTTTCATTAGCGACATCAGCTGCATCAAAACAAGTGCTCCTACTTTCTCCCTCAACAAATGACAACGTGGCGTTACACCACGTGACTCAGAGAAGCAGAAATGGTGGTGAGGAATAGATCAGGAATAGAGCCAACCTCACTGCGCTCCTACTGAAAAAACAGACAACAGATTCAGACAAGACGATTTCAAAATCACGAACAACGCGAGCAGTGTTTACAGTACTAACAGCCGCAGGGCAACACCACAAATTTATATAATCACCTTAAACGTCACCGCAAACTGCAATATGATGAAGCTATAAAGGTCAAGCAGAAAATCCAGTCCAAATCCAAAAGACACCAGTAACCTTATACAGTGCATCACCGTCACCATGCCCATCACGCTCCCATAGGCACAAGGAAGAGGTTGTGTAAGTAAGAGAAGACAAGAGACTGAAGTTGATTGTTTTTCATCCTCAGTGTCAGATTCATGAAGCTGATGCATTCAAGCGAATAACAAGGAGCATTTCCTATATGTTGTCCAAAGCTGATGTAAACAAGCAATAAAAAATTTGTGAGAATCATGATCTCAATTTAAAGCAAGAAAATTGTGAATCTCATTTTGCACAGAATCGTGCAGCCTTACTGATGGGTTTTTGTAACTGATGTAAAAATGTTTTGTTCACCTGCCTCAAAGTCACATTAGCTCAGTGAGCCGGCACGCAAAGCTCCAATCAACACCTGTCAACCTCCACTACTGTTAACTGTCACTGGAAAATCAACACAGATCAATTGATGTTGTGACGCATCGGTGTCAGTATGAAGTCAAACATGCAGCAGCTGTTGTGTGTAGGAACATAAAAAATTCCAAGCATCACTGTCCTCTTTATTGTGTGGCGAGCGTGAGCCAATTAATTTGACCTAGTTTTACATGAAAGAATCCTTTAGGTAGCTTTGGTTCTTTCTTTCTTCCAATCAGAGTCACACTCTCTACGGGGGTCCTCAGAGTGTTCATGGTACACAGAGTGGACTGTGGGCAATTAGGAACACCCACACTAAAGGTATGTGTCAGCCTAACAAATGCAGCCATATGTGAAACTGGTGGCAATTTACCAGTTTGAGCCAGAGGAGATAAATTCAGCTCAATGAGGTGACTCAGAAGACGTACAGCATCAGCAGCAGATTGTACTGGTGACAAGGAAGAATGATGACTAACACGTTTGCTTTTAATGTTTTTTTAGCTTATTAGGCTTCAGGAGCAGAGAAAACTCAAGCACTTTTTCTAAGCGATGCTGGTAAATAATATGGATTAGAGCAGAAACAATTAGTCACTTCATTTATTAGTTGAACAATAGAAAAACAATAAGCAACAAAGGTATTTTGATAAATGATCAATTGTTTAAGTCATTTTTAAAGCAAAGCAGAGTTAAAATGGCAAATATTCTCTGGTTGGAAGTTCACAGACGGGAAGATTTACTGCTTTTCTTCATCAAACATCACTGCAAATTGAATATCTTTGCGGTTTGAACTTTCAGTTGAACTAGAAAAAGACATCTGAAAATATCACGTTAGGCTCTGGGAAGTTGTGATGGGTACCTTTCACAATATTTTGACATTTTATTCTGATTAATCAAAGAAGTAAACAGCAGATTAATCAAAGATAATCAAAATAATTGTTAGTTGCAGCCCTGATATGAATTTAGAAAACAAAATAAACTTCAGCAAGTTAATATGACAATTAGGTGTCAGTCCCCATATAAGCTAGGCCATGGAGTCACCCACCAACTTGTGCCAGAGGGAGTGGACTGGCTGCAGAGACACTTAATCCTACACACCTCAAATATACCTTATGGTATATTGTCCCATGAGACTGCCAGCGTTTCCATCCGTTACATGCAACTGTTCACATAGCTCAGTTTCTTTTCACTTTGTTAGAGTCAGCCTCCTGTGCATGTCCAGGGTAACTACGGTAAAGGGAATATAAACACCACGCCAAAAACATAGTAGTGGTTTAGTAACACTAATTGAGCTCATCATATTTAGCAAACAGTTGGACACAGGGAAAACGTTCATTTAAAAGTATACAAACAAAAACATCTAATGTTGAACAAATAAATGACGTTCAAATACAGTTGCAGTAGCAAATGTCCATAAAGCTTATCAGTACTACAGATCTGACCAATCAGGAAGTGGCACCAAGCTACTCCTTGGTACCCATCCCTACATGGCACAGGCAACTATTCAGTGAAATCTGTGCAAACCTCTTCCCCATTAAGGATAATGGGAAGCAACAACAAGGATATACAACAGCTCAATTTGCTTCTAATGATTAGGAATATTAATGTCTTGATTGACAGCGAGATAGACCAATTGTTTTGTGCACAAGCTTGACTAAAAACCCTGGCCGTTCTGCTATTTTATTAAGCACACTGTTACACAATTACTTTGCTAGCTAGAAGTACTTTGACTTTGACTTCCAGATATCTCCCTGATCTCTGAGACTCTTTATTGCCGTTCTCTGACTTTGCATGGATAGTTAATTCTCCAGCAGAACCCTGCCGGGAACACTCGACCACAACCGTTTAATTTCTTGTTTAGTTAATCATGCGATACATTATCAGAATTACCCTAAGCTCTGTGAGTTATTCTGTGAAAAGGGATATAGCTGGCTCACAAACATCAGCTTACACCAAAGCCAAGTGGCTCCCGTCTCATTATGAACCAGCCGTCTCCGAGCACAATCAACCAAGGACATGAAAATATTTTAATAGCTGGGCCAAAGAGAGAGGCGTTTTTACAAGAGGGGGGGTGGGGTGGTGAGGCTGGCACGCTAACCTGACTCCACGTTCAGACTACTTGGTGCCAAGTCACCTTGTCACTGTCCTCAAGCCAATTTGAGCAATCTGTTGGGCAGCGGTAATGTGTTACAGCATTGACATACGGCATGGTACTGTATCACTACAATGTGATTTACTGCTGTCAGTGGTAATAAAACTTTGTTCAGCATATGTCTCAGATCAGCGGAAATGAAAGGATCCCGGAAGCAGCTGAGTATTAAGAGATTTATTTTAACATTTGGTAGCCAATTAGCTACAGTATGGGTCTTCTCATGTAAAGCCAATGAGCTGCTGTGTTTCATTAATACAAGCTGAGTCCTCTTGGCTTATTTGAAGTCGTATCGGGCAGGCGGGCACTACAGTTTAGCGCTACCGTTTCTTGAACCACTAATTCTGAAGTTTCTGACAGGCAGGATTTTGACAGGCTGCTTAGCGACTGTCAGAAATATAAAAAGGAAATCCATCATGCAAATTAAGAAATCCATTCGATCATCTGAACAGGAAGCGGCTGTAGCTGCTTGTCAGTGAGCCGCAAACCGAGTTCATTCATTTGTTTCATTCCATTTAGCAGTTACACTAAATCAAAGGATGGCAGATGTAATGTCACGCCACAGCAGTTTCCATGGAAAAGCCCATGAAAACAAGTCAGATTTCGACTCATTTGTCCTCTGCAATGTTGAACAAAGACATATACACACTTTCTAAGTCACAGGTTCCCAAACTTGGTTTGGTGCATAGACCACTATGCACCAAACCAAGTACCACTTCCACTGAAGATACCTCATGTATATAAGTCCACCACCAACTACTACTACTGCTGCTGCTGCTGCTGCTGCTACTACTACTACTCCTCCTCCTCCTCCTCCTCCTCCTCCTCCTCCTCCTCCTCAGGCCCAGCGCCAGTATAACTGAAGTGTTTTTTTTTTTCCATAAAATAAGATTTAACCATGCAATGGCCTCAGAAAAGATAATAACAACAGAATAAGGCTACTGTTTAAATTCAAAAAACAGATTTATTAATGAGCACATGAGCAAAATCACTCCGAAAACAGCTCTCTCTCTCTCTCTCTCTCTCTCTCTCTAATTGACTGTCCCTGTTGTTTCCCTCTCTGTCTGTGGATTACAACAATGGGGGGAAAGTTACAACCATTTAGAAACAAGCAGGCTAAGAAACTGAACTAAGCAATGTGCTCCGTCCATTTATCGATCTCCTCCGCTCCGTTTCAGTAACATGAACAGAGTGACACCTACACACACCTGTTAACCAAAACAAACATCTAACCTGTTTTCTATAGATACTATAGATCTATAGACCCCTTGTGTCACCAGTCCCAGTACCACTACTACAACTACTACTACTATCAGATAACTTTGTCACAAAGTAACAGGGAGACTGTGGCGTACCACCAGGTGGAGTCTCGTGTACCACCAGTGGTTTGCGTGGCAGTTTGGGAATCACTGTTCTAAGTAATTTCAGCATCCAAAAGTAAGCATCCTTTTCTTTGTCTTTTCCAAAGCTGCTCCTCAGTGAAACATGAGTTTGAACCAAACAAATCCTGACATAAAAGACGTGAGCTGTAACAATCTTTGATTTCCGGACTGGAGGAACGCCAACATCTGGTAAGAAATGATGCAGCAGCACCGCTAACAGCATCAAGATTGGCCAAGTCAGAAGAGCCTAAAGGCCTTTTTGGGTTAGAGCGTGAATGATGCAGAATATGTGTTCAAAAGAGAGGAAAATTGATTGTATTTAACACATCTTGTCAAAATTTTTGTCTGATTATGTAAAGTAGTAGCATCCAGCTGGAAAAAGGCTCCCTCAGTTTTGGCTCCAAATAAAATGCTTACAGTCCAAACTTATAATTAAGAAATAAATATGACAAAAACGCTTTATATCCAATTACCATTCAACTAAAATCTATGCAAAACATTTAAATTGTAATATTTCAATACGGCACTTCACATTTGTGGTGTTATTTGGTTATCACTGCATTCATTGCCAACTACAGTACAGGCATACAAGCCATACCAGTGAATAGCCAATATTGGATGCAGGACTTTGAGAGTGTATCACCATCATATTTCCTAAGTGACTCTTATCCTAAATGTGACAGGTGGGATTTCTTGTCCAAAATGACATCCTGCTCTTTCAGGTAGGCTCATGCTTTTATGCTATTTTTAACCTGACAAGGGACAATAATCATCCAAAAGAAAGCAAATGAAAAACATTTGACTTCCTTGAAACTCATTTCAAAGCATTCAACCATGCAACAACATTATGCCCTCTTAAGATGAAGAGTACTCTGCTGTGTGCTTAAAAGGGGACCTCTAGTAAAAACACAGGCAGAGGCAGCCACTGTGGAATTCACAGCAATAAAAATTACATATTTCATGAATTGTCAGTGAGCTTGTTCCTGCATTTGAATTCAAAATTTTGCTGGAGGATGGAAGAAAAAAAGGGGCTGGGTGGGGGGTTCAAGACATATCTTTGGCCCCTGAGCAGGCTAATAGCCTCTCATAACTGCTGATAAGTCTTCTGGGAATGAACGTGGGTGATGCATTTCAATGCATTTACCCTTGCTCACGATTTAAAGCAGTGTGGATCAAAAATCTGGTGTTAATGTAGCCTGAGTGAAAGGTCATACAGGAACAGGACATAGAGTATGTCTTTACTGTGTTCTATTTGACTTTACTGACTTAAATCATTACAATTAACCTTTAAACCCCGCACTGGCATAAGTTGATTATTATTATTATTATTATTAATATTATTGTTGTTGTTGTTATTATTAATAATAATAAAAATTGTTTTGTTTTTTCGACTTTGTAATTGGTTCAAAAGTGGAGTTTGATGACAGGAACAGCGTTTACGACAAACGTGTTGTCTCAACTTTCAGAAGAAAGCATCAAACGCTTCCTCAAAAATGTCTTTTGAAACGTGTTTCACTCTCACTAATGCTAACAAACTCCCACTGGACTGGCTTCACTCACACGCGGCCACTTGCAGCAGCTTAATGAGCGTCGAGTGAATTAATTAGCTTACCTTGAAAAATCCATATTAACATCAGCACAGCTCGAAGTCTTGTCTTTAGCTTCATGGCGCAACATCCACCGGCTTCTCCAGCTGACAGGAGCTTCTTTAAAGTTGACACCAAACACTCGCTTCACTTCCCAAACTGCCGCTTAATTGTCTTCAGGTAGCAATTAACAGAAACCAGAAAGGCAGCGTCTGCAGATAAAGCTCCCTTTCCTCTTGCCATCCCGCCTACAAACAGCGGCTGACATCGCAGAGCGCGGCGGCGGCTCCGCTCGCCTTCACCTCACATACCGGTTGAAAGTATAAAGCATTCAGCTTTTCTCTTTCTTTCATTTCATCTCCAGTCTGCTTTACTCCTGCTGCCCGGCTGTGCCTGAGAGTGTGTGTGTGTGTGTGTGTCGCTCCTTCGTGTCGTCCACACACAGTAAACTGAAGGAGCTTATTCACCTGCCTGAGCTGCTCGGTGACGCCCCCTGGCAACAAAACCTCAACTACAACTCTTCAATGAGCAAATACCTGTCATTTATTAGAAGGGTAAACAGTTCGTAGCCTGCTACAATCATAGCATGTAGGTGTTGATAAGGCAGCCGTGGAGGAAGCGTACCAATGGAAAAGTGCCAATGCTCCATTAAGACTAAGAGTCCTGCATTGAAATTGTCACTCAGTAAAAGTATGTAAGTAAAGGCAAGTATAGCCAAATCAAGAAAATACTTGAAGTATTGAAAGTACTCAATGCAGAAAAGTGTTAGATAGGTGGAGCAATTTTTTAAAACTATTTTATATAACGCTAGAGCTAATTCATATTCTCACTGTGGATTAATCCCCCGATTATTTTAATCAATTGATTGTTTGGTTTGTAGAAAATCTCTCACAGTTGTCCCAGAGCTCAAAGTGGTACCTTCTCAATGCTTATTCCAAACCTTATTAAAAAATAAATTAAGATTAAAATCAAGTATTAACCATGAAATGTTTGGCTTTTTGCATGTAAAAATTCCTCAAACACTGATAAAAAATTCCAATTATGAATGAATGGTTTTGCCTCTACTAGTAGTTTAAAGCATCATATTAATAAATTCTTCATGTTTTCTATCCAAAAGCCTTGATCTGTAAAGTATCTACAGATTGCCTAAATGATTGCTGTGGAGTAAAAAGTACCACATATCCCTCTGAAATGTTGTTGAGTAGAAGCATAAAGTGGCATGAAAATGAAATACTCAAAGTACAAGTAACTAAATTTGTACAATGCTTGAGTAAAAGTACTTAGTTACTTTCCATCACTGTCATAAGCAGTGACAAAGGGAGTGGGTCTGCCAAAAATCCTTTTAAGTAATTTCTCTCTTATTTCTTTGAAGTATTTGAGCTCTTTTTTTGGCATGGGCTATTTTATGACATTTAGCAGAGCATCAGGCTCTTCTTCTATTTTTCATTCTTTTTTCTCCTAAAACTGGCACAAACTGCTCACTTACTTTATGGCAGAGATGAGATGGGGGCTTGACTTTATACACCCCCATGAAGTTCACAATTGCTGTGGTGGTTTTGCATGTTTGAATTGTACTGACTGGTGTCCTGTTTGCTTTTTCCTTCCTAGTTGCATGTGTGGCACATAGGATAATTATGTAATATTATTTATTAATTTAATCGCCCACTGTGTGTTGTTTATATGTATATATGTTTTATATTTTTACAGACCCCCCCTCCCCCGTTAAGATTTTAAACATTCGTATTTCAGGCATGAGACCACCTGTGAGGCTATATAAGCTGTGGGCGAGCTGCAATCTTCAGTTGGCAGTTAACGTTTAAGTAAAGCAAATGAAGACCAGCTCACCCACAGTGCCTTTGTTGTTTGTCCTCACAGGCACTCATTTTTTTTTAAAGCGTGTCACCCCTGGAGTACAGAACTTCATGGGCGTAACACATGCAAAAAACTTGTGTGCGTATATGCTATTTAGAGTTTTATGTTATTATGATTCCTCTTGTTGTCCATAAGGGGTATTAGTTTAACCTGCCAGTGGGTGGTGCACTGGCAATTAAATATTCATGTGGAATCGGCCATCACGTAATACATTGATGAATATGCTCAGTATTCACTCAGCTGCTACATGCTTCACTTTGTTCACCAGCTAGTTGTTTACTTTGTCTGTCTGTAAGTAGTGCACATTGGGTTTGTAGAGCAGCTTTTTCACTGACAAGAGCTGCCTGCTGTGGTGGGAATGAACCAAAACAGTAAAGTTGTGTCCCAGAAAACCATACAAAAGAGCTGAAAGACTCTGGAACCTTAGTGGGTGATAATTCTTTGTGGGTTTGACCCTTTTCAGTTGAACACAAAGTAATTTCATTGTTAATATAAAATATCAACTAGAGCAGCTTTAAATAAATTCTTACTTTACAACAAAGAATGATAGCAGGATGTCACATTTCTTATTTACCTGTTTTGGTCCCTTAGAGGCCTCACGCCAGGTCTGTTAGAACAGTTTCTGTAAAAATAGCCTGATAGCTTACTCTGTTACTCTGAAGTCAGCCACAAGGTCAACACAGTAATTTTTGTTTCAGAGAATAAAACTAATACTCAAAGTCAATGGTGCCTTTTATGTCCTCTGGAAACATTAAAATGATCAAAAACTCCCCAATGACAACACTCAAATAAACTCAGGTCCAAATAAATGTAATGTCAACTCAATTACCATGCATTACCTGATGTATTACAAAGTCTAATTCAGAGCAGAAATGACTTTTACAGGTAAAAGTCTCACAGGAAAACACTGTGCAGCCACTTATGCTGGAGAACAGAAGCTGCTGTGGGATTTTACATTGTAATGTAAGTCTGAGGTCCTGGCTCAGCTCACAATAAATGGGTCATCAGGTGAAATATTAATGTAGGTGGGGCGATGTGTTGTATTTTTAATGCAACATAATGGATTTATTACATGATATTAAGCTTCACATGTTTTCTGAGGCCCAAGGTTCACAATTAAACACGCAGGAAGCCACCGAACTTCATTCACACACATGAAGACACGAACGTAAGGCTCGGTGTGTGTTTGTTGTTGTGTTTTTTATTTGCTTCAATAGAGTTACTGTCTGACAGGCAGTTATACCACTGACTTATTTATGTTGTTCCCATATTGTGGAACCTGCTGTCCCCTGTCTTCTTCTATTGTTGTCTGATTTTAAGGTTAGACCTGGTTAAGTTTTATTTTGGTAAAAAAATGTGTAAGTGTTGTTTTATTCAAACAGAAGTCAGATTGGATTCAGTACTATTCAGTGACATGAGTTGTGAAAATTTTTAAAACATAATTTTATGAAGGCAAACTGTGCATTTCAGTAACGCTGTATCAATAAAATACAAATGTGTAAGTGCAAGGGATGAAGCTTAAAGTGAATTATTAAGGGGAGTTTTTCATTTATTTATTGTTTTAGTATATGTGTATAGTATGTGTGTGTTTGCTGTTCCTTTGGGGGGGGGCCTTAGAAAAATGAAGAAAGAAGATAAGATGTTGATGAATAACGTGTTGAGGACTTGGTGTTTAAGAGGAAACTATACTGTACTGTTAAGCATTTTTTCAAATTATTTCTGAGTACATGTTTAATATTTATGGGTTACAGTAATATTATTAGTGGGTAACACACTTGTGATGCACTTACAAAAAAACAAGTCCCTTGGGAAATTACAATTACAAAGTTTTTAAATCACGACGACTTATTATTTACTCAGTTATTAGGAAATCCAATCTTCATGAAGGTTATAATGTTTTGGGTTTTGTTTGAAACTGTTTTAGAGGAGTGGTGTGAACTCTGTGGTGCTGTTTTATTTTATTTTATTGTGTTATAGTGACAGGTGTTTCTGTTATTTTGTCTACGCTATTTACATCAATGAGGGCAGGACGCATAAAAAAAACCTCCAGAAACTCCTGTCTGAATGGTGCAATACACCTCTCTTGACTGAACACTATGACCTTAATGAAAGGGAGGAATTACAGGACTGATGTATTTGACTACATCAGTTTTAGCCAGGTGTACCTAATGAACTGAGTGTATGTTTGAAAAAATACTGAATGCTATTAACATTTCATCATGCTATGTAGGAAAGCAGGAAATGTGTATAAATGGAAATGAACACTGAAAATAAAGACCAGTTTAGTCTTCTCTGTCGGGTGTAAGGACCTCCAGTCAAGACAAACACTGCAATAATGCAGAAAAATAACATGAATGTTTATTTCTGTAGCCTTAAATACAGAAGTGCAATTGACCAACTTTTGAAACTGAAGACACTTGGATGATTTTGTATGTTTTTTGAAGCAGTTTTTATCCACAGTAATGTGTCTAGATTGACCTGAGCTGACATTAGATACCCGGCCTAAATTATTATCCCAGTCCACCCCTGGCTGTACAGCAGGTGCTCCGTCTGTACCTTGTAATTATTTAATATCTACTGGGTAAGTAAAAAAGTTGGCTTACAGTGTTAATGGTAATTCTAAGTCCCCCACCCCCAGAGTGTAAATTTGTTTCATCTAAAGTGTTTTTTTGTTTATCAAAATGTGATTTTTGATG
Organism: Seriola dumerili; assembly: GCF_002260705.1. NCBI lineage: Eukaryota > Metazoa > Chordata > Actinopteri > Carangiformes > Carangidae > Seriola > Seriola dumerili. Next base: position 379,764 of record NW_019176548.1, on the reverse strand, counting down.
TCTTTATTTGTGTGCGAGTGTATGTGTGTGTGTGTGTGTGTGAGTATGAGCGTGTAAATCTTGGACACTTGAACATTAGAAACTTGATGTCACTGCTGTGTGTGAATAATTGATTGCTTGAGCGTGAAAGAGGCACCGATATGAAACTGCACAGCTTGCATGTTTGGGCCTTTCCAAACCCTTTCTCCTTCAATAAGCTACATTTTCTGTAGGTCAGGTACATTTTCAGAAATGAATTCAGCAAAAAATGTCAAAGAGTACCTGTGCTTTCACGAAGCGCACACATGATAAATTGCTGCACAAAAGACTGCACTGAAATGACAGAATTTAATCTTCGCTGGCATTTGGTTGGAAAAATGTTTCTGTGGTAGATTTCTTCAGTATCGCTCTGATTTGTGTCACTTTAAGCAGCTATCTATATGAGGAAAAACACTCCCCACTGTCTTCTTGAATACATCCATTGTTAAAGCTGGCGGAGACGCTGTTATCTTGCTGCCAGATGGTGGAAGATCAGCCTTGATAGTCTACTCCTAGATAGTATGACAGGACTTCTTTGTGGAGACCATTCGCTGTTGTTGCACTTTGTTCCACTATATCATACTCCACTGTCATACTCCTCTCTGCAGAAAAAAATTGCCTGTTGTGACTGATATACTATTATACACAACATTATTAGATTGTTAATCCTGCTGCTGCAGTGTGTAAGTAACATTTTACTCTTGTAGCTGCTCGAGGTGGACGTAGTTATAACTGGATATATATAGATTATTTTAGTGATATATTCATTTTCCCCTGAAGTTGTAGAGAAGTAGAGGTGTAAATTAGCAGAAAGTAGTACCTGAGTACACTAGTGGAGTAAATGTGCTTAGTTACCCTCCAACACTGTGTATTTCACAGCGTCTGAAAACAACATGATGATGGATTACTGGTATTTCTACCAAATGCAAGGAGTTCAGATTTGTGTATTCTTTTGTGCCACCTAGTGGTGCACCCCTGAAGCACTGGAGCAGTCTTTGCCTTCATTCATCACCTCTACCTGCTTTCTTTTATTTTTAGATTTTGGTGGGGGCGTAGCAGTCGGTTGGCTGCGGGAGAAAGCTGTGGACAGGTCAGCAGTCCCTCACAGGGCTAATACAGACTGACAGACAATCATTCACACTCATGCTTGTATATCTGCTGGCAGTTTTTTTTTCAGTCTCAGCTCCTGACCTGCGTGTCTCTGGACTGAGGGAGGAAACACCCAGGAGAGCATGGTGAGAAAATGCAATGCCCTCTGAGAAAAGGCGACAGCAGGGAATCAGACCTGTGACTCTCAATGTCAAAAAATGTCAGTTTGTATACATTTTTACCAACCTAGACCTTAATGTAAGATCAGTAGACTAAAGGGGGAATCTATTGTAATAATTACAAACGGGACAGGCCTTGTATAATGATCTAAAATCACATTTTTATTACACACTGAGGTGATTGGCGCTCTTATTTCCAGTCTCAGTTTCTGACAGTATCAGCTCTATCTTTGGTGGCTCTGGTGGCTGCATCTTCATCTAGTTTAAAGAACAACTTTATCGTTACATTGTGTAGGCTAACAGTGGTGGAAGAAGTGCCAATTCAACAGTCAACAAGTGACCTCTGTCAATAACATAACATATATAACATAAGACATGAGGTGCAATGACAAATAACCAATACAGTAAAAGATACAGAGAAGCACCTTGTGTCACTCCTTAACTCTCATCTACTCCATCCCCCGTGACTCTTTCACTAAATTCCACAGTACATGCAGGAGATTTCAAAACTGCAAATTGTAGAGTGAATAAAGAAGCAAAAATAAGACTGACATAAGAAGAGTTATATCATAGCTCTAGCTGTGTTGAGTTCCTCCTTTCTAGCCTTGATTATAACCTGGCCTGCCCTGTTCACCCTGGCAACAGAGAGCTGATAAAATCTCTATCCAAGAGAGATTCTACTGATGAATAGAAAGAATGTACTGTCTATGACTATAGTGTTAGTGTCTCAGAGAGACATTTTGTTCCTAAAAACTTCTAACTGATGGACACTCCCACATTATACAGTACAAAAATCTAATTAAATCACATAGAGTACAGTCTGGAGAAACAGTTATATTCATCATAACATAAGTTTAATAAGTAATAATTTGATGTATGAAGGTCAGGTTTGTGAATTTATGATTTAGGTTTTGTTAAGAACGAGATTCATTCATCTTCATTCCTCCAAACTCTGGCCCAGTCTATAAATGATCCATTACAGGATGAGTAATAATATGCCTTTCACTGAAAATACTTACAGCCTGTACAGTAGAATGTGATTGTAAATATAGAAAAAAAGAGTCGAAGGACAAATTGTATGTTTTCCTCAGATCCTGAAAGCATCTTAAACCCATATCATTCATAATGTCTCTTAAGCTGTATCCCTGAACTACTGAATTATTACCATTGAGGAGAGTTAAAGTAGGCTATTGTCCTCCAGAATTGATAACTGTTAAAAAATATTAATTTTTTTATCAAGCCAATTGGATATCCAATTAAATATCTATTTTCTGTATATTAAGCATTACATAGGCTGATATTTGACTGTATTTAAGTTTGCATATTCTGTTGGAAAGGCCTGTTAACAAAATGTGGTTCAATTAAATTAGGGCTACTTTGTTCCTTTCCATTCAGCACCATGCTGATTACATATTTTCATCACCACTTGATCTCATCAATCTCATAGATGGTGTGAAACAAGTTTTCACCCAAATTACACAGCCCCATCATCTGTAAGCACAGGGGCTCATCACACTTACGGTTTTAAGTCATAGTCTTTTATATTTTCACTGTCCTTGTTGAATTTTTCGAAAACTCCATGTTTAATTAAAAATAATAGTTATTGTACTCACCGCTTCTTTAATTTGATTTCCTTCTTCCAAAGTAAGGCTTGCTGTGAAATCCTAATCTGACCAATGAGCTTGCTCTCTGTCGTTTGTGATAACCTGCGTGAGTTACGTCAGTTTTTTTCTCTACCTTTTAGCCAGAAGCGAGATTTGTTCAGCGAATGGACGATCCAGTTAGCACTGTAATATTTAGCAGGCCCAAAAAAAGCAACGCTCAGAAGAGGAAGGATAGAAGAGAGCAAGATGAGTTTTCTGCTGAAATTACGACATTGGATAACTTTTTACTCTCCATGTTTTGACACATTGTGTAAGATTTGTAATGATTTGTTAATGTTTGTTGGCTGAAGCAAGCCCATTTCGGACAAGAAAAATTTGTACTTAGGCCAATCACAATTATGTTACCCTACTTGGGTCAATCCACCTAGTACACTAGTTGAGATTTCAAAGGATAAATGAAAACTTTGACCTGCTGGGGACGCTGGAGGAAATGTCAGAGTATCACATACATTCATCTTCTGGGGACCGTGAATATCTGTACCAGATGTAATGGAAATACCTTAATAGTTGTTGAGATAATTATCATGCACTTTATTTCCGATGCTGCTTTCAGGGCTAAAAACACCAACTGCATCAGGCTGAATTTTGGGAAAAATGTATAAAATGCACAGATGTGCAGCTACAGTGGGAATAAAATACTGTCTTAGCTGTGAACATTATACATCGTTAGCAGTCAGTAAGCAGCTTCAATAAAGCGCTACAACAAGCAGATAAAGAAGATTTTCGGTCTGTGATACTCAAACACAGAGCAGAAAATGTGTCTCATAAGCCACTTAATGTGAAATACAAGGGGAAAATTAGGAGTTTAAGAGTCTAATTAAAGTTTCTAGAACATTTTATGCTCCACGGTAACACGGGACTTCAAAACCCTGTGACGAATTCACAGCAAATATGGCAACAGAAGTGCTTTACTGATGCCATGCAGAATCAGATTCACAGTTTAGTGCCACTGATCATGGATTTTCACTTTTACCATCTGTAATGCTGTTGACTTGCTCTATTATGCTGTGCCAGATTCTTCATGCACTAATGTTTGGTTGTGTTGCCAAATACCGTACCATTTTCAGAGCATGGTCAGTTTCATTTTACTTTTCTGTGAATCAGTTTTGGCCCGTCACCATCCTGCCATTTCATATGAGAAAGAATAAAGGCAGTAATGATAGTGTTGTTTTGAAGGATGTGAAAAATTGCGAAAGTTGACATTTAGATGAGAGACATTAAAATCCACCTACACCAAATCTCAGCAAACATAGATGACAGTTACTTCACTGACCTTGTCGAAAAATCATGTCCTGTGGTGAATACAGCTGCCAGACGCTTTGAATTTATCCTGCATGAGAAAACTTTGACACCTATTCTCACATAAAGATATCAGAAAGAAAACCTCACATGGGAATATTGGTGAAGTTATGAGCTATAGAAGACTTAAATTAGAGATATGCATTTGCTCAAACGCCAAACAAACAAAAGAATGAATTATTTTTTTCCCTCAGTGAAGTGAAAATTTAACTTGCATATCTCGTAATTGAATTCTTTTAAATGAATTCCTCTCTGTTATAAAGGCCTTCTTTTCCCACAAAGAATGTGCTGGAAACGCCTGTGTTTAAAGGTGACAGGAGTTTGAGGAATTCTCACTGTGAAATTGGAGCTATTAGTTTGCTGTGGACACTGACTGCTTCCTTCCTACATTTCCATTAAAAATGTAGGAGTCACGCTGACACGCTCATACTGTGCAGCACAGCGCTGTGACAGTCGGGCCTGTGAATGATCTCGGAGGCTGTTTGTCTGTGAGGTTGGACGTCTGCCACATGTTTGGCGATACGAGCCCTCTGTGTAATGGGCTCTCTTGTCATTTATCAGTCTTTACCGTCATTACAGAGGAGATTAGATTTGGACGAGCATAAGGGATATGAAAATGACCTCGTCTGAGCCTGAGATATGCATCAAAGATTTATTTTTTTCAGGAAGAGATTATACAATTCTGCTTGTGCAGCACAATAACACATACTATAAACCACTGTGTATGAGTTTCGATCTGCATTTCTACATTATAAAATTCCCTTTTTAGTCAGAAAACACTGATTCCTCACCACAAGATCATGCTGAGAATCTGCCCCAAACTCATCCTGCTTCTCTCCAAAGGCTTAAAACAGTCGTGATTCTGGTTTAATCTTAATTGCCAATTTACTTCACACTAGCATTGCATCTGTTTTATGCTCTCCCCATGATACTGTACATGACGACGGTTTTGTAGCTCAGCACGACAGACAGACCGCCTGAAACAAAACACAGCTGTTTTCTGAAGATTTGCCTAAAATTGAGCCCAAGTCCGTGTGGCAGCAAAATGTTTTCTTCTGCAGACAAGACAAACTGGATTAGGATTTACAGACAACAAAAAGGAACATGAAAAGATGTTTAAAATATCTGGGAAATAACAGCTGAGCCTCGCCAATGTCATTGTACACCTCAGATGAGACTCTTTCTTTTTTAAATTAATAACAGCAGCCTGGAGAGGGTGCTCTGACGCACAAACTCATGATGAATTTCTTTCAAAAGAAGGAGAGAGAAAGCTGAGAGAGATAATGAAAAAAATGGAGCGTATGTACAAAAAGATTGTCTGCCGTTTATGATGATATAATCCTGAATAATATGATACAGTGATACAGCGTTGTTGCTCCAGCAACAGTGTTGTGTTTGGTGAAAACACAGCTTCTTCCTCAGATGCTGTTTTAGTGTTTGATCTTTAGACTGATGAACAGTGGGCAGATACATGAAAGATCTGTCATCAGTAGATGCAGGGAATACTAAACAAATTGTACTCAAAGTACTGTAGGTAAACAATTTGCTCCACCTCAACCAACCGCAACAGTAAAGGTGCAGGTTGAGTGAAAGATAAGACTGCGCTGTGGTGAATGAACACATTACACTTTGAAGACAAGCACAATAAAACATCAATATAACAATCAGAAAAATAGAAAGACTCGTTAATTCCTAACTACATTCAGTAATCTGAACATTATTAAAAACAAACAGTTCATCAATACAAGAATTTCCCAACTGGACACAGATTATTAGTGTTGGCTAACACTACATATCAACAGTTGAGAAGCTTAAACCACCTAAAAAATGACACAAAACTGTTATCAGATTATTACAATTGTTGCTGAATTATTTTCTATGTTGTTGAAGATTTATCATTTAATTGACTAATTGTTGCAACCCTGCTGTTTTGGTATTGATACTGAAATTCTGGTATTGGCAGTGATAGGCCTATTCAAACAACACATCCTAAACCAGGCAGTGAGCCAGGCAGAGCTTAATTTCTAGATGAATTGATGACAGAAAACTGAATTAATGATTTGAAAAACACCAGATATTCACTCTTTACATCTTCTCATCCATTTGCTACCTTTTGTTTCTCTTATTCCACACTGACACATCGTAAATTCTGTATCAACTCATTCCAACTTTTCATTGAAGCTATGTGATAATTGCACTTTGTGAAATATTCAAACCCAGATCTCCATATTTCAGCCTTAAAGGTTTTGTATCTTTTGAAAATCTGAGAACTTCAATAGAATTTGAAATTAGGTTCAGTGGATTTGGAGCAAAGTTTAGCTGCACAGCACAAGCTTTTACTTGTTTATACACCATTATAGGCTTCAGTTGAATACCTGTGGGTTGAATTGTTGCTAAGACAAAGACAAATAATTTGAATGCAGCTTTGTGACATTGTGATAGGTATTTTTTTTTCACTGTTTTGTGATCATTTTTGGTCAAACAGATCAGTTTCATCGTTAATGAAAATAATGTTATAGTTGCAGCCCTCCTGTTTTCTATCTGTACATGTGTTTTCATGCTAATCTGGACTCACGCAGTTGTTTTTGTCTGTGAACAGTGTTGTCTTATGTTATGATTGTTCCTTGTTGTGCTTTAGATACACTGTATATCGCTGAATGGTAGATGCATTTTTTGGATAAGATATTTGATGCCTGGGGTGATGTTGGTGGTTGACCTACAAGCTAAAACTCAATTTAAAACCTGTGTCAGTGCTGACTTGCACAGTTCCGCTATCTCCCATTAAAGATGTAGTTATAGCTTCAGGCCAGCAGAGGGCTCGTCTGAGCCACTGCTGGAATCAGCTGCTGCTCTGACCACTGTGTTCAATCTGAAATGATCCTTTTCCCCTTCGTAATTCAAGTACTACAAAGTACTAAGTACTACTTTCTTAAGCATTGTTGAATGAGGTCACAACAAATGTTCACATGCCATTGTGTGGGGTATGCTACATGCTGCACAGATGAAAGTGCACACAGTAAATGTACTGAAGAACATGTGCACAGAACGTCTCTGTGCACGTACACAACCTCTGCGAATGAACTCTGCTTCAACTCTGTTTTGGCCGTAGCAGATGCTAAACATATTTGATATCTTCATCACAGAAACATGGAGAAGAGGCAAGACTTCAGGCCTGTGACGTAATCTTGTAGAATAGATAAATGGGCTCTCAAGCGTAAGTGGCAATTACATGAGAGATCTATTTGTACCAAGCAATCAGTGGCTGAAGAAGTGGAAACTGAGAAGTCATTTTTGTTTCTCCATCATTTCTGCAAATATCAGAATCACTGGGTTTTGTTGTTAAGTGGAGCTCATCTCTTCGAAATTCAGTGTTTCGCAATCCCACAAAACAAGTTACATTTTAATTGCCATCTGATAAAATGCATTTTTTTTCCCCAAAATAAAAAACACAACTCACCAAACAAAGTTCCAAATTCTCTAAAATCAGAAAACACAGCTGCCTGAAACTACACACATTATCATTATATGAATTACACAGCCACACACAGTAGTGGGATGCTGACAGATCACTGAAACTTGGCAGAAATGAAAAGTTGATGATGAATTCAGTCATTTAAAGTTGTTAACATGCATCCATTCCTGAGGAAATTTATGATATATTGTGTTTGATATCACGTTTGTTGCTTTCTGCATCATAAAACACAAGCCTTTTAAAAAGGGTTGATATGACATTACTAAACTGTGGAACCCCACAAGCTTTTCCTATCTTAATTTTGAGTCACTATATCACAATTTTCACTTTCATCTCATTTTGATTTACTATCTCACAACTTTTCATGAGCATTTTTATGTTTTTTTTATCGTGATTATTTTTATTATTTTCCTCTTTTTATGGCCAAAATGGGCTTCTACACTTGCTTCTACAAATGTCAAGCACAATAAACTCGAAAATATTACGTTATGAAAAAAACACTTTCAAATGAAAATAGAAGGTACTCTTTTTCCACACTTTGACCATGACAAATAAATTTTACTTCTTGTTTTGTATATTTGGCATTATATAATTTGAATTTAGAATTATAACTTTTTATCCTATATTTTTTATCGACACATTTATGATTTTTCTTTTAAATCTCACATTAATGACCTATCACATAAGTTTGACTTAAGGACTTTTTATTTAATAATTTTGACTTGGCTATGATTTGGAATTAGTTTCCATAAATATTTCTCATATTTATGTCTTACTTTCTGATCATTTTTAACTTTCTATGAGCGTTTTTATGTTTTTATCATGACTAACTTTTCAAAAATGTTTTCGTCTTTTCCTGGCAGTAATTAGCTTCCATAATTTACAAATGTAGAGTGCAATAAACTACTAAAACCTTTCATCCGCACTAGTAACTGTCTTGAGAGCATGAACCATCATTTGCTAGAAAAGTACATGTCAAATGAGTAGAGAGGAACTGTAATATTTATCACACAGTGTACTGTACTGTAAGCATCCTCATACAGGCTCATTATATCAGTTTATCAGATGCAGCAGGAGTCGGGGCTCCTCCAGGGCTCTTCCAGCTCTGTGCACAGCTCAGTACAAACAACTCTTAGACAATGTGACACCGCCATTTAAGAGCATGACAAAAGAGGACCCGCGTTGCCATGTATTGCTCCCTCTGCCGGCAAAGGGTTAGGCCCTAGAACATAAAAAAGAAAAAAAAAGAAAAAGCTGAGCCTTTAAGCCAAATGTTGCAGCGATAGGAGCTGCTTACCTTTGCATTCTGGTGCATTGGATGTAAATGCCTTGCTGCTGTTGGCCCTGTGTGCTACTGTGACACTCAGCCTATAAATAAACTCTGGCGTCCTCCTGGCTATCTGAAGGTCCTTTGCACTTGCTTATACACACATGCACACACTCACCACAGGGAAACAAAAGCCCTGCTCCTGTGACTAATGAAATCTGCTGACAAGGTATCTTAGCAGGTCAACAGCTCAGACCCACGACCATGTAAAGAGAGATAACAGGAGCTCAATTAGTGACGGCAGACAAGTCCTGAGAGGTTCTCAGCTTTTATCACTGCCACAAGTTCTTCTTTTGTGAAACATTTGGGAGTTTTTTCTTCAGTAATTGTTGCAGCTTTACTGTGAGACTAAAGCAATATGGAGAGTGTCATAATGAGATGGAGCCAGACGGTGATCAGAGACACATAAGGTCAGAGCCAGGGGGGTGAGAGGCCAACAGCTGAATCTCACATTCTTCACCGTAGTCAGACAGACTGCCACATCACACCATCTGTACCTCCCTGCACTGTCAACACACACACTAACACACACGCTAACCTACCTACAGCAAGCAGAAAAAAAGTGCAAGTGTCACCCTAAATCCTGTTAGATCCTAAAACAGAAAAAGACTAAAGGAGGACAAAAATAATCTAGCTGCATCATTTGCTAAGAGCTGAAAACGTTTTCAGGACTTGTTGTAGTTCGATATCCCCTCATAAAACTACAACCGTGTCATTTTTACACCTTGGCTTTTGTTCAAATTAAAACAAATAAAGTGTAATGTGTTAATTAGTGAGCTTTAGAGAAGCTGACAGGGGGAATTCTTTACTGTTGGACAGAGCTAAAAAAAAAACCAAAAAATATCACAAAACGGTTTTTGGCGTGGTTGAGGTGGAAAAGTTGATGAACTCATTGAAGTAAAATGCAACAAAGTGCAGTGGAAACGGCCTTAGTGAACAAATAATGACATACATGTTTTGAGACTTATTATAAATCTCCACTGAAGCTTCCTCTTCCCTTAAGAGACCAAATAAAGACACATCACATCTGTGTGGAGCGATGAGGAGACTGCAATGTTACTCAAAGTAATACAAGAAACAAACATAAATGTTTCGCTTCCATCATGTTTTCTACATGATATTGACATGTTTTTAATTACACCACCTTGCTGCATCCTCTTCTGCAATGGTTTGATGACACCCAAATGGAGAATTAGTCTCACCAGCTGCTGATCTAAATGAACTCTCAATATTTGCATAATGGTAGTGGATGGAAACGCACATTAATTCTTATTTTCTTTTGTAAATTCGGTTCAATTTTCATTTTCATTTGGAAGGAAGCTAATGTTGAACTCTTTTTTCTGCATTAATCTAATGAGGTCTTTCTATGCATAATACTAGACTGATTGACTGTCACATTTGCTCCTGCCTGTGCAACATCTCATGGCTGGAAGGACTTAATTGAATGTTTAATGGCACCATGTAATGCACTAATGACTGAAGTTGAACAAAAGCCTGGTTCTTAAAAAAGCTTTCAGTTTGATGCAAGGTGCAAAATCAAGTTCTACTGGAGGACAGAACAGTTGCAAAACTGCGCACTCCACAATCGCAAGAGTAAAAAAAAAGAAAGGGTGCACATCATTAAACAATGGAGGTAAAATGTCCTTTTTTACTGTTTTTGCATGTCCGGAAAGGAAGCACAACTCTACCTACTTCAAAGCAGAGGCCACTGAGAGATTTTCTACTGATGGTTTCTCTGAGGTTTAGTTGTAAATACGACCACTGTTCCCATCTGACACCTCCAAGACTCCAGCCACTCTCCATTTGAGATGCTTCTATTTTATGCCCTGTTCAGCCTTTGTGGCCCTTAATAATGTCCACACTTCCACGGAAACTGAGATTGAAGCCATTGTGGGGCCCTCTTTGTGTCACGCCTTGCTACAGACATCTGGACTCTTCTGTTGCCCAATTTCCAGTCCTATTCAAGGGGGACAAAGGAGAGAAGGCGTCTGACCGTCCAGAAGTCACTCTCTATCATGTTGGGTCCTCGCAGCCTGACATGGAGACAATGGAGTGGAGAGAGAAGAAGCAACAACACAGAGGAACAGGTCTGGTCTGCGTTGGAGGAGGGGGAGTGAATGAAACAGAGCTCGCAACCCCCCCTGGGACCCGTGTGTGTCCGCAGCTCCCCGAGAGGAAGACCCGACCCAGCCCAGGCACCAGAGGCTCCAGTAGGGCCAGATTGTGGAGGAGTGGTTGTGAAACAACAGCTGCTTAATAAATCACCACAGAATCAGATGGTGGATTTTAAATAGCAGGAACTGCAAAGATGTTGAGTGGTGAGGACGTAGGAGCGAGTTAACGCTCTCCAGCAGAAGCAGCAACAGAAGCAGAAGCAGCAACAGCAGCGAGGACGATGATGAAACTGCAGAAGTAATGATTGTGTTGTGGGGTCGATATTGCTTTGCGGTGCAATTATCAATAAACAGCGGCCATTGTCAGTGTCGAGTGTCAGAAAGTTTATTTATGCAGCACAAAATGAGAAAAGTGTCTCAGAAGGCCTCACAGTTCTCGAATATTATATCCTTGATTCTGAGAAGGGAAATCTTCCCTCACACAGGAAGCACCAATCATTGTTTTGCTCTGTTTCTTACTGCCCTTTTTGCGCTATGACTAGATTTACACACATAACACAAGAATCACGCTGCAGACTCATGAAAACACCGTGGTGGCGGGTGCAGTGTTGAGGAGATACTATCATGGTTGTGGTTTGGTTATGAAATACTCATGACAGTTGTTGTGCTGTTTCCAGGTAACCCGACACAAGAGAGCTGAGTCGGGGGCTGGACATTGCTGAAGAGGTATGTGATATGGAAACACTCATACCTGTTTTGAGAGTTCAGAAATTTGAGTTCAGTGAAAAATGGGAAAAGTGGCCTGCTTATGAAACCCATCACAAGGACACTGGTACAACCACTTTATAAAGAGTGAGAATATCACATCTTGGGAAATAAGCTTAAAAAGAATTGCTCTTATGGTTGTAATATGAAGGAGATGTAGCCTGGCAATGTACAAAGGTGAAAAAAAAACTCGCACTCGCACATTTAACACATTTAATCTTATTTGTTTAATCTCTATAAAAACTAAAATGTAAAAATTACACATTGTGTGTTTATGCAGGTTTAGAAAAGGCTAGAATTTAATCTCCCAACCCTAAACCCAAGCCTCAAATCTATTAACAACCATAACTTTAACCTGCGTTCTCCACAAACAAGAAGTTTAAGTTTAAACCTAACCCAGTGTTTCCCAAGCGCTCTGGCTCCTGGTCTACTTGTGATGCCCCCATTGCAGATTAGGTCTTTGTATGAATTGAGAGCAGTTCAACAAAGCTGTGACTTTTCTTCTCAGATTGTTTTATTTGTTGAATTTCTTTGTCAAATGAGAAAAAAGCAAAAATTCAAGGAATAACAGACAGAACAGTTTTCCTGGTTTTGGTCTCCCAACCCCCCAATTTGGAATATTTTCCTACAAGCAAGACACCATTTTAAAGTCTTACTTCAATGGTAGATAATATCACATTTCTTTTACTTTGTGGTGTCCTTTGCCATCAGGGGTTTTGCTCAAGCAGATTTTACACTTGAACCTCTCCATAAAATAAAGAACGGATAAATAATAAGTTAAACAAATTATTGAATACCCATTCATTAAAACACTTTCAGCAACTTGCATTGATTTGTTTCAATAATTTGCAGTCTTTTTAATGAACGATTTTAAAACTCAAATTCAATTTTCCAACACTAAAATGCAAAAACATCATCCCTAAGCCAAAACTTGAGCCTCACTTTAACTCCTGTAACAGCTCCGACCCTGCTCTAATTGTAACTCTAATCCAGAAGTAACTATATAAGTTTTTATCTCATCCCACTGTCCTGTGAGGACTGAACATACACAGAGATGAAGTAAGGACACACGCAGGGCGCAGATGTCGTGTCTGTCTCTTTAAAACACTGACTCCTGGAGGTTGGCGAGGATTTGTTGCGGATAGCAGGGAGTGCGCAGCTCGGGCTCGGCATGTGCAGCGCTTCACATTCGCACAAACTGACGCTGCAACCTGCAACTGGCCGGATCTGAGTAGAGAGGGGAGAATTATTTTATTTATGACCGGGCTAAATATAGTTAAACCTCTTTTTTTGTTTTCAGCAGCAGCAGCAGCAGGACATCTCAGAAAGAAGTCTGTCTGTGTGTGTGAGAGAGAGAAAGAGAGCGAGAGCGAGAGAGAGAGAGAGAGAGAGAGAGAAAGAGAGTGTGTTTTTGCGTGTGTGGCCATGCGGGGACGAAGAAGTGATGCTGCTGAGTTTTGTTATTAGGTTTCTCCGGGGCGGTGCTGCCGCTGCTGCCGCTGATCCTGCTGCTGTCATGGGTTTCTGGGAGTGACATCAAAGTTTTTTCGGGGTGATTTTACTCGCTTGAATTATTCCAGCTGAGGCTCAAGCTCCAAACCGGCTCAGTTTACCTGCTCTCTAGTCAGATCTCGGCGCTGTTCTGTGACTGGAGGTCTGATTTTAATTGATAATCTGACACTGAGTGGACTGTCGAGAGACCGCAGACTACAGAGGATTTGACACCGGGAGAGTGTGGAGATGAACTTTGGAAATTTACTACTTGTGACTGTCTCATTCATTACCATCGCTTCAGGTAAAATATGAATATAAATATGCCTCTCTCTCTCTCTCTCTCTCTCTCTCTCTCTCTCTCTGTCTCTCTCTCTCTCTCTCTCCCTCTCTCTCACGCACACACTCATAGGACATATGGCGTGACTGCCTCACAGTGTATTTCACTTGTCTTATCGTGTTTTCTGTCCCTCCAGATGGATGTAAATGTTGTGTTTAGCTGTATTTCAGACACGTTTCCCTGGCAGCTGTGGGGAGTGAACGCATCAAAACAACACACAAAACTGATAGTAGGGAAATGTCACACGTGCATTAATTTGTAATGTTTAAATACCATCGGTGAATGCCAAGAAGATGCACATTTCCTCAGTCAGATCTAAAGGTGGCCCCACGTTAGGCAGCAGAAGAGGTCAAACGAGGCTTCACTGTGGCAAAAGTGAAACCATTAAACTCTTACTTAAAGCTCAGAAACTCTCAGGGGCTGTGTCATAGTCTGACAAGCCCCCACTCTCCAAAAATGTTTATGGAGATGCACATGTTATTACAAAATGCTTTTAAAAGCTCATTGTTGATTACCTTTGAGAACGGGATTACACATTTTAACCATTGCTCTAATAACAGTTTAAATTTTCAAACCATAATCCAAAGCCCAAATAAAAGCATGGCTCAGAAAAACAATTTATGGAGTGCAGATTGTTTTTTTTTGTTTGTTTTTTGCATTCTCAGATTAATTGACACAACTTTAACATGAAAAAATTCAGTACATTGTAGTTGGTGATGCATTTAAGGTCTGAATGGTGTGCTTCAGTATAGCACAATAAATTGAACATGCAGTACAGATGCTGATATTTCAGAGTTTTAAAAATCTGAAAACAATAGCCTATATACATTTTTTTTTTTACACAAACACAACATACTCAACATTTTGGGTTAAATGTGCCCTGTAGAGTTTTTGAGCACTTTTTTCTGAGTGCATTTTGTTTCTATAATACATGTGCATGAGTGTATGGTGGTGTGACTTATGTCGCACTGGTGGTTCTGCTCATGCTACCGCTAATTGAGAGTTGGTAGGATTAACATGCCAACAAAGGCAGTAAAGAAGGAGAGGACTAGCAAGTAAACACAATATAAGTTACAAAATAGTATATATTATTAAAAAGTTGATATGGCTAACTTGCCTGTCTATATATCCAGCAAACCATTAGCATTCATTTGGAGTCGTGTTTCTGGATATCTGGCAAATGTAAGTCCAATATTCAATCTCTTTTTAGCTTTTTTTTTGTCTCCACCAAATCCCGGGTGAATTATCTGACTCTTTAGCTGCTAAATGCTCTGCTATATTCACGACCGACATGGTGACATTATCTGTCTGCTAATTTGTGCTGGGCAGGCGGCGTAGAGTGAGTTTTTAGAGCTGTGAGAGTGAACCAAAACATTAAGGCTGGTGGGAGGAAAACCAAAACAATGAGCCCAAAGATGGTAAAATGCCTGATAAAGCTGAGCGGTACTTTCTCTGTGTGATCGTCACTCTACGAGAGACACCTGTCACATAGAAGTAGAAGTAGTAATCCATTGATAATATGAAAATATTGATTATAGCATCTTAAAGAATTGATATGTGTTGAGCTCGACATTTTACAGTTGAAAAATAAACTTATTTTATGTTACACATTTCTGCACTGCAATTTCCTGTTAGTCAGCAAGCGTATTCACTAATACCAACACATCTGCAGTAAACTATACTGGTCCAGCCAAGTAACTGGTCTTCTTCTTCAATGAGAAACATTTTTTTCACTATACTTCCTGAGCTCTGACTCCTCCTGGACAGGGTATATTGGAATGAAATGGACATGGAAATATTGTAATGTATTTTGATTGTTATATTGAACATTAGTGTAAATCGAACCCTATTATAATTTGAAATGTGTTGGGAACACTGGACTGAAATGAGTGAAATTAATTATTTTAATGTATTTCGATTATTGCACTGAATACTAGAATGAAAAAGGATTGTAGTATGAGTTTTGATGCGTTGGAATAACTGGAGTGAAAAGCGCTATTTTCATGTATTTTGATTACGTTTGAATGCCAGTGTGAAACAGACCATAGTATGGTTTGAAATGTGTTGGTACACTGACATCAAACAAACTGTTTCATATATTCTGATTATTGAATTAATAGGAGCTTGTCTTGTCTGTGTGTGTGTGTGTGTGTGTGTGTGTGTGTCTGTGTGTGTGTGTGTGTGTGTGTGTGTGTGTGTGTGCGTGCTGTTGTCTTTGTCCTGTTTTCTTACAATGTTATGTGTTACGTTGTATTGGTTGCACTGTCACTATGTAAAGTCTGTTTTTATGGACCCCAGGAAGAATCGCTGCTGCAAAGCTGTAGCTACTAGATTAAACCAAACTAAACCTCTCGATGTTAAAGGTACTTTTCAACACCCACACCATCTGCCTACATCTGTTTATCTGGAGTGAGTACTTCCTCTCATTCCCACCTCGATTATACAGCTCAATCTCGGGGGTGATGTGCCTTTTCATAAAAATACTTGAGAGAAGAGGATTCAAATGGGCTTCATGACCTCTGTGGGAGCTGTGTTCAAAGACAAATGCTCACTTGTAGATTTTCTCAGTAGTTTTTATATAAAAGAGGAAATGTGAGAGTTATGGTGACACATGGTAGTGTGTCCAACCTCTGTGTGATTGTGAACAGTCACCTTCAAAAACTGCATTCAATTTGACATAGCCGCCCCCTCACACACACTAACATACACACTCAAAGAAACACACACATACACCAAATCTCAATTAATACGCCATCAGTCTAGACCCTAATATATCTCATTGAATTTTCAGTTATCTCGAGCTGCATTCAGCTGTGGAACTAATTGATGCTAAACAACCTTTAGCTGGTGATTTGTGTCCACTCAGTCCTCCTGCTCATTACTTAGTGACAAATATGGCTGGAGGCTGACTAAAGCCTCTTGCAGTCCCTCTTGATGAAATGACCACGGATGATGATGAAACCGCTGCAGAACCTGGTCAGTCGTCTGATGTGCCACAGGCTTGAGTCATGTCGCCGGATGTTGATGATGTCCCACTTCTGGTACAGTCGCTGATGACATCATTTAGAGATTAGACGACAGGCGAGGAGGACAGTTGCCAAACAAAGGCTCCAAAAGCCCAGACTGATGCCAGAAGAAAATAAAACCTGACTTCTCTGCTTTGAAATTTAGTTTGCTGTGGCATGTTATCGCCCTCCCGCAGAGATTACTTGGCAATGTCACAAGAGCTCCTTGGATGTTTTTGGCCTTTTTAAGTATGTAAATGAATTGAAATCGAAAAAGACACGAGTAAATCTCAGCAAACAGCCCTACAGACAAGCTGCCAGCCGTCTATTGCTGTCTCACTTGTAAAGTGAGAGCATGAAAAACAAGTTAGTCTCTGAGCTTTCTCTGAGCAGGTAGATAGTTGTGTTCCTCCGCAGACATCAAGCTGTGAGCTCAGACAGGTTCAGGTATGAGTCTGGCTGTTGCTAAAAGGCACAGAGATCTGAAGCAAAACAGGACGTCCCTCTGTGGCTTTGTTGTTTTCACACATTAGCGTGACAGCAGTACATTTCTGCCCCCGGGGAGGATGCAGGGTTAATATTTGTAAATACTAATTAATGAAAGCGGCCCCCGTCATGGCATGCAACAGCTAGGAGCCGAGAAACGCCAAAAATAGCCTGAATCAACAGGGTTTTTCAAGACGTGATCTTGATCACCCCTTCAGCTTTTACCCTGCTAACTCTGTGTGTTAGATGAGGCAGAAATGTAGGAGATGCCACGAGCGAGCATGTGGGCGTGTGTCAGTTTGCAATTAGGACCAATGCAATAACTTGTCTATCAGAGCTGCGTGCGGCACTAATGGGCTTTCATTTGACTGTGGCTGCTTGCTTTCTCTGGAATTTTTTTTTCATCCGCTTTGTGAGTAAATGGAGAAATTCTCACAGATCAGATGCAATCATGACAATTACCACATCTAATCGACCGTACACACATGATCAGATCATAATGAGTCTGCAGCTCTAATTCTGTTAATACCACTAAAAAGAAAACAAAGAGTCCCACATACTGTTCATCACTGACTACTGACGATGTTTTTGAAGTGCATATAGATATACATTACCATACATACAGTGCATTATACAGGCTATAGGCTCGTACCTGGAAAAAAGAACCGCCATTCCAAAAGACACCAGCAGCACTACCTCGTCTGCATACAAATTAAAGCTGCTTTAATCAATTTTTATAACAGCAATGTATAAATGACTATTGAAAAAAATGGGTTGCTTGTCGTGCATATCTCCCTTTGGCTTCACACAGCTCTATAGCAAGTTTCAGATCATTGTTTAGCTGCCAGGTCCAAGACTTTAGTGTTTTGGTTCACTCTCACCTTTCTTGTAGCATTGCATTTTGACAGCAGCAGGGAGTTGTTTTCAACAAAAAAAAACTCTTACAGCCCTCTGCTCAGCACCAAACAACAGACAGACACAGTTGGCATCTATCTGGTGACCATAGTGGAGCATTTAGCAGCTGAAGAGTCAGATATTTCCCTCAGGAGATGGAGGAGACCAAAAACAGAGCTAAAATAGAGTGAATATTGGACTTTCAAAATTAATGATTGTAACTGGCCGGTAACTGCTGGGTGTGTACATAAGTGATTGTTTGCTAACCAGATCTGATGTTATGCCAGTGTTATATTTACAACTTGTTTCCGCTTCACCCCAAGTCAAAAGATCAGTTACTGCAGAGTAAGTGAGCTCTTTCAAATATACCATCAATAAATAAAATAGACATTAAAGGCAATCTAATAATGAAAAAAAGGTTGACTAATCACAAAACTCCAAAATGCACATCAATATACAGTATATATCAACTTGAGAACTGTATCTTAAAAAGAACACCCTAGATCGACAGGGAGATCGACATATAGGCCTAGTAATGAAAGGGAAGGATCTTTAAACACTGGAAGGATAACTTCCAGTGAATGAAAAGAGGAAACAATAAAAAAAAATGGTTAATGATTAATAGATAGAAAAGAAAGAAAATGTGTATCAATGAGTAGAGCTGTTCAATTGAATTTACTGTATTTCTCTCTGAAAACCACCTCTGCCTGTCGCCCTGACACGCTCATTTGTACACAGGATGGCCTTGAGTGTATTCTACAGCCATGATAACCTTGCATGAGGCCAGCACACTCCCGTTAGCAAAGTCCCCTCTATTGTACGACAGCTCAAGGTTGACTGCCATTCACTCTTATGGATTATCTTAGTTCCATTTTGCTCCTCGCGCTGAAGGTCTTTGAGCTTTCTAAAAGATGTGTTTAAAAAGGTTTAACTTATTTGTCTACTCAGGCACAGCTTCAGCACAAATATGATGCCTAGCTCATGACTAAGAGAGTGCAACAATGATTTGTAACAGTCAATACAAGGCTCTCAGGTAAATTCACGTGTTGAATTGGACAGTTTACTGCCTGTTGTGTTTAAGAAATCTGTTGAACAGTGCAGTGCTGGGATTGTTGAGCTGATATCTCCTGTTTTTTTTTATCTGGCTGTATCTGTTCATTGTAAATCACTGGTTTTGTGTTGTACTGTCTAGGCACTAGAAGCAGTCAGTTATTCTCAAGTCTCTAAAATAATACTTTCATAACGCTGAATGTACAGTAAATAGAAGACATTCTTTACGTTGAAAATGCTGTAACTTGCTGCAACACATCGAAGGAAGCTTTGAATTCTGTGAACCGAAACATAAGCTTAAATTAACTGAAGCACTAGTTTGTGAAACATCTCTTCCTGTGTTTATGTAATTTGTTCTGAAACTCTACTACTATACGACATCAGTGGCTGATGTCCTCCCCTGCTTGTTCATGCCTTGTAAATGTGAAAGTCATTTCACACCAGAATGCCCCAGATTAATAATTTTCACACAAATCAAGGCGCACTCTAAATTCCCATGTGCACTTGGATATCTCTGAGGAGCCACTGAGGGCTCTAATGGGTTGTGTTTATGATCCGACTAAAACATACCTTCATAGAGGTCCCTATTACAGCCCGTGATGTTTATTTTTCCCATGTCACAAACGGGAGCTGACAGAGTTTCTTTTTGCTGAAAGGTGCTTTCAACCATTGCACCACAATCTTCCTGTCATGAAACAAACATTACTGTGAAAATATTCCTTCTCAAAAGGAAAATGTGTTGCTGTCGTGCTCAAGGTGGCTAAGACTTTTTACTGATTGCATACTTGTCACAGGAGTGGGTTGTTGCTTGTCACTTTGGCCACCTGAAGCTGTTTGCTTTTCTTTTTCCTTTTTTTTGACAAGGCTATTTTCTCTGCAATACATCAGCATGGCACCACATCGATTCTCCTGCATGATAACTGGAGCTTTAATAAGAGCCCATTAATTTTCATTCATAATCCCCAGTGACCAAAACTGTTTCTAATACACTTTCAATTTTCAACTGTGTCTGCATAGTTGGAGTGATTAAATATTATTACTCTTAATATTTTCCAGGGCGTCTCTCACACTCCACATATAAAACGAATACAGGAGAATTTGTCATGGTGACATTTGATATTGTGCTATTCAGACCAGCTCCAAGCAGCCAGGACTTCACAGTATGTGCTGACACACACAGTACAAGGACGGCTGGATTTCATAAACACTGAGAAGGGAACGTTACACAACAGAGTGCCTCTACAAATGTGTATAATAACAGGATTCAAATTACTCATTGTTAATTGTTAATGGTGTTGTTAATGGTAGATTGATGGTTTTATTGTGTGGTTGAAGTGATGAGATAACGACTCATCTTAGCCTGTGTTCCCATTAGTGAATATAATGTAGGAGTCCGTAACATAAGTTTGTTTTTCTTTTTCCTTGTAGACTTTGGGGACACAAAAAGGAGCTGGTCAGAATAATCAATAACTATAAGAGACAAAGAACTGTTTTAAACAATGCAGGTAGATTAAATGCAGTTGTCTCATGAGAGAGCCATCTGAGTGTATCAGGGATTACACAATGATTAGTAAAGAATAAAAAATACAGATCTGCAACTGGTCTACTACGTTAGTTAGTTATGTCTTATTTATTCAGGAAAATCTCATTTGTAAGAGAGACCAGGGTGTGTATTTAGCAAACTAGACTTGAAATATAAAAGTAAAAATCCTTCACTTTCACTCCTATACTCGAAGTGAAGATTGAATAATGCATTAGCTGAAGCAATGTGATTTCGCATTTGCATTATTTGCATTTGAACTTTTGACAGGATGTTACACCCTTTTTGTTTTTCTTTTTTTCTTTTTTTTCGCATTTATCAGGGCTACAAACAAACAACAAGAATAAATTTGGCATTGATGTTATTTGTAATTACTGTCTAAGCATCCTCATCATCATTGTGGTGCTAAATTCTCCTAAGTACAAGATTTCTACCAGAGGAAGACGAGGTACGTCAGAGGTCCAGCAGAATGTCTTGCAGCTGAATTTTGTTTGCATTTCAGCCAATTTCCTATTATTTAATCTCTATTTATATATTCACACATTATACATATTAGAGTGCTGGTTGTTAGCAATATTAATTATTATTATTCACAGAACACAAATAAAATGAAAAATTATAATTATATGTGTTCTCGCAGAATAACGCTGAGTATAGTATATAGGATCAGTCTGTGTCTGGCTATTCCTTCCCTGAACATGCATGTGATCAATCACAAGATTATTATTTCTCACACACTCGCTGTAAGCAAATGCTATTTTTTCGGAGCAAGTCACTTGATAAATGTGTCTCATTTTTTTCACTCAGCTAAGAATGTCTTTACTCTTGAATTGGTAGTTTAGAGCGTCTTTAAGTGTGATTCTTAGAAGTTTGATAAATACGGGAATTGACACAAAACAATCATCACACACACTAAAGTCAAATGTTAAAATTAGATCACAGTCAAAGAGACATTGCACTGATTTTACACATGGATATCAGTTTACCTGATAAGAACAAGAGGGGTACCACACAGGCTGTGACAACAACTGTAATTTCTCATATGGCTTTGTAGCATTTTTGTCAGGTCAGAGAAAAGAACCCACTACACAGACTACACATTGACAACATTATCACACTGTGTCATGAACTTTGAACATGGAGTTTTCATATTTCATATTCACATATTGAACTTACTTCAGTAAACAGTTTCCAGCTGTAAAAACTGTGGGACATTTTCCAAATAGTCCTTGTTCCAACCCTCTGATACAACCCACAGGAGCGTTTCCTCAATTATAAGATATGCCTCATGTAAACTGTTAAAAATCACTGTTAAATACATAAATAACTACCCGTTTCATATTGTGACAATGCTATGGTAAAGGTTTGGTTAGTTTCCATCATTCAAAGTAATAAAACCTAAATTTATCAGGCCTTATTGTCATTACACAGTGTTACTAACCCTCCTGCGACTACCATCTACCATAAGCCCCATATGACGTGATCCAGGAGCCAAACCTAGGACTAGAAGCTAAAAGTCAGGACTTCTTGGCCTGTGCTGCATCAATTTTGACCATTTTGTTTTTTAATCTGTATCTCACAAGTCTCCCGTTTTCATGGAAACACAATACTGTTCCACTGGAGTTGTTCTTTGAAGAGGTCAACTCTCTCTCAGTGTTTGTTTTTGTGGAAAAATCCAGTTAAGATTGAACAGGATGGGCGCTCACTGTGATGTAACTCCATTACATGAGTTGGGATTTAAAACAGCCAGTGAATCCTTTGCATGCTTTAAAAACACGGTTCACCACCAGGACATCACAGGACTGTAGGGACACTTCCTCAAAATCAGAATAATTTTCCTGTGGACAAACATTCAGATGTGCCAGTCTAAAGTACATTATGATATCTTTCAGCATTCAGGCATATAGCATGAAAAGATTTACAGTACACTTGTCCTGTTCCTGTAAACAAAGTGTGCTTTTACGTCAGAAACTAACTGGAGGAGCTGTGGCACACTTTAACGGCTCGATTCGTATTCATCCTCATCGTGCATTAGTGTTTTGAGCTGTCCTGGTTTGTGACCCCCGGGGTGTTAGCTCAGAGCGTTCATATTGCTCTTTAGATGTTAGCTTCAGGTTTATGCCATGATGGCGACTCCTGGCCGCGAGGATCAAATCAGTTCATGAAAAGACATAAATCTGCTTACAGCTGAAAAGTGAGGGGTTTATCCTGATGCCTCAGATTTACGTATAATGTAACGGCAACATGTGCAACAACAATGTGTGTCATTAGGTTACTCCTGACTGCTCCTCTCCGATGATAATGGAGGACTTTCATACCGTCTACATTATGTGCTGAAAATAATGCCTCAGACGGAGCAGCATAATAATCAGTGGCACAGTGACCATTTCATTTCCTTTCCTTTCCTTTTTTTTTTTTTTATTTGAGAGTGAGAGAGACACCATCTGTTCCTCAGAACCAAACTAAAAGCCGCGGCATTTTGAATTATTCATTTTTCTAACTGTAACACATTGTTAGAGACATTTGGTCTTGCTCTAAAAGCTTACCTTAGGTCTTGAAGCAGTGTGCCTTTCCCTCACAGCCAAGGGAAGATAGTAATGGATCCCTGGAGAGAGGGATATGGGAGTTATCTATATCTCTCTGCCTCACTCATTCTCTCAGCTTGGGTCTCTCTTCCCTTAAATGCATAGGTCTGCCTGTCTTATTCCCACCTTTCCACCAGCTATCATCTCTGCCTCTGCAACAGTCCTGATTGACACAGAGATTGGCCATTACCACATCACATGGGTGATTGCATCCTTGGCACAGGTGGTGTCTTTTGTGAAAATACTCTGCTTTATACTCTGTACTCTTTAGCAGAAAGCACCAGCAACCACCACGTTTTGCTTTTTGCAGGATATCGAAGGAACAAATGGGTATTACAGGTTGTTATTGGAATGTTTGATGTTTTGCACCGACTTCAGAGTCAACCTTCAAAGAGAGTTTACCCATGATTCACTGCTTCGCTACACACAAATTTATCCAACACGCTGTCCGTGTCTTTGTCCAGCACCTCCAAAGAAAGATATTCTTGCCTTTTAAATGGCTTTGTTGCTGTCTGCACTGTTACAAAGAGATTATGTGTGTTCAAGAATGATAGGTGGTCACCCTCATAGATAACATCTGTCCACATTTCCACGTTACAGGGTCCCGAGCACGGTTTGAGGACGGCACGCCACGGATAGTGGAGGACCCCTCGGATTTGATTGTCTCCAAGGGGGAGCCTGCCACCCTCAACTGCAAGGCAGAGGGCCGACCCACTCCCAGTATTGAGTGGTATAAAGATGGTGAGCGCGTGGAGACCGACAAAGATGACCCCCGCTCTCACCGCATGCTCCTGCCCAGTGGCTCCCTCTTCTTCCTGCGCATCGTCCACGGACGACGGAGCAAACCAGACGAAGGCGTCTACACCTGTGTGGCCCGCAACTACCTGGGAGAGGCCATTAGTCGTAATGCTTCACTGGAAGTTGCAAGTAAGGCTCTATGTTATTGATCACTGTCCAAAAAGTGTGTGTGTTGTGTTCTTTTGCACTATAGATATATTGATGCATTTGTGTGTACGGTATACAGATGCTTCACTGTGTGTCCCAGATCTTTTCGCAGCCCTGTGGCACCTTTATGGAGGTCCACTGGAGAGTTGGCTGTGCTTAAAAATAATGACATGAAAAAACCAAACTGTAGGAAGCAACCCCAAAAACAGATGGTGGTGTAGGTGGAGATAAATTCAGTAATAAGTCCTAGCCTGTGGATTTGTTCCTAATTTTAGGTTTCTGCGAAAATAAATGAATAGATTTTGTCCTTGTTTATTGTATTAGGTTTTTAATTGCAGCTTTAGAAGTCACCATAAAAAACTTTTAGAGTGGGCTGTCTGCCGTTGCTATCTTGGCAGTGCCTGACATCTGACTAACTCCTGGTCAATCCAAAAATTAACAAAGAGGTGGGGCGCACGTGGAGCTGAGACATTGGGCATGCTGTTTTGTGGCAAGCATACGCTCACTCATGTGGCACGCCCTGAATTATGTATAACTTTAATAAGCCCAAATACAATTTAAACAGGTGAGTTATATAAAAATTCACCTCCCTGTAGATTTTTTCATGAGGAAAGAAATTATCTGTAAAGGCCGAAACTATTTTTTTACCAGGCTGTAAACATGCATAATTTCTGCTGTAAAGTTTTAACGTGAGAGTCTATGAGGATTGACTCGCTTTTGGAGCCAGCGCCAAGTGGCCGTTCAAGGAACTGAAGTTTTCGGCACCTCGCCTTGGAGGTTGCCGCTTGTGTGAGAAGGGCTCCCCCGTGGCTTCGCTCTTTAATCTTTGTTGACTCTCGCTCTCTAATTTGCTGTCATATTTCTACTTAATCTAATAAGGGCAAAAAGAGGCCTAAATAATAATATTAATACAACAAAGGAACATTTAGGATGTCTCTTTTCATATTTTAGTCCAATATAACTATTGCTCATGACTGAAGTGGATTGGGTATCTGCTATGACGTGACCAATTCACATTAAATACTGTTTTTTAATGTATGGTAAATAGATTTTGAATTTGGGAAATCTACTAGAACCAATAAAAGACCGGTATTTAATCAATAATTCTGTTTTCCAAAACTTCGCTGTAACTGAACAGAAGAAACTCAAACACTCTTTGTATCATAGTGGATCCATTACGCTATGCACTTCACCAACACAGCTGTATTCTGTGTATTCTGTTCAGACTCAAAAACAAGTGCTTGAGATGATTTCTGTTAAACTCAAGTGTTTTGGAAAGCAGTAGGAGGCTCGTGCTTCTTGTCCTAATCGCTGTCTTTGTTGCCAGAGTCTTAATAATGGAGATGGTGGTGAGTGTTTTCATGACTAATAGAGAAAAATATGAGAATAACACACAGGCTCACAAATAACTTGTACCTGCTTGACACTACTAATGATATCACGAGGAATTCATGATTCATTTCATTTCATGTTTATTTAGATTACTCAATAAAAACATTGAAACTATGTATGATATTGTTCAATTCTAAAATTAACTTCAGACGTTTTAACAAATTCAATTAGGACAAATTACAATTGAAGATTTTTCCCCACAAAAAAGTACACATTTCAGGTTTCCTGCTCTTTCTTGTAATTTATCTTTTTTTATATATAATTTTGAGGTTTGAACTGTTGGTCGGGCAGAACAAGTACTGTAAAAGTGTCACTTTGATGTCTGGGTAATTTTGATGGCATTCATCGCTATTTTCTGAAAAGTAAACAATCAATCCATAATGAAAATTATAGTTGTATGGTTTTCAATACATGGGCTTTTACTTGTAATTGAGTATTTTTACAGTGTTGTGTTTGTACATTTAATTCGATCTGAGTACTTCTTCTACCACTGGTTGGGGACAGCCATCTTGAATTTTTCTAAAGGTAGCACAGACACTATGACTGAGACCACCACACCTCTCTGTGTGTACCATCAAGATCATGTGTGTGAGCATACCAGTTATAGCTGTGTTTTCTTTGTATAGACATGTTGCTGAAGAGTACACCAGGGGATTATGTGCTTTCTCATGTCTTGGTGAGCGCACTGAGATAAAAACCTCCCACTATTAGCCGTGTGTATTATTTTCCCTCCTTTGGTCTAGGACACGTGCCATTGTCTTCCTTCCCTCTTAATTGTGCCAGTGTGGTTCGGCCCTGGGCTGAACTGCAGCTCTCTTTGGCATGAGGAAATGGATTAGTCAGTGGGTTGATTAGGGGAAGGAGCATAACAGATTAGCAAGGTCGAATTGTCCTTGTTAAAAAAACACATAACAGCAATTTGAGCATGGTCTTATCTTCCACCATACCGAGGCTTCCTTATTGACAGTGTGTGTAAGTGCTCATGGCTGGCTGACCTCATCTGTAGCTCGTGTCCAAAAATAGGGACATCCTCCTCAGATATACTGTATATTGGGAACCATAAGCAGCTGCAACTAATGCAAATATCCGAGCTGGGACAAGATACTGTCACATTGCCTCTTTTAAATTGTTGATAATGAAATTTCGCTTTGCGTGGAGCTGCAGATTACAGTACAGTCATTTCAGTAAAGGGATGACTCACCTGCAGGCACTGAGTGACTAACAGTATTAATAAGTGTCTGTTTTGTTCTAATCTCATCGCCTCCGGCCAGTGAGGGCATATGCTAAGACAGCATGGTGGTGGTCTTAGACCCCCCCATCCCCTCTGTGTGAGGTTGTGCTGACTGTGGGGTAAATAGTGACCCAATTAGCTCTGGCAGGGAGGTGGGGGAGTATGCAGTGTTAATGAGCGGCCAGTTTTAAGCTGGTGGTCTTGCAGAAGTGTGTGTGTGTGTGTGTGTGTGTGTGTGTGTGTTGGTGGTGGCTGTGAGTCTGAGGGACAACAGGTGGGAGGAGGAAGAGCTTAAAGCCCCCACTGAGTAGTAATTAATACCAATGCATCTGTTCGACTGTTAGTACAGCTCTGAGTAGGACACCGGCACTAACCTGGTTTTAACCACATTAATTACTCATTAATTGTCAGTGAATGATGCATAATGTATTGTGCTGCATGACAAAGAGTTTTCTCTGCAGTGTCCTTACAGACTTGCTCTTCACTCTATCCATGTTAAGCTGGAATTGCATCTGTGGAGATACACGTCTCTTCAGACCTACGTGGCCTGTGAGTCACATTGCTCTCGCAGCATTACAGCTCATTTCACAGTCAAGAGTGATATCAGAACTGAAACATGTTGAGTGAATGCCAGGCGCTCATATGAACAGTGCTGCTGACTATTGTAATAAATACATTTTTCACAGGTAAAAGTACAAAAAATTGTCTGGGTTGCAAGTAGTAATGTGAATATGAATTAACATACAAGGCTGGGATATGTGTATGTTCTGGAAGCAATAGTGATTAGCTTTTTCGATTAGCATTAGTGGTCCACAGACTTACATAAATATGATTAACATAAGCGATTCACACCGTCAGAGTCAGTGCAATACAGCAAAATGTTTACTTAATGCATCCAGTAGTACTCCAGTAGTAACTGTGTTTTTATTTTATAGCTTTTGCTATTACCGATAAACTGTGTTTTATTTATTTAGACTGTGTAAAATTTAAGAATATTGCAGTAAGCTGATATAACCCTGTCCGCCTGTGGAGAATTACTCCGGTAGGTTGGAAAGCTAAGTTTATTGCCCAGCCAGCAAAGACTAGGTAACAGGGCGAACTAAGCTTCACGATAGAGCTCTACATCTTATGTTAAGGTGATTCCAGGCCTGTTCCCAGACAAGAGCGATAGCAGAGCTGAAGCTTCACAGGGAACCTCTGTAATGAAATGTGCAATTGAATTGCACCAGTCTGGACCCAGTGTTTCATTCTGAGCCTGTACCATATGCAAAGGAGCCAATCTGCACACCTCCCAAATCTCAACATAGTATGGACCTTGGTGGCTGATTTGATAAAAAAAAATTCTATTGGGAACTTTGCTCTGTTTTTTTATTGCAGAGGTTGGGCGCACATTTCAGCCTAGTTCTGCCACAGGTGATCTTCTACAGCACAGGAAAATAAATTCCTCTTTCAATGCACTTAATATCATTGTCTACACACCTTTCTTTTACCTATAGCTTTTTGGGAAATGAATGATTTGGGAACACAAACTACAACACCTTAATAGATTAATGTCATCATATTGATTGTCTTGCCACTGACTGAAGCAACAGACAATTTGAAATGCTCTGAGACTTACTGGTACGTCCAGAGTAATAAGGTTAGAAATGTGTTGTTAAAGCACAACCTTGTGTATCTAAAGAGACATAGAGCCAAGTCAGTTCTTATGGTGGCTAAAGTAAAACTCACCATTGCTGACAACAATCCCCTTTTGTTTTAAGCCACAAATTTAGTTTAGCTTTATTAGTCCAACAGTGTGTATCCGACCAACAGTCTAAAACTTTTTTTTCTTATTCAGTACTATAGAAAAATAAACCATCACTGCTCAATTATGTTGAGATTGCTATATTGAATACATGTAACTTAGCCACTGCTATTGACCTGTGCAGGACGACAAATTCAATTTAACTTGATTTAACTCGTCCCCCTAATGTTTTAACTAACATTATCCCGTTTAAGGTGGGACAGGTTGTGTTTCCACATATTTCCCAAAAAGCTGTAAGCAAAGAGAAGACACCTGTAGCCAATGGCAGTTCAGTGAAAGGAATAAACAGAGTCACGCCCATAATTTAGACACAATACTTTATGGGGTTAAGAATAAGGTGGATGTACCTTTTGTATCTCTAATAATAGAGGAAATCAGACAAATGCTCACTTCACCTCTGAGTCATAGAGGTTTGTGTCAAAACATAATTTTTCAAAAGGATTCAAAAACTTGGATAGATTTCTTGGTTGAGTACAGTCAGTCCCTATTCAGTGCACATTTGCAGTTGGAGAGATTTGGGTTTTTTTATGCCTAAATGCTTGTTGCGAGCAAACCAAGGTCCACAAGTTATGTTTTTTGTATACCCACTGTTGCTCCCTTCTGGACTACCTCATGGTAAGGAGCTTGCTTTGCTCAGATATGCCAGCAGCAAGCATTATTCTGTCTTTTTCTGTCCCTTTTTTTTTTTTTTTAACACCAAGCTGCCAGTGATCAGCTGATTTGCCTGGCTGTTGAAAAACCAGAATAATGAGACAGTAGGAGTGGAACGGAATCTCTCCCTCTATTCCTACAAACAGTGTGTTTTGTTTTGCTTTTAGAGAAAACAAAAAAAAAAAAACAAGAAGAAACAAGAGAAGCGTCTTTTTCAAATTCGTGGACGTCTGCCTGTCTCAGTGAGGAGACGGTCACATGGTGTTGCGGGATTAGAATAAAGTAGGACAAATAAAAAATAAAACTTGCTTAAAAGGCTTTACAGCCAGATGTTCCTCTTACTCCTGATGAGGGATTACGAAGGAATCAAAGTTCTGGTTGCAGCTTGTTTCTTGGCTTCTTCTGCTCTGCGTTCTCTTTTCACTGGAGAGAATCTGCAGATATATATCATCCCTGATGAATATGATTTAGCGTCGTTGTTTCTGAGTGCATTGAAATTGTCAGCCAAAATTTCACTCTGCTATTGTGCAAACCATCACAGCTATGGTTTATATGAGCCCTGTCAAGCCTTTCTAATAATGCAGAATTTGTTGTCCTCATGCAATGTCTGTTTGTAATTGAAACATCATTACATTTTCGGAAAGTGGAGGAATTTATGGCCAAAAGTTTCTCATAAAGACCATTTGCCCTGGAGTCACTTCTTATCCTCCATCAACACAATCAGACAATGGATGGATTAAAGCAATCTCTCTTCTCTGTAGGCAAAGCCTCCATTAGCTGTGACAGGGCAGTATCATGGCAATGGGATTAGACCACCTCCCTAACGGGTTTATTGCTCTCAGAAATAAAAGAACAATAGGAGCCAGACACTGGGTTGTCTCAGGCTCTCAAAAATGAGCACTTCCACTGTCCTTTAACCTCTCCGTCCAGCCTCCTACCTGTCAGCCGTGAAAACGCTGAGCTTGGTAACTGTTCGTACATCTGTCCAGCCCACGCTGTCTGCTCCCCACACTCACTGTCACCTCAAGTTTAGCACAAAAGCTTTTTTTCCCTAACCTGTCAGTCACACTCACCCGTCATGTTTCTTTCAACTTGCTGGTTATGTAAATGGTCTGTGAACTGTTAAGTAATTTGCCCTGTGGCTGCTTGATTTTCAGCAAAGTCATAATCAATTAAGAAAAAGCACCGTGCACAACATTAATCAGCCCTATACATACAATACAAAGTGCGGATGGAGTACATAGAATTTTCTGGTGATTAATCTCTTCTCCTCCCTCTGCTCATTTTTCTAAAAACACTAACAGATGGCCTTTCTGCAGCTCCTCTCTACTTAACACTAGAGATAAATGTCACTTAAAAATCAAGTGATGAATATTCTCGGTGAGATTAAATCTCCTAATCTGTATATCCCTGTAATATTAAAGTTATGAAAATGAATGGGCACTCTCGGAATAGCGCCCACAGAAATAATGATGAAACCACTGAAATTCATTTAGCCCTGCGTTGCCATTATTTAAGCTCACAGGAAGTGCCTTGGGGACTGTAAGACAGGGCCAAACCTCAGCTGCCCTGAAGTAACCATGCTCCTTGTCTGAGCCCAGTGTGGACAGACGGAAGCGAGAGCGCGGAGCCTGGTTTAGGAGATTACTTGGCAGACCTAGTTGTGTTATGTTTGAGAAGTAAAGCTAGGGACAGTGGCCCTCATAGGGGGGTTGGGGTTTCTGACGAGACTGGTTGATCATCATCACATACAAACATCCGTGGGAAACTCTGTTTGGCATGGGGGGCTTTAAAGTCGGAGCAAGGAAGGATCACATTAACTTGAACACAGCTTCAAAGAAAATTTTGGAGCTAGTGTTGCGCAGTGTTTGGGGATATATTCTGCTCTCTGGCATGTGTTTCAACCCTCAAATGTCCCACTTTCTGAGAGTCTGTGCCTGGGGATCTGGGTTTCAAATGCTAAAGGTGTGTGTGTGCATGTGCATGTGTGTCTGTTTGTATCTGTGGGTGTATGTGTGTGCATTTCAGGGATTAGCTCTCTGCCCATAACTTTTTCACTTCAGTCACCATGGCAGTGAAACAAAGGTCTCTGTGCGCCCATCTAACCAGGCCTTACAGACGGAGGTCTAAAAATAATGCAGTGCTTTCAATTAGCCCTTCAGCTCTGCAAAGCATTTGAAACAGGCAGCCAAGTGAACAGGGTCGGTGTTATTTGGTGAACAGACCTTTGAGAGCAGGGTGAGTGCCTTTACTGGTTTTCGTTCACCCATGTCTTTGTTATAGCTGCCGCAAAGGCTCCTAATTGTCCTGGATCTTTAGGGTGTTTTACTTCTCTGTGATATCAACACTATGACGACAAGCTTCCCCAACCTCAGGTTTGTTCCTCCGATGTCACATAATCACCTTCTATGAGACGTATTACAGTGTTTGACTATGAATAATAATTAAAATATCACTGCAGCATAATGAGAGATTTAATAATGTCAGAGGTAAGAAGTTCTGAATGAGTGTTCATTTTGTAAAGATTCCTCACTTTTCCTTAACCTAAATGTCAGGGCGTTAAAAAAAGAAAAGAAAAGAAAAACCCTGTTCTCCCATGTGGGAAAGAGAAGCCTTTCACTTAATTTCAATAAAGTTTCGTTTTAAGAAAGCAATAAGTGTGTGATTGATCAACTTAATATCACAGAGCGAGTTAAAGAAAAGGGCGAATCATGTACGGATTGACTGATGTCCGATTCAGACCTGAAAGAAAAGTTTTCTATTCATAGCCATTTACCCAAGACAACTATGGCCGTCAAATAAGTGTGAGGAAGGATTTTCCCTCTTTAAATAGCTGTAATAAAGTCACTTCAGATGAGCCTTGTGGGTATGAATATTGTACTAAAGGCCAAGGCTGCCATGTTGACACAGACCTGTATTAGCCAACTGGTGGATAATTAATGTGGCATAGATTTAGTTATACGTACTCATAGTAATTGGCTTAGAACTAAGTGCTTAGTTAAGTTGATTTAAGGTGGATTACAGTAATGTCCCAATGAGACTAACTAGATTACACCAAGGTTTGCTAGTTACTCTTGCTATGCCTGTCGAGGCTTCTGTTCTAGCACGGTAAGTATGCAGTTCATAACGATAACGTTTCAAATTCGTAGTAATTTTTTTTAAACAGTGGGTCTTTGGTTTATTTCTGATATTATTATTATTTCTCGTTAAATCAAAGCAGACGTTTTGCCTGCTAAAAGGAGAACTGTCACTAGCAAAATTTATCAACTATAGCTCACGTTAGCTAATGCTAACTCTGCAACTTGGTGGAAAGCTTTGTCTCTAGCTGACTTGTTGTATCATGCTAACTTACACTAGAACAGATAAACACACAGTTTGATCCATTCCTTTGAGTTTTTTCCATGAATTTTTGAATTTGGAAAGTATATAAAAAAAGACACTTCCCTCCAAACTCTTGACTGGCCTGCCATGTCTAATTTTGGTTTTTAACCAATGATTGGATGATTGCTTTTTGGGGTTGGGGTTTAGGGATCATTCAACCAATGATTAATAAGTGTGTAAGAGGGTTAATGTTTAGTTTGTTGCCACATTGACAGAAAAGCAGATGATCTTTCATCTTTGTATCTGTGAAAGTTCGCTAAAATATTCATGAAAGTGAAAAAGGAGATTGCATTGATTGATTATGCTGCAATGATAGACTCCGGTTGAGAAAAAAAAGAGCCTGTAGGCAGCAGGATGTGGTCCAACATGACGACTGAAGCTGTTCGTGTGTGTTTGAAAATGTGAGCCTGTCAGCATTCAAGTATGAGTTTCCATTGTGCATGAGGTCTCATGAGAAGGATCCAGTTCACAGTTCACACTGAGGCTTTCATCTGTCAATCACAGCAAAAGATTAGAAGATATCAAAGGTTGCTGTGTCAAACTTCTCATCCTGTCGTCATCCACAGGGTGGCGGGAGTGCAAACGTCAGGGTTGACACAGGGTTAGACTTTGCTCGTTCAGTGCTGATGTGATTTGAGTCCAAGCTGTGCTGCAGATTCGTAAGATAGCGTTTGAAATCAAAGACACAATCCTTTCATTAATGCAGAGGCCATTTTTTTCCCCTCATACATGAGCTAAATTATGAATGCACTGTTATTTGTTTACTCCATGTTGGACTGAGAGATGTGCATTATTCATCTGCTCTGACAGGAGAGACAGCAGAGTAGGACACAGGCCTGGGAAAACATTAAAACAGAGCACAGTCTAACAAGGATGTTGCCAGGGATTTGAGCAGTCATGCACATACAAACACAATAATCGACGTTCTCTCAATAAGCGTGTTTTCAGCCAACTCTCAGCAAGAAGGGGGTTCACTCAAGAAAACATGCCTAAATGATTTCCAAGACAAATTGGTGTTTCTTTTGATGATAGCTGGTCATCTGTCTGTGCTGCTGCTTGCTGACCTGTGGGTCTGATTTCCAGGCTTTGTTTTAAATACATCAGGCAGACAGGGCTTCTGAAGCTAATTAGATTTCTTTGTGTTTTCATCTTAGTCCTGAGAGATGATTTCCGGCAGGCCCCGAGCGATGTGGTGGTGGCTGCTGGTGAGCCTGCTGTGTTAGAGTGTGTGCCTCCACGTGGACACCCTGAACCCACGGTGTCCTGGAAACGCAACAACGTCCGAGTCAGCACCAAGGATGAACGCATCTCTGTGAGTTCAACAAAAACACTGAGCAAGGACTCTCAAGTGTCCTTTTCAAAAATAATGAGCAAATAAAAAAATATTAAATTTTGCTTTACCCTCTGGTGGCTCAGCTTTACAAGCTCATTTCGTTGTTAACTTGTAGTATTTATAATACCAGTCAGTATTTATTGCTTTCAAAGATAGCCCACAGTTTAATTCTAAAAGCAACATTTTGGGTAATTCTGTTTGAAATGACGCGCAAAACCTACTACAGTGCATTGAGCATTTTAATTAGTGTAAGTGTCATATAGCCTGTGTGATTGTGTTTTTTCTGTAAATAACTGTAAATAGCAATGTTTAATGTAGTAGGTCAGTCAATATTCTGTATTTTTTTCATAATTAATAAACCCCATGAAAAGACTAAAACTACTAATGACCTGAAACTATACTAGCAAGTATTATCTGTGTAGCCAAAGCTTGAGCTTATTTCTCTGTGCCAGACAGAAACTATTAAAATTACATTAGTGAGCTTTGCTGAAAGCATTTAGAGACTGACTAAAGCATTGTTGGTTTTGATCTTTTCATGGGAGTTGCTGACAGTAACAAAAACATAGAATCTCACATCCTTATCTTTTAAGCAGAGAGCAAGAGGTTAGCCTTTTATTTCCACTTTTATTGTTTTGTTTTTCATTACTTTGTGGACAGTAGCTGATTTACAACATTTTAGTTTTTAACAAGTATTACATGAACTATAATGTAAAGCATCAATGGTAAGGGCCTTTCTCCAGAACGTTTTTATAAACCCACAATTTATTACCAACATTCTGCAGTCCTGGGGAAAGGCAGAGGCACACATTTACAATGGCAATGTTTTAAAGTGTTTCAATAGCCCATAATTCAATGCAATTGGTTTTCTCTAGCCTGGAAAATGTCTCTGATTCTGCTTGTCACTTTTGTTCTCTCCTCTCGTGTAAAACCAACAGATGGACACGATCTCTGGTTGTTTTTGACAGGCATTTTTCATATTATTGAGATCTTTTACTTAAAGTTAAACACCACACTATACAAATACTGCATTATAAGTAGAAGTACTGCATTCTAAATCTTAGTTTCGAAAGTGCTCAAGTGTCACTTGCAGGATGTGCATAAAATAGCAAAAAGTTGTCAATGCAGAAAACTGGCCACTGTGAGTGTCACGATATTAAATCTACACATCACATACTGATGCATTCAAGCATAAATAGCATATTACTTTTTTGGTTAGTAGAGGTGGAGCTAAATTTAGAAGTATAATAGGCTATAATAAAGCATAAAATAAAAATATTCAAGTTAAGTACAAGTACCTTGATACCGGAGTAAATGTACTTACATTCCACCACTCTAAAAAAGCATACCACAGTGACTCATTCACTGTTTTGACTGTGAGCGATTAATGATTTATAACAGTGCAAAGGCATTTTTTCCATTAAAGGCTGGGATGATAGCATTGAGTTGTATCCATCTGGTGTCTTCATTCGGGGCACCCTGAACACTGAAGCTGTCACTATGCTGTTTTTCCAGATGCGTGGGGGCAAACTTATGATCTCTCACACCAGAAAGAGCGACGCTGGCATGTATGTTTGTGTGGGCACAAATATGGTTGGAGAGAGAGACAGCGATCCCGCGGAGCTGGTGGTGTACGGTGAGGTCCCGATATTCATGCAGTAAATCTTTGTGCAGCAGTATCACATCTTTTAAAGGTGCCTAGGCTGGACATGTCTGAAAATTTCTCTCCTACTGCAGAGCGTCCTGTGCTGGTACGAAGGCCGGTGAACCAAGTGGTCATGGAGGAAGAGACGGTCGACTTCCTGTGTGAGGTCCATGGAGATCCCGCTCCCACTGTGCGATGGCGCCGAGAAGAAGGAGAGCTTCCCCGCGGGAGGTGAGAGTCACGGACATGAGCACAGACAAACAGAGAGTCAGACTGGTGATGCACATACAAGGACTGAATAAGAAACAGCTTTACCAGAGCTGAGTTGTGTGTTGAATTATTAGCACATGTGACCCAGAAAACATGTGGAGTAATTGTTCATTAATTCATGTCTTTCTATCAGTCTGCTAATATAAATTCATAAATGGAGGCAACCAAAGAGGATTCATTAGTTGGCAGAATCCTCCTGGGACCCATTTCATCATTTTTTCCATCTGAACTCAATATGATGTATATTTAGCTAAGCCTATTAAATAATTACATTTTTTCACTTTTTTTTCACACAAAAAGTAATCACTTATATATTACAGCCAATAATTATATTATGTATGTGGGGTAGAAAATGCTGCTACACATTGTATGTCAAGCTGGAGTACTATCATTTATTTTTCATTATAATAAGCCATATGGTTTTGTATGTTTGAGTCCAATCATGGTTCCTACATGGCATCAGATTTAATGCCTAAAAGAATA
The DNA here is from genome assembly GCF_002260705.1 of Seriola dumerili. Classification (NCBI taxonomy): domain Eukaryota; kingdom Metazoa; phylum Chordata; class Actinopteri; order Carangiformes; family Carangidae; genus Seriola; species Seriola dumerili. The sequence continues at coordinate 343,314 of NW_019176548.1, read as the reverse complement.
GTTTGGTAATAATTAAATGTAACAAGGAGAGGTTTAGTTCTAAGGTAGTGGTTATTCTTCTAAAGGAAGTTTTGGTTTGAATCTAGAGCCAGCAGCTGATTAGCTTAGCTTAGCATAAAGACTGGAAACGGGGAAACAGCTAGGACTAGCCGTGTCTAAAGGGAACAAAATCTGCCTACAAGCACCTCTAAAGCTCATTAATGAGCATGTTAAATCTCATTTGTTTAATCTGAGCAAAAACTACAATGTGAAAAGGACATTTTGCTGAGTGTTCTAGACCTCTGACTATTAATTAACCTCTATCAGTTACTTAGATATGTTAATTACTTAATATTATGTACAGCTGAGAATTATTGACAAACTGTGATGTGTAAAAAATGTATGCATTCAGTAAATACTTCCAGGCCTTTCTGGATTCTATGTGGTATTAAAAAGATCTTGAAAAGTCTTTAACTGATCTCGTTGAGTGCTGCAGAAACCTTATATAAAGATGTTTACTGTTGAAGCGAGATTATAAAGTGTGACTGAACCCATGTATCAGGCCGTGATCAGAGACCTAACAGATAAATGTAGGTATTGAACAGTCTCGCCAAAACCTGCTCAAGGTACAGAAACAACAGTCATGGTGAGTTTATTTGTTCACTTTGAGAACAGCTAATTGAGATGATGAAAATTTTATGCAATTGTTGTTTTTCAAGTTTGTTGTGTCTTTTATCTGTTTCTTCTCTTTTATTTCTTTCATCTTTTTCTTCTATTGTGTATGAGTCCATGACATAAAGTGAATTTAACTGATTTGATTCATTTTGTACCTTGCATGGACGGAGACAGCTGATTTAGCTCTTTGTACTCTGGTTGAACTTGGTTATTTAAATAATTCTTCTCTGCAAAGTCCATTTATCTAATCTACAGTTTAGAAATCAAATATTATTCCTCCAAAATCTAGTGAGAAATCCTCCAATGGGTTAAGATAATCTTACTTGTTTCTAATTGATTTTCAACTGTTTCAAGAATTTTCCTGGAACCAGCGGCAATATCTGAGGCAGACAGGACACATTGTTCTACTCGTTTCAAGATAATGTCACCTGATTGGAAAAAAAAAATCTTTGCAACAGGCTGATTGACAAGGAAAGAAATGATATTATCTTGTACCACTGGCAGATTTTCCTCACTTTGTGTAGATTAACATGGCCATTTATTTTTTGCTATGCTTCTCTGTTAGATCTTTCATTATCTCTCTTTTTCTCATTCCCAGGTTTGAAATTCGCAACGGCAACAGCCTCCGTTTGTTCCGCGTGAAAGAGCAGGATGAAGGGACGTACACCTGCACATCTGAGAACAGTGTGGGCAAGACAGAGGCCTCAGCCATGTTGCAGGTCCACGGTAAGAAACACATCATGCATACTGTATATGACAACACCCCCCCACCCCCCCACCCCCCAACCCCACCCCATACACACACATACTTAGGCATGCATAAAAAAGCTCTCATACATAAGGTAACATACAGTCACATGGCAACAGCCTCATACAATAACCTGTCCCCATTTCCTGTCCAATTCTCTGTGTTTTTATATCAGTGTGTCTCTGTGAGTCCCTGTCCAGTGGTGCTGCCAGGAGCTTATGCTAACCCGTATGGATTACGCCATTTGACAGATGTTTGGGAGATGTGTGCTTTAACTCACTGCCAGAGAGCAGTCCCAGTATTAATAAGACATGACTCTCTCCCACTCTCTTCCTGCCTCTTTATCTCTCTCCTCTTCGCCGCCTCGCTCCTTCTACCCTTCTTTCCTCTCACTGTGTGTGTGTTGTGGTTTAAATTGTCTCAGATGACTTCATGAAATCCAAACCGAGCAGTTTCCCATTCACTCTGCTTCTTCTTATTCTTTTTTCTCTTTTTTTTTTTTGCTCTTTTCCATTTTTCATGTTATCACCAGTTTTGTTTTGTAGCTCAGCATTTCATCCATCTCATTAATTTTCCATCTCTCTCCATCATGTTTCAAACCCTATCATCATTCCAGTTGGCCCGTTCCGTAAGTTCACTTTCCATCTAATTCTTCTGTAAAAAAAAAAGACATTTGTGCTCAGTAATTTAGAGAAAAATAAGTGCTCTTTTCTGTATGGTATTCTTAATGGTTTTTAAACCAACAATCAATGCCTAATGGTGTAAATAAGTTTTTCCATTAGGTACTGACATGTTGACAACATGCCTGTTGCTGTAGTCAGGCATTAAGTAAGCCTCAGACAGTGACTTAATGTACACCAGATTAAGGACTCCTATCTAACACACATCTGCTGTGTCGAGGGGAGTGTGTCAGGATATTGTGACACCATGCAAATCCCTCTGTCGCTTGTAGCTACAGCAGTTTAAAATGCTGCTGAAAGACTTTTTATTACGTTGTCACTTCAAAATAAGGGCATGGTTTGACCTCAGGTTACATTGCTATCACTCTATTATTATTCGTGCTATTATTATTATTACTACTATTAATCATTTTGATAGTTACACACATGTGCTATTATATACAGAACAACAATACAAGTTATTATCAAAGGAGCACTCCACCCAATCAGTATTGCTCTCTGATGACCTTGTGGGAATAATAGACAGAGAAGATGAAAATAATGATCAAAATTGATGCAGGCGGAGAGATTCTGACTTTTAGTCCGTAGAAGTTAATTCCAAAAACACTGGATCCTGCATTTCCTGTAATGCAATTGCATAGATTTTTTTGTTACACCCTCTATGAATGGTACACAGCCACATCTTTCTTCCATGCCCCCAGCTCCTTCAGAGCTGCAGAAGAAGATATTAAATCATACAATGTTTACAAGGCTGATTACTACTGCTCAGAGCTATGTATAAAATGTGTGTAGTGCTCCCTTAATAATAGTACTAGTAGTAATAGCAGTAGTTGTTGTTGTAGCATCTCTTGTGTTAATTTTAAGTATTATGATATTGTTAAATTTTTGTCCATCTTTGGATATTTTTTTATTTTATTCCTTTATCTTTGTTTAAAAACCTCAAGTTTAAGAATCTATGTTTCAACAACATCCTGGCCAGATTAAGCAACAGCAGGTTATTGTTACACACTTACCCTATCGCTCCGCTCCACGAAGCAAACCTCACACAACTAGAAAACTGCCGTTGCCTCATTTATTGCACAAAAAGGTGTCTTAAATGAAATGCCAGGATGTTTTACATTCAACATGAACTCAGGCCAGACAAATATAGAAGTGTGAATAGCCCACCAAAAAGAAACACCTGACCCTAACTGCCTGACAAAATAAACAGGAGAAAATGTGCATGAAAGGAAATGTTAAGCTCATGTTTTTGGTACATGTGAAGTTGCAGCAAGTTGCAGCAGACTGGACTACCATGTGTTGGAAACTAATTTTGGCAAAAAAAAAAAAAAAAAATCATGATTTCAGTTAAATCTGTCATCTTTTATTACAAAATACAGTAATATAGACGAATGTGGGGGCCAGAGTAAGATGGCTTTCCACCTTTGTCTTACCCTCAGGGTGTAATGAATGACCTAAAAAAGAGGAAATAATGATCACAGTGAAAGCTTCACACAGTAATTACAGTGTGCTGAGAAAAGAGGCAGAATATGCTGAGATATCAGATTGTGCAGAATTAGTTTTACGAAACACTTACGAAACGTTACTGATTACAATGATAACCGCCACAGCTGCCTGGACTTACTCGCTGTTTTGGTTACTTGAAAAGGAAAGGGAGTTCACTGATGCTGCATATGTTCAGTGACAGTGACTTAGATGAACAGACAGCCGCTCCCCTTACAGGAGGGTGTTGACCATTCTGATCAGCTAATGTCCAAAAACAGCAGATAAACAGTAAATCAGATTCAAAGTCCATGGAGAATGATGATTCTTCCCACTTCAGACACCAATTTCAATCATAATGTCTCCTGTTGGGAAAGAAATCCAAGACCCCATTGTAAATAGAAAATATTGTCCACATGTAACTCGTTCATATGCAGCTATTTTACACACCTGGTAACTATTAACACAGAATATATCACATGATCAAAATTTGAATACAAATAAAGTTGCCAGCAAGAGTCAAATAGAAGAGGTGCCTTGAAGACTGAGAGCTGTCTGAAATAACAGAATACATGAGACCAATCTAATTCTAAAAAACAAAGTGTATGAGACTAACACCACAGATTTGTTTAATGACATTACAGCATCTCAAAATAAACAAAAAAATCATCATCAGAACCCTGTGATGATGATGAAGCTGTGAGACATCTTCAGTGTTTGGGAACATGCTCTCATTGAGAACATTAAGACATGACACAGATGATTCAGTTTTCTTGTGTATCGAGCCAAATATGCGTGTGTGTGCTCTTGTGTGCATCTGCCTGTGCGTATGCACTGATTTATGAGTATGAATCAAGGCTATGGACGGTCTTCATCTGATGGCAAGTGTGAGCCAGATATTCAGACATGAGGTAGAGGGCAGTGGTCAGTGTAAATCCACAGAGGCGATGTGATGATGCGGATAGCACAGTGATCTGACCCGAGCTGGAAATTGGCAGCTCTGCTCAGACCTTTCCCGAAATAACTGAGTAAATGTCATCATGAAGGCGCTGCCTTGTGCTGTGATGATTAGTTTTTTCAGAGGATACAGAGGTGATGCCCCTCATTAAAGATGAGAGGGCGATGAGAGTGTAGTGACAGATCTAAAGCTCAAAAGGTTAAAGAGAAAACTCTTAAATCTTGCTTGTTAAGAGCTAATGAGTACTTTGTTGACACAGCTGAGCAGTGGTGGAAAGTAACTGAGCACATTTACTTTAGTATTGTACTCAAGTTCAGGTTTCATGTACTTTTTTTCATGCCATTTTATACTTTTACTCAGAGTCAAAATATTGTTTTTGTTACAGCTGTTGTTACCAGTTACTGTTGATAATAAGGTAGATTTTTACATAAAAAACATACATTATGATGAGATTATGAAATAAAATAAATTATTAAAGATTAAACCAGTAATTCCCACAGAAAAGCAATATCTAGTTGAGACTCCTTGTCACATTTCAAATGTCTTTGAGGTTTTTTTTACTCCTTAAATGACTTACATGGTTTAATTTAGATAACTGTTCCACGCCCAAAGTAAAATCATCGAATATTTCTCAACCACCCCTCCCGCTGTTATCTCACGACCCCTCAGGTTTATCCTGTGGCCCTTTGGAGGGGCCCAGTCCCTAGGTTGGTAACCACTAGACCATTATCTAAGCGTGTATGAAGTAGTTAAAACTAGCTCCATCTCAGCAAGCTACACCAGTAAAGTGCTGCTTTCACAGCGGTGCGTCAGTAATATATCTGAGCATGTAATATAGAATAATTCATCACTTACTGTCTTTTACTTTTGATACCTACATTTTGCTCATGATACTTTTGGTAATTTTACTTACCAAAAAGAAATGAATACTTCTTTCACCTCTTAAAAGGTGTTGATTGCACAACTGAAAGACAGAATTGAAAAAGCAGGAATTTTCATTCTTTAACTGTGTGGTGACACTTCTTTCCCTCTTCCAGTTCCACCTCAGATTGCCTCAAAGCCCCGAGACCAGATTACCACACAGGGGAGGAGCGTCACTTTCCAATGCGGCACCACAGGAAACCCTCCACCTGCCATCTTCTGGCAGAAAGAGGGCAGCCAGGTAAAAGGCTGGAGCAGGGAACGAGACAAAGGAAAATATTGCAGCAACAGAATACATTTGCTCTCTAATAAGCCTTAGGTCGTTATTTATGTGTGATTAGAGGATTTTTTAAACCCTACTAATACTGTATTGTTTATAATATCAATAACAAGAGATTCACACATTCTTTGTTTTAAAGGCGAGAATGATTCACCGCAACATGAGCAGGTTTTGTCTGAGTTAGGCTAATCATACTTTTTCTGACACTTTTTTTTCTCCAAGTGAAACAGGCGAGAGACGAACAAAAGAGAGCAGCACATTTGCATTTGGCTCACAGACATGAGTACAGACAAAATGTTGGAAGGCATTGCAGCAATGCGTTGGCGAGAAATGTTTCTGCTGCTAGCGACCGCGGTGTAAGAGAACAGTGACGGGGGTGGGTGGGGGATGAGAAGAAACGAGGGGTGGCAGGAAGTACACCAGGTGTGGAAAGTGCGTCTTCGGGGCAAACCTGCAGACAAACGCTGTCCTCCTTCCACATTGTACACAACTATAAATACCCTGTTGCTCAGCAGCAGCTGGGATCACTGAGTTAGAGGAGCAGCTTCAGATGTTTTTAGGATGTTGTCAGAGAGCAAACAGGAAGTTCAGCTGCAGATTTTGTGAATAAGCTTCGGTCTGCAGGATAGTTGACGCATTCCTTGGCTGTTTGTGGAGCTTTTTTGCTGTATTTGGGGGATTATCTGTAGCCTTATAACCTTGGTCCCTCCACTGACGTCTAAGCCTCTTAGAGGAATGAAATGGATGGCTGAATGGATTGATGTGTATCCCTTCCCCCTCGTTCACATCCATCTCGCTTACAGAAAAACAGAATGGGGCAGCTATAAAATGTCTGTTAGTGAGCATCATCCCAAAAACAACAAAACAACCCATCTCTTCCATTTCTGACCTTTGTCGCTGCTATGCTAGTGGCGATGTTGCTCTGTCAGTCTACTGTGAGACTGAAATATCTCGACAGCTATGGATTGGCACACAATTATTCACAATTACAGTTGTCATGAAATTTGGTAAATATTCAGGTTTCAGTTTGTCCAGGTTTGTTTCATGGTAACTAGCAATTGTCAAAGGAGCATGATGCTAAACTAAGATGGTGAACATGGTAAACATTGTACCTGCTAACATTAGCATTAGCATTGTCACTGTGAACATGTTTGCATGCTCACGTTAGCAATAAGGTCATTACAGCCTTCTGAGCTGTTAGCATTTAGACTGTAGTTGTTTGGCTTTGCTTAGAAGTTGATGGGATGTCCCCTGGATAATTATATTAGCATGTAACTGAAACAGTCAATTAATCAGTTAGTTGATCACCAGAAAATTAATCAGCAACAACACTGATAATCCATTATTATTTCACCAGAAAAAATTATATGCAGAGACAGATAAAATAACATGCAGATTGATCAGTAATGAAAATAATCATTAATTGTAGTCCTGCGTTAACATCTTTTTTGACAGTTGATTAATCATTCAAGTTATTTATCAAACAAAGACGCCAAACATTTGTAGCTTCCATCTGTCAATGTCAAGATTTTGCTTTCGCTCTCTGGGTTTTGGATTGTTGTTTGGACAAAACAAACAATTTGAAGACACCAACTTGGGTATTGGGAAGCATTTTTCAGATGTGGAAATAGCACCTGACAGTCATGCTGTATGTGAGCCAGAACTGGACTGAGGAACCAGGCATATTAAGCCAGAGGATACACAAATATGTGGCCCAAATGTTTGCCAGAATAAATTTTTTTTTCAACCTGATAAGGATATTACAGTTCATCCTGAGTGGAATATAAACTTCGGAACCAAACTTCAAAGCCATATCAATCCAATAGTTGAGAGTCTGGACCGTGCCTAAAAATGCCAAAAATGTGTTGCTTTGATATTCTCAAATGTGAGGCTCTAGGTTTTGGGGTTTTGTTTTTTTCTGTTTTATATGAGTGCAAATTAAATATATTTGGGTTTTGGACAAAACAAGCATTTTAGAGATGGTGCTTTGGGCTGTGGGAGATTGCGAAAAGGATTTTTCACTGACATTTTATAGACTTAATTGAATAGCTGAATAATGAAAACTAATCACCAGATTAATTGACAACAAACACAAATATTGCAGCTGGTAAACTGATTGCTGATGTCATATTAATAATCTGTTGTATGTGTTTGTGTGTTTAGATGTTGTTGTTCCCTGGCCAGCCTCCATCACAGTCCGGTCGTTACTCTGTCTCCATGAGCGGAGAGCTGACCATCACTGACGTCCACCCCGAGGACTCTGGTTTCTACATCTGCCAGGCCATCAGTGTAGCAGGAAGTGTGTTGACTAAGGCGCTGCTTGAGGTGGAGGGAGGTGAGACTCCAGTCCACACAGACACGTTTGAACCTGGGAGAGAATTATTCTTTATTCTGTACCATCAGCTAATGAGGGGAAAACATATTAATTACTTAGTAGGTGCACAGCAATAAGGCTCATAAAGACACAGAAAGAAGAGACCCTGTGCTGGATGAACAATGAATTTCAGGCTTAATGTTCTCTCTCAGGGAGCTTGTAAGCTTTTTTTGTTTTGCTCTTTATGCAGCCTTTGTTTTCTGCCTACTAAGCATCTGAATATTCTCACCCTTTGCACTCTAATGGCTGGCAACTTTATGATCTCATTTTCTATAGGCCTCTTGTATGCCTTGCAGATATATCATTCTCCACATTTCTTCACTGTATGGCTAAGTGGAGGGGAGGTGGCACCCCCTAACATAATATTCTGCTTCCTCTCCTCTCTAATCGGCAGGCCCTTCAGGTCGTGTACCGCCGATCATTCGCCAAGGCCCGTCCAATCAGACCGTGTCTCAGGGTGCTACAGCGCAACTGCACTGCCGTGTAATTGGAGGGCCCTCAGTCAAGATTTCATGGGAGAAGGATGGAGAGAGACTTCAGGGAAATAAACCTCGACTGACCTTGATGGATAATGGCACTTTGCAAATCACAGATATAAAGGTGTGTGTGTGAGTGGGTTTGTGTTGAGTGAGTATAATTTATTGGCGAGAGCATGAAAAGGATAAGTTTCCTTAAACTGAAGGAAAAACGGACTGTGACTGATGGAAATGACAAAAAAAACTGTGGAGAATAGTGTATACTTTCTGTCTGATCGCTGACCCTCTTTTACTTTCCCTACACCCCACATGGCAATGATTTTTTTTTTTCTCATTTCTATTATAAATTCAGTTTTCGTTTGTAAAATTAAAGTGAGACTGAGTTTCAAAGACTGATCTCTCCAAGGCAGTGCATATCTCTCCAGCACAATTATGTGCTCATGCGGTGTGTAATTGTAATGTTAATGAAGGTGCTTGTTTGTAAATGCTAATGTGTTCTGCTTTGATGGAAGAGCAGTCAGCAGCCCCTTTGTGCTATAACCCCACCTGGAGGTCAGTGGGTGCACACAGGACGAAGCAAAAGCAGCATCGTTTTCGTTAATTGACTGGCCATAGATGATGAATTGTTTAACCGCATTTTAATTAAATCTGCTGGCCGGACTATGCTTATTCACTTCCTTCGTTCATCCTGTTTCCCAGCAGTGGTGCTCAGCAAACTTGGAGCATTAAGATTTGGTCCAGTGCACCACTGAGGCGGGGGAAATCTGCCATGCCAATGTGCTCAATGGAACAGAAGACATGCATTAGTGTGGCATCAAGGGGATGACAAGGGGGAAAAAAAGAGAGGAAATGGAGATGACGAGTGAGGGACTAAAAATATTTACCCTGCTGATGCCCCTACCCTCCATCAATATTTCAGCAGTAGTTGGAGTCATTTAAGGAAGTTCACCTGCCCACACGCTGTGCTGTCTGTCAGCCAGAGGTCAACACTGCAGTGGATGATCTCATATGGTCTGATGATAGTTCCAGCAGACTGGCTCTCAGCCAGAACAGGGCTGGAGCAAACACCAAGAGTGTCAGTGAAGCATGTGGGTGCATACAGTTCATAATGTAAACAGGAGGGTAGGTAGAGTGTGGCGCGGTGCCTTGTGGTTTGTAGAAGTGTAGTTCTTAGAGCTACTGACGTGAATACTACTGAGGAGAAGTATTTATGTATGCAAGGATTGCATTTGACTCTAAGGATGATGGCAAATCAGATAGCAGTCACTGAAAAAGTATTTAGATCCTTTGCTTAAAGCTGCTATAGTCAATATTTTTACATTAACGTTAGAAAAAATTACTTTGTGTATGTGAATGTTGTCACCACAGAGAATTATCACCTGACTCTGTGGTTCCCCTTAGTTCTGTTAAGTGTTTCAGCTTTTTTTTTAGGTCAGTGTTTTTTCGGTTTTCTGTCCCGTGACTTTTTTGGTTTAGTTCCACTGCTCTCACGCTCTGTTTCCTGATGCAGAAGCTAGACATTTGGTAGAGACCAAAACAAGAGCTAAAGCAGCACAGCATGTTGTCCAGGTGGCACAGGACTCTAAAGGATGATAATCTTGCTCCGCATCTGTTTTTTTAACATGTTCACCATATTGACTGCTAAATAAATTGTGTTTAAATTATATATACACAGAAGGTAAGCTGAACATGCAAAAATGTCAAGTGTATCTTACAGGGAAGCAAACATTTCAACAAATATGAAGTATAAAGTTTCCAATAAATTAATAATGATTTCATACTTTTTTAAATTGAGCTTCTCTGTCCCATTTTCCCACTTACTTGTACAAAATGACATACAGTACATGTATGTCCTGGTTGAGGTGAAGCTAGTTTTAACTGTAATTAACTACATGTATATATCATTGGGTAATTTATTCTATATTCATGTTTTGTACAGTATATACAGTTTTAATCTATAATGAAATTTGTGACTGTTGCTGTTGGGTTAAATATACAGCATTACCCACTGTGCAGTGGAGTACCTCAAAATTGTATTTATGTGTAGTACTTAGAGTAAATGTACACTGCCACGCAAATCGAGAGTCTAATAAGTAATAACATGATTTTGTTCTAAACATTCTTTCAGTCATCTACATAGATCCCAAAACAGCCTTCAAAAATTAAAAACTGCTTCAAAAATGTCTGCTGCTTGACAGGACTCGGACTCGGGGATGTACACATGCATTGTATCCAGCGCCACAGGGGAGACGAGCTGGAGTGGGATGTTGACTGTCAGAGGTACTCACACCAAAACTCTCCACACTCTGTCTCTCTGTTACACTTCACACTCTGTCACTCTTACACTGCACCTCCTGTGCTCAAGAAGCTACGCACTCATGTAGCCAAAGTCCTTCACAAAGACCACACAGAACAAAATCCACTCCAGTTTCAGCATTGGCCCCACTGTTGTATTTTAACAGCTCTGTTTTCTCGTTTTCTGTAACAGAAGATGGAGTTCCTCCAGTATCCAGAGTTTCTGAGTTCATTCAGCTTCCAGGGCCTCCGCAGAAACCTGTAGTGACGGAGGTGACCAAAAACACCGTCACCCTCACCTGGCAGTCCAACCCACATGAAGGCGGGGCCGCTGTCACCTCCTACATTATCGAAGCTTTCAGGTATGCAGTGACACACATATTCTTATTCCTATTACTATACTCAAGTCGAATACCATTTTTCAAAGTATATCTGATTTGAGAATATTTCCAGTGATTTTGAGTTTGTAGATATAATGAAGATCGAACGGCATATTGTAAAATGCTGACATTTCCCGAATATGAGAACCTGGTTGCCCATTTAATGTCTGAAACAGAGTCAGAAAAACTGTGTTGTCCTTCACAAGGCAATGGAAATACTCAGTAGACATATAGTAAAAACATACGGACTGACTTCAAATATATGCATAGAGTTGATAGTGAATGATAGTATGGCTGTATAGGGAGTGGCAAAGTGCAAATACAGCATGTGCATTTGTTAGAGCACAAGTCATTCACTGCTTGTTTGTCAATGAATAATTTAAATGATAGTGTTAATAGTAAGCTTTATTTATAGAGCATCTGTTCTCACTATGTTACAAGGTTGCTGCAAAAGTGAAAACAATAAGTATGAGTAGAAACATCAGCAACGATAAACTCGCATGATAAGAATACATAAAATGAGGGACGTGACGATACAATAAAGCACAATACAATACAATTAAGTATAGATATAGGTTTTCAAAGTAAAAGCAGGTTATTCCAAAGCCACAGAGGACCTCAGGTTATGAACAAGCCTATATGGGGGTCAAAAGGTCACTAATGTAAGATGGCGCAAGACCATGAAAAGCTTTATAATACTATATAATATACTACCATTTTTCTACCGGATATCTTATTCACAAATAAATTGTCTTTTAGATGTGAAATTGTTTTTTTAGCCGTCTGGTTGTTTTGCTACTTTGCAAGCTATGGAAGCGTAAAAAATACATTAATTTTTCTTTTTATTTACATAACTTTTACCAAATTTTACTGCAGCCTGAGATAAAGTTCAGCACAGACAGCCTCCGCTTAATTTTCCACCCCCTTGATGAAGGTCTCACTATCTGTAGCTATTTCAACTGTATCCACACTCTCTCAGTTTTATTTGTTAGTTCAAACTATTCCCGGATAATGAAGTCTCCTTCATTTAGAGTCATTAGAGTTCGGGAATGACTCATCTCCGCCTGAGGGAGAGACAGTTCTGTTAAGTGACGTCCTGAAGTGAAACCGTGACACTCACTGCATCAGTGTTTAGCTGTGGGATCCCGAGGAGAGCCATAGCAGCTCTAACAACCAACCAGAGGCTTTAGTGAGACAGACAATGAGTGAAAGAGGAGACAATTACTGCAGTGGTCAGCTCAGCAGCTCTGTCCTGTCCTGGGGCAATGGAAGGAGGGAATGCCAGCCCAGTTGGAGAGTTCACTCATTACAGAAGCAGGAGAGAGGGTGCAGACCAAGTGTATAGAAACAAAAACACACAAAAGTCTAGTGAGCTCTGTGTGGAGAGAAAGCTCAGTGTGGTCGTCTTACATGCACAGCTGATGATCATGATCCGCTTGCTGTTGCACGCTCCACCACCGACAAATTGATTGCAAATGTTTGTTTTCGGGCATCAGCAGCAACAAAGAAAGAAATATAAACCAATGTTTTTCTGTAATAGTATCTCTTCCTGTATACAGAACATAACAATACGTAAATTTCTCTTTTTGATTTAAAAGAAAAGAAATCTTGATGGAGGATTTATGTAAAAGTTGCCACTGCAGCTTGCACTCCAAAACTCCATTTGTAGCTTTTAAAAAAAAAGCAGGGTGACTCTATTTACAAAACCATTTCTCCAGAGAACATTTGGTGAGAAAGGTTGTGGAGGAGAAAACATAGATGATAGGAAAATGCTGTGGTCTGCTTGTTGTAATTACTTCACCATTTTCTTCTCCATGGAGTTTAGGAAAATGTTAAATTGTGCTCATGCTGTTTGATAGTCCCCGTCCCTGCAGAGCATCGGGCTGTTTATCCTTGCTGGACTCATTCAGAAGCCATCAATATAACCTGCTGCTATAAAAAGAAGGAGAACTTGTCATTGTTCTGTCTGCAAGCTGAGACTGACCATGTCCAACAAACTGCTAAGATGCATGGCAATGTGTTTTCTATTGTCTAGATTCCCTTGCATTTCTGACTGTTCCCTTGATTCCCTTGCATTTCTGACTGTTCTGGTTATTTAAAGGAGCTGTTTGACATTTTTTTGGTGACTTTCTTGCCGAGTAGATGAGAAGATTGATATCTGTTCGTTCAATGAGAAGCTACACCTAGCATAAATACTGAGTGAAACCACAAATTTTCATTCTTACACTTCAGTTTTTGTACAGATCAAATGAACACGATGGAACATCAATCAGTGAGCTTTAAAAAAAAAACTGGCGGGCAGATTTAGTTACTTTTGGACAGAGTCCAGCTAGCTGTTTCCCTCCGCCTCCAGTCTCTATGCTAAACTAAGCTAACTGTTTGTAGTGTCATAGTCATTAGCTTACAGATTTATCTAACTCTCAGCAAGAAAGCCAATAATCGTATAAAAAGTACATATGTATAATATGAAATAAGTTTGCCAAAAGTATTGCTTAAAGATCCTAAATAATGTTGAAACAATGAATTGATTAGGCAAATAATTTATTAGGAAAAAATATCAATAATGTTTGTGAGGCTTGGCTGTTTTTCTGTTTTAAAAAATATATCATTTTAATTGACATGAAAATGTAATATATCTAGGGTTGGACTCCTGGTTGACCTTTTGCTGTGGGAAATTGCGATGGGCATTTTTCACCACTGACCAAATAATTTATCAATTAATTGAAAAAAAAAAACTTAATTATTAGTGCAAATAACCTTTAGTTGCAGCCCCAACCCCAATTTATTTATCACCTTACCTTGAGATATCACACTTTGTTTCTCATAGTCACAAAGTTGAAAAAAAATATTTTTGAGACTTAATAAATGTGACGACCGTCACTGTGACTGTCATATTGCCTGTGTCTTGCCCAGCATGTAAAATTCAGATCTCTCTTTCTGACATTGTCTGTTCCACTTTCATCTATCTGTGCTATCAGTTTATCAGCAGTGGGCTAAGAGTTGTGATCAAACCTATTACCTTGTTATCTCAAAATTACATGATAATGAAGCTGTGCTTTCAAGATAACAGGAGTGAATGAATATTCACACAAAGAAGGAGGGCAGCACATTTGCCTATTGAGAAAGCACTTATAGACTGACTGTCAGCTGTGTGTTTGATTAGCAGTGTCATTTTAAAGGCAGCAAACACCCTCCAGATAAAGATCTTTACCTTCAAGTGTGACACCATTATCGGATTTTCTCAAAACCCTTCAAACATTAAGTCATGATCAAAGTCGCTCGTTAAAACAGAAAATAAATAAATTGATATTTTGATATAATGAAATATTTTCATTGTCTTGTTTCTTACGACAAAATGTCACTTATTTTCCTGCAGCCAGTCAGTGGGCAGCACCTGGCAAACGGTGGCGGACCATGTGAAGCAGGAGAGGCACACAGTTGTCGAACTCTTCCCCAACACTGTTTATCTCTTTATTGTCCGAGCAGTCAACTCTTATGGCCTCAGTGACCCCAGCCCGATCTCTGAGCCTGTCAGGACGCAGGGTGAGTTACATAAGCAAAGATAATCCTTCCCTTCATTATTATATGAGTCCTACTGTGCAATCTTGATTTCAGTTTCTATTTTTACAGAAAGAAATTAGAGATACTGAATATAGTGCTGAGGCAAAGATAATGTGCTACATGGGTTAGAAAAACTTGATTTGCATGTGCAGTCTCAAAACATATTGCTTGCTCAGTGTGATGCTCTTCTGCCCTGAGCAATGTTGAACTTCATCAAAAAGCTTTTCCTTTTCTTTTTTTCTTTTTTTTTTGCGGGATAGCTTCAGTTCAGCTGTTTAATCGGCCGGACTGAACAGGTTGCTTTGTTGTTTCAGATGGGAGTCCTACAGAACAGGGTGTGGACCACAGACAGGTGCAGAGAGAGTTAGGAGAGGTGTCTGTCTACCTGCAGAAGCCTGTGGTTCTCTCTCCTACCAGTGCCAGGATTTCTTGGACTGTGAGTTGAATACTTGGCTGATGAAAAAGCCCAAACATTAACTTCAAAAACTCCTCCAAACATGACTTGACACAAACAGATTAACTTGAAGTACAAACACAGCCAGTTCCACCTTTGATTACTGATGTAAATGTGAAATGTGTTTTTGTATTTTTTTCTGTCTTGCCAACATTTATCAGGTCGCCCGTCAGTCTCGGTATGTTCAGGGTTACCGTATATTTTACCGGACTATCGGCAATTCCTGGTTGGTCCAGGATGTGGAGGACACGTCTGACCACAGTACCATCTTAGTAGATCTGCATAGCAGTACAGAGTATGAGGTCAAGATACGCCCTTACTTCAATGAGCTACAGGGACATGACAGCCTAATGGTTCTGCTGCGTACCCCTGAGGAGGGTAAGAAAAGCTTATCAATTACTTTGTCATTAGCTCAGAAATGTAGAAATTTTCCTTTGGTAATTAAGAACTCTATTAAAGGGATTCAAGTTTTCAGACTGACTGGGTAAAATGTGTAACAGATAAATAGATGCCTTTGACATAGACCTGCACTTTGCCTGTTGGGAAAACTAAGGGGAATGATGGTAAAACGTACTAGCATATGAAATGTGTTATTACAGCTGTCTATTGACTTTTTGTTAATGATTACCTTGAAATGTATAAATTCACAATTTACTACATTTAAATATGTGATTCAAGAGTATAACTACACCAAAAAATGAAATCCACTGGCTAAGATGGTGGCTACTGCTACTCTGCTAAATTAGGCTAGTTAGCCTCACTTTTAGCATGATATAGCTGTTTCAATTTTCCATGACTGGATTTGGCCACTACCTCATTTATGTAGGATAACAAACCACATTACCAAGAAGTTAGTTCATCAAAATTTATATATTTCAATGCCAACCTTAAATTTTGATTTTTTTGTGAATAATTCTCTCTCAACGAATTTAAGCCTTAAATAATAACAATGAGAAAAATAAAATATTTTTAAGTAGAGTTTATTTTGGTTTAAATGAAACTTCTTTTTTAACTTCATTTCCATTTTCTCTAAAAAAAAAATTGTTCCAAATCACCAAATCATTCATTCGGGAAACGTCTTGGAAACTATTCAGATATTACTCACCTGTAAAACAGAGCTTTATCTACTTGTAATATATTGATATTTATTAATAATAATACTAATATAATTTTTCTTCTTTCTCTTTCTCCAGTTTCAAGTGCTCCTCCACAGGCTGTATCAGTGGTGCAGCTCACCAACAGCTCAAGTATTAGCGTGTCCTGGGAGCCTCCACCTCATAATATTCAGAGTGGCATCATTCGAGAATACAAGGTTAGACGACAGCTATCAGGCACATGATGACACCAGACTCCTGAGATGAGTGTTTATTCTCTGATGCGTATTTCTTCCTTTAGAACCAGTGACGCAGCTGTAGGCCGCAAAAATATAAGTGGGACAAATTGTTCTTTTAATCTATGGTGTTTGTATTTTTACGCAGTAATTACTCTGTGTTGCTCAAATTTGTTACTTTGATGAAAAACACTGTTTTTAATTAACAATTAGTAATTACTCATCACCTCTTATCTGCTGCCAGGACAAGAGCTGCTGCCACCAAGAGAGACAGAATTTTGTCATCAGATTCTCGGCTGAGCACTGACTGTCTCTGTCATCTGTTTGCTCTGTGAAAAAACACTCATTTCTGATTATCTGTCTCTTAGCTTGAGCACAACACTGATTACTAATCATCAGGCTGCTATTCTTGGGAAGAAAAAACACCAGAATCGAACACGCAGTTCTATTGTTTTGATTTTTCTTCCCATCTGTGTCTGCATGTTCGGCTCGCCAGCCAAAGGCAGGGATCACACTTAATCCACTTAAACGTTCAATTTTCTGAGAACTACACACAGTATTTTGTGCAAGCCTTCAAAGGCTTGGATGTAAAAAATTAAATGTCGAGTCTGTTGTAAAGTATTACCGGATATGTTTCCATTACAGCTCACCGTTTTTGATTTAAAAAAAGAACTTCACGAATGAGTAATTAAAAAGAAAGTTTACTCATTGTAGATTGTGCCGATTATACCTCAGGTGGAGAGAAGAACATTTACTCAGGAACTGTTGTAAATACTGAGGCACTTAAATGCTTTTTTTTTTTTTTCCTTTCTTTCTTCTTCTTCTACACTATATTTTAAATGGAAGTATTCTACTCTTTACACCCCCCTACTGTTCTGGTGTGACCAGTACTTATATTGGCTAAGGTTAGCACCCTTAAGATAGATACTACTGAATAACAACCATTACTGAGTCAAACAAGCTTCCTGAGATCTGCTGAAACTGTCAGTTCATTTAAATCAGGGCTTAAAACATTACTCTTTACTGCAGCTTACCAATATATTACATGCGTAACATCTTTTTAATCTTGTGTCATGTCAGCAGAGACTCAACTACAACAACTACCTCAGCTTACATCTTTTAACCTTTAAGTACTCATCTACCTAGCTTGTTTTTAATGTCTTTCATCACTGAAGCAATTCTTCTAATGCTTTTATAAGTATTGATGTCCGTGGTTAGTTGATTAATTTGGAAGACAGAATGTGTGTGTGTGTGTGTGTGTGTGTGTGTGTGTGTGTGTGTGTATGTGCGTGTGCGCGTGTGACTCTCCACAGCAGCACAGAAGAAGGGGTTTATTTCTTGAGCATCTTCAGGTTGTGCCCGACGCAAATAAAACCCTCAGTGAGATTGCACCCACAGGGAAAATGTTCTTGAGTAGCTAAAAGAAGCTGACCCTGCTGTAATCAAAAGCTGTGGTGCCTTTGCGTCCGTTGCCAAAGTTGCTGTGCCTTTTGATTTATTTATCAAGTCAATAAAACAAAAATTTAGCTGATTATTTCCAACTTTAGAAATTATTATTATATGGTTATTTGAAAATATGACTGATCTTATAAACATTTTTAACTATTTTTGACATCTTGTATACATTTAACTGGAAAAACAATCAGTAATGAGTTACAGGGGCTTGTTTTGAAGTGAGTAAAATTGAGGATGTATGCGAGAGTATTTTAACATTATTGTGTTGCTGCTTTTACTTCAGAAATCTGAATATTTCTTCCACTGCAGGGTTATTTAAAATCCAACACGCATAAAGTCATGTACCGTATTTGCAACATCAGGATTTTAAATCTGGCTTTCAACTGTCATTGCATTGACATGCCATTCTCTTTCATCTCTGCTGCATCTTTGCTGTCATTCTCCAACTTGTACTACCAGATAAAGCTTCAATGCCAAAAAATGAAAAGTACCCAGTTGGTCTTTTTTATAGTAACAGGACACATCTTATCACAGGGCGTGCAGGATAAATTAACGTCTTTATGTGTTTACGTGTTTTAAACTTCACAAGTAAACCCTGTACGTCTGGTGTCAATCAGGTCTGGTGTCTGGGCAGCGACGTGGATCAGGAGAACCAGATAAACCGAACAGTGGATGGAGCGGTTCTGTCTATCCTGCTGACAGGCCTGCTGCCTGATGTCCACTACTCCGTCATGGTGGCTGCTGTGACCAGCCTGGGTGTGGGCGCTCAAAGCCCGCCTGTCAGCCTGCTTCTCAGTGAGTCACTCAAACTGTTACAGCTACTGCAGATAGAGAAATATGGCAAGATGTGCTCTCAGTCGGCTTAGTTTACACACAGGTGGAATATGTGAATGTTGATTGTGCTGTGTGAGTGACTTTACGACTGAGGCGTCATCAGCACCGTTGTTTTGAGTGTCAAAATGTAAAATGGGTTAGTCAGGAAGTGAAGCAGAGAAGTTTATTAAAACTGATCAACAACTTTTCTGATAATAGATAATATTTGGATTATGAGCAGCATTCCATTCCTTTGGCTTTTATCATTTAAAAGTAAAAGATCTCGTTAGTTACATAGTTATCCAGACAGGTAGTGGCCCAGAGGAGGTGTGTTGCTTTTTGTGTTTTATGAGATATTTTCCTTCTCACTTTAGCTTTTACTGCATTCTGTAAGGACTAATTTAACATTTGGAGAAACATATTGTTTACTTGCTTTCTTGTTAGATGAAAACATTCATATCACTCATGACTATACAGTAAATATGAAGCTACAGTTAGCAGGCAGTTAGCTTAGCTTAGCTTAAAGACTGGAAATAGGGGGAAACGGTTTGTCTGGCTCTGTCCAAAGCTAACAAAATCAAACGCCTCTAAAGCTCACTCATTGAAACTTTATATATTGGTGGTCTAAGCCGTACAGAAACCAAAGTGTAAAACAACAGGTTTAATGGGGGATGTGTGCTGGACGGTGATAATAATTTGCTCCCAGCGAAGAAAAAGTCCAGGACCACTCCCTGTTAAAACACAAGTGAAGGCAGAGCACTGAAATCAAGCTTGTATTGGCTGATTGGCTCCAGCTGTTCCCAATATGCTTTAAAGTGATTGGCTCATTCACAGCTATGTAGCTAATCACTCTCATTCAGCTGTACATTACCGACATTATAAAATCACACTTACTGTTACTCTGACAAGCGCACTCATGCCAGCGCTGTTTGCTGCTGCAGCTTCCTCCGCTGCTACAACCTGCTCTTTACGTGGTATATCAAACCACGGGATTCCCATAATGCTTTGTGAATCCTTCTGTATATGTTCTGAAGAAAATGACAAGAGGGGGGTATATTTGTATCTCACCCTGCTACGCTCACTGGATCTTCATCAAGTTAACTTTAGACACAGGCTAGCTCTCTTCTCCTGTTTCCGGTCTGAATGCTAAGCTAAGCTAACTGGCCACTGGTGATAACTTTGAGAGAGTGACATCAATCTTGTCATCTAACTCTCAGCAAGAAAGTAAATGTTCCCCAAAATGTTGAAATATTCCTTTAAATTGTCACTAGATCGTTGTTGCATAATCTAAAAGATACAGGAGGAAAGACACGAGCTAAAGTCATTTTTTCACAATAAAGATGTCAGAGCACAGCTTTCTGCTTTGTCTGTGAATCATGTGGCTGCGCTGACTTGTCTGTTTTTCTGTCAGCTCTCGCACAGGACAAGACTACAACGCCCGTGAAGAAAGGTGGTAATCTCAGCATATCGGAGCAGATCACAAGTGTCGTCCGCCAGCCGGCCTTCATCGCAGGACTGGGCGTGGCCGCGTGGTTGGTGCTGATGGGCTTCAGCGGTTGGCTGTACTGTCGCCACCGCAGGAGGAAGCAGCTGGGACACTATACCACATCCTTCGCATACACTCCAGCAGGTGAGTGGGAGAAGAAGCTATGACTTGTATCACGACACGTGCAGGGTGTTTTAAATGGAAGGTTTAAAATGTACCTCTGTATCTTTGATGTCAGATAGGTTGCTCCTTAAAGAATGAACTGTAAAAAGTAAAAAAGGTTCAAATGATGTGACCCAGAATGATTTTTAAAGACTGTCAGATGCACTCTGTCACATCTTATTCAGTATGTGTCTTTTGTTCATGAAAGAGAGAAGTTACAAAAAAATTTAATCTTCAGCGCTTGTAGAACAAACCATCAGATTTTATTTTCGACAAGTGACAGTGACAAACTTCCTTATGGACGACTGGGGATATCTCCAGCAGCGATGAATGTTTTCAATTTTACTTTGTATTTTGCAAAGCAACGCCTGCACTTTCATCACATGCTCGGTTAATTAAAATGTATTTATCCCCACTGGGCAGATCTGATGGCAGGAATAAAGCAAAACACTGAAGCATATGTAAACAGTAACCACTACATACAGTTTATTTTAGAATATGCCCTTTGGCACATAAGCACGTAAACACATCAGTTGTTTACTGACATTGAGAGATATTTGTTCATGTTCATAAATACTCAATGGATGGCCCAAGGCCTTAAGAAAAACATATTAAATCAGATTTTTCCATAAATATTTCACAGTGACTATTGCTGCCGTATTAATGACTAAAGATTGTATTATATCACATTTTAGTATGGATTCTATTATCATGTTAATATAGATGGTATCGATCTCCAGATACAGCAGTAAAAGCAAGAAAGAGCTGCATCAATTCATCAAATGGCATCTGCAATCTTATGTATTGCAGGCATATTATGTTATATCGATTCAAATCTGCGCTCTTGTGTGGGATAAACTGTCAGTCCAAAATGTATTCATCCTTCTGTGAATCTTTTGAAAACAATGTCAAAGGTGTTTCTTTTCTGCTCTAAAACATGATTTATAACTAAATTCTTCTTCTTCCAGTTGGCTTCGCTCACAGTGAAGGATCTGGAATCATAAATGGAGGGTAAGATGAAGCTTGGGATTTGATTCAGATAATATTTGCCACTGTGCGTTTTATGTAAAAAGTAGTGATATAATCTCACCTCTCTTTCCAGGCCTGGCTTGTTGGGATCAAATATGGGTAACTACCCCTGGCTGGCCGACTCTTGGCCCACTCCAAACCTCACTCATAACAGCAAAGACTCAGTCAACTGCTGCTCTGGCAAACTGGACTCAGACAGATATTATAACAGTAAGTTGTTGTGGATGAAATAGCATATTTTAGAATACTGAATAATAATGTAACACAGTCTTTTGCTATTCAGCAGTTGGTATCATCAACTACCCGAACCAGTCAGAGAAACGCAGCACGGCGTCCAACGACAGTCCCATCTACAGCACCATCAACACAGTTGCTGAGGACGACCTGCTGGCGTACTACGACACCTACTCCAGCACGTCCTACAACCAGGGTCCAGACCCGTACAGCAGCAACCCAGGGCTCTCAAACAGTGGGCTTGTGGGTCTGGAGCAGGACCTGGACCAGTGGACCATCCAGTCTGGTCAGTCTGGGTCTGAATATGCCAAGCTCCAGTACACCAAGAAAAGCAACGGTAAGGGGTAGTATACTACCTATGTAGTACATTTTATTTTTCAAGACAAAAGGGTCATTCACCTGATCTGAAACAGTTGGATTATGTAGGAGTATTGTTACCATGGTTACCTGTAGTTTAGTGTACATTGTACATACCATAGTATTTAAAACAATGGTTTTACGTTTGATACATGTTGATACAGTTTGTATGGTTGGCTGCCAAATGTTGTTATGGCCTTGGTTAAATTCAAAGATTGCTGCTCCAGGAATAAAAAAGAGTTACAGTGCAATACTTTGACCAGCATCGTCTCATAAAGACATACAGCTTGTATGCCTCCTCCCACCTGTGCATTTTCATCATTGTCAAAACAAAATACAAATACAATATATACTTCACACCAAGATGCCACAAACCCCAGCATTACACAGACGAATTACACATCTACAAGATAAAAGCTGAGGACACAGATAAAGGAAAGCACTCACCTGCCCATTTAGATTTTTCACACAAGAAAAAAATTTATATGAAACATCTAAAAATGCAGGTGACAAAGGTGGCATGTTAAAAACGATGGAAATAGATTCTTACAATTAACAGACACACCAGCAAGGTCCAAACAACACAATCGGGAACTGGCAGGCAGAAAACAGGCACATGGCACAAAGACAAGCTGGCAGAGAGCAACTGGAAACGAACCAGTATATATACTAGGAAGCGAATGAGGAAATGGGGAACAGGTGAGCAGGTGGTGGGGGGAGGGGCAGGTCAGGTCATTCTACGGGCGGGAAAGGCGGGCAGATGGGAGTGGCAGGGTCTGAGACCACAGCAGAATTAGAACATGTATGCACAAACAACTGGACTGACTGAATGAAAGGATGAATGAGCAGACTGAAACTCAAAACCATGACACATTTGAAGGTATCAAAACTTCCAGCTGCTCTCACGGCGTAATCAAATACAATGATGTCAAAGTTACAGATTACAAATTAAGAGTTATTGTGGTCTCTTTAGTTATACAATCTGTTCCACACTGTTGAGGATATTTGCATGGCATCAATTGATGAAAACATAACGATTCAAAAAAGTGCTCACTTTTTGGGAAATGTATTTATTTAATTTTCTTCTTGAAAAATCCTAATTATGTTTGTCATTTTATATGTTTCTTCTTAGTCTTGTCTCAATGCCTTTTTCTGTTGAATGTAAAGCATTTTGAATTGTTTTTCTGTTGAAAGGTGCTAAATTAATAAACATGCCTTGATTTTAGTGGTAACATACAGTGAATAGTAATCTAAAAGAATGGAAAGACTAAGTGCTTAAGCAGGTTCACATGCAATTATTCTAGGGAACCTGAAGGTGCTTCTTGAAGATGAAAAATTGTTTGTTTTTACTGACTAAAAAGAGCTATCTATCAGGCACTTATTGGCAAAGCCATGAGGAGAAGTGTTTTAAAAGCCTGAATGAGGTTGAGCACATTTATTACTTAACAACGGCCATCGCTTTCAAGCTCAGGGGTCAGGGTGGAGACAAAAAAAAAAAAAAAATCCACTATATGACACACTGTGTTTGTCTTTATAGACAAACTGGTAAAGCAGAAGTCCACTGGATCCTCGTCCAAGTCGCCTCCTCTCACCTGGGTGGATGTTCTGTCCCTTCCTCTTCCTGCCAAAGACAAGGGTCATACAAAGGCAGATAAACGAGAGGAGCAGCACAGGTGAGGCTTATCACTACAATCTGAGCTCTACATCAAGGGCCCCCTTTTTCCCCTCCTCCAAGAGCCTTTTGTACTTCCTAATATTCATTCAGTCAGTTTATTATTAGCATCAAGGCCTCTGACTTCACCTACATGACAGAGAGAGTTAAGGAAGATGAATATCAAACCTGCCCTGTAACTCTGCCAAGGCTGTCAAACAAAACTTGAGTGAAGTTTTGAGTCTGGTGAGTTTTCGAATTAACAACAGTTGAGTCCGCAGGCATTGAGTCGATTGGGCTTGGGGGTTATGGAGGGGAGCGTCTTCTCTAACAGGTTCTGACAGATTAGATTGTGGACATAACAGGGTGGGATCGGAGGGCTGTTCTGACTGTGCCGTGTCGTTTGTAATAACATTAGCCGCCATCTGACAGTCTGGATTAGTACTTTTCCATTTCCGATGACACGTCCGTGATTAAATTAGCCCCGACAGCACTGAAGTGACAACAGAAAGCACAGAGGTGGTTCTCATCTTCTGAAAGTCTGCTTTTTCTCTCTCTTTTTTTTTAATCATATTTAATATTTTTAGCCATGTTAGGTATGTCTCTGTGGACGGCAGTGTTGATTTGTCTGTCCACACTTTGAACTGAAAGACTGAAATATCTGTAACTGTCATAATTTGCTCATTCGGGGTCCACAGTGGATGAATCTTACTCACCTGTGTGAGCTCCTTTTTCAGGAGGTTAACAATTGTGTTTTTTCAATTTTTTCATGAAATGTCTCAACAACTGCTGTGAAATTTGGTACACACATTCACTTCCCCCTCAGGCCAATTTATAATCTCTTTGGTGAAGCCCTAATTAGCACCTATTTAGCACCTTCATCAATGTCACTTTAAATTTGTCCAATTACTTATGATAATTATGATCAAACACCTCCAAACCAATTGACTTTATGATTCAGATTTAGTGCTACTTAGCAAATGTTAGCATAACACACTAAACTAAGATAGTGAACGTGGTACAACAACATTACACCTGCTAAACATCAGCTTGTTGGCAATGTCATTGCGAGTACGTTAGCATGCTGATGTTAGCATTTTAGCTCTGCTGAAGTACAGCCTCACAGAGCTGTTAGCGTGGCTGTAGACTCTTAGTCCTGTTCTTGAATGATGTTTCTGCTTGAATTAATGCGGGTGTTATCATTTTATGTTTGTCAGTAGGTTTCACGTGTTCAGTGTTTCCCTCAGTGACACACACTCACGCTGCCGTTACTCACTGTCCGTCCTTTAGCTCTGAGGAGGAGGATGACGACTGGTGTCCTCCGCTGCCTGCCAGAACCTACCTGATGGACACATCCAGGGAGGAAGTGTCCAGCCTGCCCTCCAAACCAGACGCAGCAACACTGCTGACATCCCCGCAGCGAGACACACACAAGCCCAGCGACAGCCCGCGGCTACAGCACTTTGACCTCTTGGCCCGTCACCACAGTTCCCAGGTCTCCCAGTCCAACCCAGATCTGTTTACCAACACCAAGGCCCGGGATGGCAGTGAGGTGTACCACACCAACCAATGGGCAGACAATTTCAAGGGGGAAAGTCTTGACAAAGGTCAGCTTGAATTCAGTTTAATGTGGCACATCTTTGGAAATTGCTTCCCAAGAGGCAGCGCACAACCACACAGTGTCATGTATAATTTAGTTTATGATATCACCTCACAGAAAGTATTTGTACACGAAAATCATGTCGCATTTATTCAAAGTGCAGCTCAGTGTTCCTTAGTTTCCTCTAAGTGTCCTGAGGATGACATCAGTGTGCTTCCTTGTCAGGACAATCTCCTGCTCCAGCTGGCGAGTCGAACCCCGCAGCCCAGGCACACAGATCCAGGAGTAAGAAGAAAACGCCCAAGGAAGGACAACTCAAGCGAGAGCTACACAGCCAAGCAGGTATGACACACTGTAACACATCTGACGTTGTGTTTTGGGTGAAAAAAAATTAAATGGGAATATTACTGTTCATAAGACTCTTTTGATATCAATCAATGATATTAATCTTCTCTTGTAACTTGCAGCAAAACTGTCAAACTATTCTTTTCCTGTAGTTTTTCTCTCTGTGGTGCATTAATTATCAATGATCAATCATATGCAGAACTCCCCCCTCCACCAGCCCCTACTTCTACAGACGACTCCCTGCAGCTCTGGGCAGATGTTTTGACCCGCAGCCGAAGGGACAGTGAAAGCAAAGAGGGCAGTGACTCGCCTACTCTCCAGAGGAGGGAAGAACATTTCTCCCAACAAAAGAGAGGAACTACAAAGTGGTTATCACAGGGTTAGTACGATATGTCATATTCACCGCTGTAACATCATTCAGTATCTGTCAACAGACTAAAAAAGATAATCTGTGAAAAAAGAACAATTTCCCTCCCTGCAACACATGCCATCTTGCCTCAACAGCTGGATCTCAAATAGATGTGTATTAATATTATTGTGATGCTTTATGTAAATCCCTTTGAGCTTAGAAAGAACCAAATGCCACCAGCGTACGAACGCATATTATCCCGTAGTAATAGCTCTGCTTTTAGTAGCAGGGGGTCTATTTTCAGTCTGCTGCATCACTTAGGATTTAACCTATATAAATACAGCTGTAACTTTGAGTGATTTGTTTGTCATCTGCAGATGAGAATGTAATCCCATATGGACAGTCCAGCTTCCTGCCCAAGGTCCAGATGTCAGGCTACGGGTCCCTGGGTGGAGGAGTCTTTCCGCGACCCTCCACTGCCGGCCGCAGGAGAGATGAGGTTTGTGTAGACAGTAGGAACAGCTGAAGAGACACTGTCTGCATAGTGAGGGTCACAGACAGTTCATCAATAAACTGAGAGCAGTTTTAGCAGCTTCTCAACTTCCTTGAGACAGTGAATGGTTTCCTATGGCTTTTGGACAAAGGCCAATATTTAGTTATCCCACACTCAAGAAGAGTTTCCAACTGTCTCTAAGATGAATCTCCTGTCACAAAACAGGGGATTGCAAGATTATTTGGGCTGCTGTTCAAAACTCTCTTCAAGTTTTCTTGTGTGTGTAAATGTAGAGTATGCACATGAACAAGGGTGGTGTTTTAAAAAGGCACGTATTCTTTAATATATGAGGATGAAATAAATCATTAAAGCAAAGCTGCACTACACCCAAAGTCTGTCTGTTGAAATGAATCTCACTTCCTGTCCGCTTGAAAGATGGTAAAATGTTTGAGGTTTGCACAGTGACAGGGAGGAGGAAAGTGTAATGAGCTCGATTTCAAGGAGGCTGGTGACGTAATGTTTTCACAGGTGAAAAAAAGAGATCAGGATGTCAGTAGAAACCTTACAAGCCAGCTATGCATCCATTTATATGTTGAGTATGTCAGGTATCACTTTAAAGCTCATTTTGAAAGGATGGTTCAGCACCTCTTTTTGAGATATTTGTCACTTTACTGTTTTTTCATTTATGTGAAGAGTTAGTTATACAATAACAACATTTATCAAATAGATACAGTATAATCTCAGCTACACAGGAAAGTAGGATTACTTCTCTACTGCATTAAAGCGTGACCCATATTTAAGCACCGCAATATTATCACTCCAATATTATCACAGACAGTTTTTACTCTTCACTGCATATTGATTTTGGCATACAGTGTATGTCAGTTGATAAGTAACAAGAAATTGCAGAACAGAACCATTACATAAGTCAAGTTAATTGCAAATTAAGCAGATTAATGCACATTTCTGTCCACTACTGTTAAAGTGACTATTAGGAGTTGGCTCATGGAAATAAAAAGGTGGTGGTGCTAATTCTCCAGTCGGCTGCCATTAAACCATTTCAGAAGAAGAGGACACACATGAGACATGACATAATTCATGGTCAAACCCTCAAACGGACAAAACAATGTGGAAAACATGATATGACATTCATGTTTGTTTCATATATTAATTTGAGGAAGGCAGCAATCTCTTCATTGCTCTAGGTACATTACATCTGATGTTTTCGTCTCTCCAGTGGAGCAGAAACTTCAGGGGAAGTTTACTTACATACTTCATATATGTAATGATTTTTCAACTTTGATATTTCGATTTCTTTTTCAAATTATTGATGTTTCCACCCAGGTTTTTCATGCAGAAATTGAAAGTGTGCATAAAAGCAGGTGATAGAAAAGCATCGAAAAAAAAAAAAAAAAAATTATTTAAAAAAAGAAAAAACCCATATCAGAAATATGGTAATGCTTTATTTTAAAAGGTCTTGAAATTACAATTTAGTTTGGTACTAATAACAGAAAAAGTCTGACACTGTTATGTTGGTTTGATTTGTTGTTTTGAGTTTATTATTGACATCCAGATGAATTTCCATGACAGAAATTTAATTTAAACTGCAGTGAATATTCATTAGTCATTCATTTATTATTGGAAACTTAATTCTTAATTTATGCTTGTATGTTTTTCTCTACACACATTTCACATGATTAGCTCTCCTGTTATTCCCTGAATAAAAGCCTCAAAGTTGAGCTATAAATAACTGGAGGTGCACCAACTGATCACTCGCTATTTGACCTGTTATTAGAACAAAATATGTGGTTCTTTCCAGGAAAATTCTTAGAAGATTATTTGGAATAAACTTGAACCTGTAGAATAAAGCATTACCAAAATGCTGCTTGCTCAGTGTATGTATATGAATAAAAATATTGATCAGCCTAAAAAACAATCCATCATCGGTCAGGCTCTACACTATTAAACAACCTCCGTGTTTCTGTAGCTAACCTGTGTTTAAATGACGCTGTCAGTAAAGTCACCTGCACCTGTTCAATTACTCTCTGTGTTGTGTGTTTTCTTTCCAGAACCTCATGTAGACGGAAGCTGATCTCCTTTTTACCCTCTGATTTCCTGTGTTTGCAAACCATCACTCTGTTGCCATGGTATCTTATGAAAAGCTGAAGACAAAAGGGAAAGCATCAAGGCTTGCCATCTGCCTTTTCACCAACTATTTGTATTCTTTTTTTAATTTTATTTGAATGATTTAATCTTTATTTTTTTGTGATTCCCTTCAACCCTCGTTCATGTATATAGACATCTTTACAATTTTTTAAAAGATGTGTTCAGATATATTACTAAAAATGGATCCGAGGGGGGGCGAAAGTATTGTATTTTTAGGCAATGGGAAGTAAATGTAACTATTACATCATTGTACAGCAGATTATTGAATGTATCTTCTGTTTACTCCTGACCATGAAACCACGATGTGAACCACGACGTGTGTGTGTTTAATGACAGGCCGAAAAAGACAAGAGGTAGAAAATTTGTCAATAACCCATCATGTTGGTCTGGGTGTGTGTGTGTGTGTCTGGGTGTGTGTGTGTGTGTGTGTGTGTGTGTGTGTGTGTGTGTGTGTATGTGTGTGTGTGTGTGTGTGTGTGTGTGCCAGTGCATGTGTGTAGTGTTTGTGTGTGTTACTGTTTTTATCTCTCATCTCTGTGTGACTGTGTACTGTGGTATCCCTGTAGATCACCAGTGTGTTGTCAAGCTTTTTAAACTGACCAATAAAACATTTGTTACAGAAATGTTTCTGTCCATGTGTAAATTATAATGATTACATGAGGATGACTAAAGCATTTTTAGCCATGGCAGTGTCAGAACAGTTTGTCACTCCACCACTTTTGGACTGACATATCTCAGAAATTATTAGTTGGATAACCATGAAATTTATTTCACTCATTCTGTATCTTAATCAGAATGATCTGTAATTATCCTTTGTGCACATGATTCAATATTTCATGCTCGCTAATTAATATTTGTTGCATATGATTTACTTAATTATCCTCTTAATTTAGTATTTTATAATTTGCCTCTGCCTTTGGCATGGCACATTCACTCAGCCAAAAGTTAGAAGTAAGCTAATAAGACATTTACGAACCACTGGAAAACCCTGAGGCTGAGTTTTTACAAACTACACGACATCCGCTCTAAGTTCTTATGGCAAAACAGTCTGTGATCTTGTAAAATACACCTAATGGCTTGCAAAAATAATATGTTGTATTTAACAACCAAAATCTGAAGTGCACATATCCACATATAGGTCCAAGTTTAAAATAAAACTATTAAATCCAGTCAAAGTGAGTGAAGAGAAGAAGACAAGACTGAAGGTGATAAATTATGTTAAATCAAACTGTTCTCAAACCCAGTGCCATCAGCTGCAGCTGATACTGTATATTTAGTGCTAAATGTTAGCATGCTTACATAATAAACTAATTTGGTGAACATGGTCAACATTATACCTGCTAAGCATTAGCATGTCAATATTGTCAGTGTGAGCAGTGTTAACACACTAGCGTTTATCACAAAGCATGGCTATGACTAAGTACCTGCTGCCAACATGAGTCTTAGTTTTGTTATGTAAAATAGAATAAATATTTCAGAATTATGTGACATTTATCTCAGGATTTGTTTTACAAAATTTGCAGATATTTGTGATGAGATCAAAGTGAACAACAGCTGTCTGGTCCTCTTGGTGACATGAAAGTAGGCATATGTGTGTTGGATAATTCAGATACCCCTCCAGAACAGGAGTAGCAACAGAACACAAAGACTGAGAGGACAAAAAGAAGACAGAGGAGTGAGCTCAAATTTTTTCCATCAGAGCCAAACGTCCCCGAGGTCTGAATGAAGTCAGAGTGTGTTGTCTCATGTTTCCAGTAAAATGACTTCTCTGATACGAGATACTGAGCATGATTTGATGGTTTCTTCAGATAGCAGTATTGTGAGAAGGCATGTTTGTGAATATCGCTTGATGAGGGGAGGTAGCCTTCATCTCACTGTACAATTCCTGAAATTTGACAACTTTGGGATTTGAAAGGCTGTTTTCATGTCTGCACCTTCATCTGCTGAATGTGCCTGGTGTGGAAACTGAGTTGGACTCTACTGCCACTGGCAAACACCCACTGGGTCCCACCATGCCAGGAGGATAATGGTAATCCGATGCAATTTAGAGGGCTTCTACAATTTTATGCTTTTAGGCCTGTAGTGTGGATTATGGTCCCTGAGGTTTACACCACCACCACCACCCTCCTGCACGCACTCAGCCCAACCAGCCAGTGTGTTACTGAGGCCACGTCACACATGTCCACAAATGTACTCCACTGGAAAATTTTCCACATCAAACTGTAAATTGCATATTGGACCGCAATTGGCTCCCATACTAGTTGTAATATTGTTCTTACACATCATAAACTCAGATTTAAGGTGAGCAGAGAGAAACTTTCCCCTCTCTGCAGATGAAGAGCTTTCTTATAACGGCTATTGGTAGGACCCAGTTGCAGCACCACACACACACCACAGGTAAGATTGGTAATGATCTTTAATTATGAACCAGCAGAGAGAATACACACAGGTGGGTATTAGGGGTAGAGGAAGGGGTCCGGGGCTGGAGAGCCGTGGATCAGGTGAGTGGAGCGAGGTGACTGAGCTGACACACACACAGGGGAAAGTTCGTGGACCCGAAGGCTGGGGCTGGCGGTGTCGTGCGTTAGGGAGCAGGCTGGAGACGTCGTTGAAGAAGCAGGAGGATCAGAACCAGGTGAACAGTCGGCGGGGCAGACGAACCAGGAAGGAGCAGGCAGGCGGGTAATCACAGCCAGACGAAGGATCTGGAAACCAGCAGGGAAGCACTCACGTTGCGACGCTGGAGCTGGAGAACGCCAAACAGCCGCAGGGACAGGCAGACGGGGACCAGGAAGCGCACAGGCAGAACTCGTGGTCGAGGACAGAAGGCTGAGGCGTTTACAGGGGCAGAGAGACAGGGCAGGATGGTCAGGGACGAGCAGAGTCGATACAGGAAAGTCAGTCCGGAGAAGAAGTCTTGCATGACACTAAGAACAATCTGGCAAAGAGCGAGTGAACCGGGGATGCATATATACTGGCCTGGAGATGGAGATGGAGATGGAGTGCAGCTGGGGGCAACAGGTGAGGACAATGAGGCTGATTAGAAGGTGTGGCAGAGTGGAGAGTGAAACAGAGGCAGGGTGAGTGGAAAAACACAGAGGTATAGCAGGCTTTGACATTTCTAGTGTCATATTCTGCACATACATCATTCTGTACAGAGAAGCTCAAACGTCCAAGTGAGGCAACAAAAAGCAAAACACAGTTTTGAGTGGAGGGGGGACTCAAAATCTGCATAATATGATGAACTAAATCACAAAAATCATCTACAAGAGTGATTTCCATCCGTGGTTACAGTACATGTGCCTCAGGGGGTAGCTCCGTGTGCAGTTGCAAAGTGGTACATGGAAGATGGTTGAGTACGTAAACTAATTTTAAAAAAGGTGAAATTATGGGTAATGCTTTATTTTACAGGTCCGTATATTCAAATGTATTTCAAAACAATCTCCTAAGACATTTCCTTGAAATAACCATACAATTTAGTACAAACTACAGGTAAAAAAAAATCCAAAATCTAAAATATGATTTTATAAAATGCAGTGGCAAATAAAAAAACTTGAAAAAAAAAAGCCTTCACTTTATATACTGCCTTCTGCATCAGTAAAGGATGACTAAAAAAGGAAAATTGTATTTGGGGTGAGATAAAAGGACACAGATAACTATCATGTCTGACTGAGCAGGTAAAATCCATAATCAACATTTACAGAACATGAATATATGAATGAGTAGAAATAGTTCTGTGGCAAAAAAAAAACCTATTCGTGAGAGAAAATCGAAACACTTATTCAACCTTTGCTGCAAGACTAAATAAAAGGCACCACCTAGTGGTCGTAACTGAGACAACATGATGCCCAGTGACACCTTGTATTTTATTTATGGTTTTTACTAAATGCTCTTGAACTCAAAGGTGCTGCACTTGGTGTGAAATCAGATGTAAATTAGCAGGAGATACACTGACTGATATCTATAATAAAGAAAAGTAGGGTTACTTCACAAAGGGGACAGAGACATATTGTTTCAGGGTTTAATTTAAAACCATTATTTTAGAACAGCATGAAAAGACAACAGGAAGCAACAGATAACTAATAGCGTGTGTCAGCTGGTCAGTTGCATTAATTACGTTAACGATGTCACAGCAGACATTTTGACTGGTCATAGTACATAAAACACAGGTGTTACTGATAACCTGAACGATCTTTGGTTGTGTTCAAGGTCCCAGTGAGCCAGAGGTAAACAAATCCAGCTCGCCAACCAAAATATTTGTCCTCTGAGGTAAGCTGAAGTTTTCACTTTTATAGTTTTAATTAAAATTTTTGCATGGTTTGTCATAAATCTTTTTTTATCCTCTAGATAACAATATACACAATAAAGCTAAAACTGCAATAATTGCTGCAGTTTTCCTTGACGTGTGACAGTAAACCAGCATGTACGATACCAACACCCTGAAACTGAAGGAGCTACATGGAATTCTGTGAAATTAAACCTGCGCTGCAATAAAGGTTATTGAACATCAACACAAAGCGGTCTGAACAAGGAGACCGAAGTAAAATTAATTCTTTTTAAGCACTGGTCTAAAAGCTTCAGAGGAACTGATATTGTTATTGTAGTACCTTTTTACTGTTCCACACAAGTTTCATCAGACTTTACATACACATACTTTCATTTATTAACTCACTTCTGTTAAAAGAGTTGCATTTTTGCACTACGTGCACCACAACCCTGTACAATTCATAACAATATATGTGAAACTGCAGTAGGTTTGTCCAGCTCTTGTTTGTATGTAATAGCCCAATGTTTATATTTGTTTAGCTTGATATCTTTTACTTTTGTCTGTATCTGTATTGTCCTGTAACTTTGTCTGGGCTGTGTATAAGTATATTGAGAATTACTGAGAAATGGGGTCAAGTTCCCTGTATGTGTCACATGTTTGGCCAATAAAGTTCTGATTGATTTCAGCTGAGTAATCAGCGGACATGCCTGGTATTTATGAGCGGATGATGGTTTTAAAGTAAAACTGAAAGCTTAAAGGGGCAAATGTTCCAGACTTTTTTTTTGAGTAACTATGTTCTTGAATGTGCGCTCTTTCCGATTTATTCTCAACTTTTCATAATTGAATATACCAGTAGCTTTGATCATGTTGTTTTCCTCTCTTTAATCTCCTGCTCTCTCTACAAGGTGCTCCAACAAAGATAAATGACTTTTATTGCAGCTTTTTCACCAAAACTGTACAACGCTACAACTCTATTAGCCACCCACCTACCAGCTCATCATCCTCTGCTCCGTCAGAGTAACCATATGCATTGTGTCCTGTGATTAAATGCTGTTGGCTGTGTTCAAGTTCACCACTATACGTGTTTTATTCTATAAATGTCTGAGCAGTTTTTCATCTGTTAATAAATGAATTCCTCTGGCTGTGCCAATTAAATGAAGGGTACTTAAAAATATGAGACTAAATGTAAAATTGATGGATGAACCCGCAGTTTGTCTTTTCACAGTTATTATGAGAGATGGAAAGACATTAAAAGCACATTTCTCTGAGTGCAGATCCTTCATCATTTCTACCACATGCCTGAAAAAAAAGAAATGTTGGATTCACTTTTATGTAGATGAGCACATTGCGCAATTTGAATTACAGAAATATGTATACAAGCTGGCACAGAGATTTGTATTTAAAGACAGAAATGACCTGATATTTACTGAAAATAGTGTTGCTTTACCATTAGCATAACAAGCAGGATTTACCAGAAACATATGAACTGGAATATAATTAGGAAATGAGTTTTTACATATTTACCATTTTAAATAATCTCTGTTAAATGAATTTTTCCACAATACTATGGGTAAGCCTATTTCAGGCTGTGAGTTTACTGTGGGTGGTTGTGCAGCATTTTGAATTAAAAGCCCTGTGTCATCAGTATTACTGAGATGTGCACAGCGCTTTAACAGTTTTGTATTTTCAGCAGATTCCCTAAAACACAAAACTCATCCTCTGTGATTGGTTGTGGCTCAGCATGCCCCATTGTTCCATCAGCCCGTTTGTTCGCTTGGTTTCCTACGCACAAACAAAACTTTCCTGCTACCCTGGGCAATATTGGGCTCCTCTGTGCTTTGACAACCCGAAATATTGGAATCTCTGACTTTTTCTGAAGGGGAAAAAAGATAAAGGTATGTAATTAATATGAAAACATAATGTGTGAAATGTTATGTGCATACATTATGACATTCTGTATTTCACAGAGATAAAAACTGATTTTTTTCTGCATTTGGTGGTTAACCGCTTGAACCCTGATTTTCCTTAAAATAGCTTTAAAATAAGTGTGAAAACCCAATTTTAAAAAAATAAAATATTAAAACAATGTACCATGTTTTTACACCATTGACTCTAGTTGGAAAAAATATACTTCAAAGATTGTGCATTATTTTATACACATTCTCATGTGTTCTTTTTTCTCCCATTCTTGAGCATGCCATATGTGGTGTTTTTAGAAACCCTATGTTCTTGGTAAGAATTTAACATAAATATCTGGGTTTGAAAAATGTTTGTCAGCACAACAAAAAGTGTTAGAGGTTAATGACTTGTCAGACTGAGCTGACTGCTAATGAGTAATGTTTCTATAAACAGATCTGTCTAGCTCCAGCATAACATTTGTGGCATCCTGCCAAATGTTTTTAGATATTGTTTTATTCATGTCTAGTGCTGTGCTCTGTAACAGGAAGTACCCACTGTAATTGGTTCAGCTGGGGCCAAATGTGACGGGGCCCTGACCTGCACTGTTTTCTCTCTCTCTCTCTCTCTCTCTCTCTCTCCCTCTCTCTGTCAGTCAGTGTTTTTTGTCAGGATGTACAGCTTCATGGGAGGTGGGTTGTTCTGTGCCGGAGTTGGGAACATACTCCTCATTGTCTCCACGGCAACCGACTACTGGATGCAATACCGTCACTCCAGCAATTATATGCACCAGGGCCTGTGGCGGTACTGTGTGCCTGGGAAATGCATGACACACACAGACAGCATTGGTAAGACTCGTTTGCGTCTTCCACAGCATGTGAGCAGGCAGGCAGATCCTCATTTATATTTATTAAGTCGCTGACAATCAGCCCGTGACCTCGGCACTAACCCTGATCAGCACTGGGGTTACTTCCCTTTGGGGAATTTTTGGGGTGTTTCAAGTGCAGACTCACTTTTTTTTTTAAGTCTATCCCTATTTTATTCCTGTTAGACACAAAAGTTTCATTTTTAAGTCATTTATCCTTTGTTTGAAGCAACAACTGGGGTACTAAGCCATTTCCAAACACTAGATGGCAAACTAGAGCTGTCTCCTAGATAGATGAGGAAAAGCATGAATAAACATAACTTGAGTTTGGTGTATGACTCTGAATTCTTTTAGTACTGGGCCTTCTTTTAAGCCTGCTCTCTCAGGTCTCAGACCTCCCTTGTATATTCTCACCCACAGCGTATTGGGATGCCACCCGGGCCTTCATGATTCTTTCCCTGCTGGCTTGTTTCATTGGCATTGTGATCGGAGTCATGGCCTTCATCCACTACTCCTCCTTTGACGGGTTTGATAAGACATTTGCAGCCGGCATCCTCTTCTTCATCTCCTGTAAACTCCTCACCTCATTACATACATGCAAGTCTATCATTAAGATGTTTATCATTTCAACCTCATGATTTAATTTTTTTTGCAGGCTTCTTTGTGTTGCTGGCCATGGCTGTCTACACTGGAGTGACAGTGAACTACTATGGTAAACGCTATGGCAGCTGGCGGTTCTCCTGGTCCTATATAATGGGCTGGGTGGCAGTGGTGCTCACATTCTTCTCAGGTATGCATCCTACCACCAAGACTTGTTGTTGTTCACACTACATATTCTACCTCTTCTCTTGATAATCATATTGCTTTCTTCCAGGTATCTTCTACATGTGTGCCTACCGGATGCATGAATGCCCAAGAAACTCTAACTCACGCTGACCTGCCAAAGACTGCCAAAGACAACACTGGTCCATAATATACGACCGAGAGGAACCAATATCCCAATGAACTTTCCAACTTCCTGTTAAACTAAATATTCATGATGAAGCAAAATAAATAAGAAAAACAATGGCTTTGTTGTCTACTTTGTCTCTCTGCATTAATAAGACTTTAAAATATCGATGTACAATACTATCTGTGACACCAGTATCGGGCCTCATGTGACTGTACTTGACATCAGCAAGTGAATTTGTTAGTTTAAGACAAGTTACTGTTTAGAGTCGTATATCTGTGTATGGAAGATGTAATTATTTCCATTTGTAGCAGTAAAACTGGGGGTGTTTTTTACAAAGTTATGAGTAAAGAGCTAAATGACACACGTGATCATTTAATTTCATGATGTTCTACCAACAACAGCATCAATGTCCTATTTAAAAACTAAGTGAACCTGAGCTCAACAAAGACAATCTTTATCACTTGATGAAGTGCTTAATAAATCTTTATCACTGTTGAGGGAGTATTGTAGCAGATGTTATAGACAAGGGTGTGGGTTAGCTTTCAGAAGTTTAAGGACACAATGAAGTGGTCAAAAATTATGAAACAAAATGCATTTAAATGTCTGTATTGCAATCTTATAGACAGATAACATTTTTACTGCAAAATCCACTCCACTTTACAATCTTATTATTTATTTTATTTTTTTTTACGTGTCTTTTCAGGACAATACTAGTTGTAAATAAAATATAGACTAACTAAGTCTAACTGAAGGAGGACCACATGACTGTATTAACTCGGATCTTCTCTCATCCCTCTTCCTGTCTCAACACCTAAAATCAACAGCAGTGTATATTGTCATTGTAGCTGCTGTAAGGTGATGAAAAGAAAAGGTATGAGTCCAAAATGCAAAAAGCTTTTATTTATTCTTTAGTTTCAAAGTATTGCACAACATCCACCATTTCGGCCACAAAATCAGCTCATGGAGAAAAAAATCCTGCTGTGGTAATGCAATCATGGACTGGTTTAACAAAATGCAACATAGACTCCTGGAAAAACTGCCAATCAAAAAAGCTACAGTGGAAGTGCTGCCCTAAGTCTGGCATAAAAATATGATCAGATAGATCCCAATAGAGGCGTGGTAAATGGTTCTGAGTATAACGATTTAGATAACTGTGATATTATGAACATGATCACCCTCCACACTAACCTCGAAAGAAGAAAGAGAACAAGCTCATGCAAGTCTAGGCAACCTCTAGTTTAGTCGACCTCCTCGATGGTGGGGCCAGAGGATGCTCCTCCTCCAGGAGGACCACCAGCTCCGGGGAAACCGCTTGGCATCCCTCCTGGCATTCCCCCCGGCATCCCACCTGCACTCTGGTACAGCTTGGTCATGATGGGGTTACACACCTTCTCCAGTTCTTTCTGCTGGTGCTCAAACTCATCCTTTTCTGCAGACTGAGAAAAGAAAGAAGGGACATTTCAGTATCAATCTGATGTCAGTCTGACAATTATTTTAACACTTAAGCTGTCAAAGTTTACAACCACAAAACTGGACTATACTTCTGACCTATACCTGGTTTTTATCGAGCCAGCTGATGACCTCATTACACTTGTCCAGAATCTTCTGTTTGTCCTCATCGCTAATCTTGTCCTTCAGCTTCTCGTCTTCCACAGTAGACTTCATGTTGAAGGCGTAAGACTCTAGACCGTTCTTGGCAGCCACCTTCTCTCTCTGCACATCATCCTCAGCCTTGTACTTCTCCGCTTCCTGGACCATACGCTCGATGTCCTCCTTGCTAAGGCGACCTGAGCAGCAGCAGTGCATGAATGAATGCATGAATTTAATAATGTACTAATCTCACATTTATGATTGATTAGATACATTGTATTACTTTATATGTTACCTTTGTCGTTAGTGATTGTGATCTTGTTCTCCTTCCCAGTGCTCTTGTCCACCGCAGACACGTTCATGATGCCATTAGCATCAATATCAAAAGTCACCTCAATCTGAGGAACCCCTCGGGGAGCAGGGGGGATTCCAGTCAGCTCAAATTTCCCCAAAAGGTTGTTGTCTTTGGTCATGGCCCTTTCACCCTCAAACACCTGTGAAAATAACATCAGGTCAACCCATCAATGAAGATTTGTTTGAAATTTAAGACCTTCTCCAAAATAATTAAGTGTTTTTTTTAGCTAAATACAGGAAAAAGCAGTGGTTGTCATACCTGAATGAGCACACCAGGCTGGTTATCTGAATAGGTGGTAAAAGTCTGGGTCTGCTTTGTGGGGATGGTGGTGTTCCTCTTGATGAGCGTAGTCATGACTCCTCCAGCAGTCTCAATGCCCAGAGATAAGGGGGTGACATCGAGCAGCAGCAGGTCCTGCACATTCTCAGACTTGTCACCTGACAGGATGGCTGCCTGCACAGCTGCAAAACAAATTAATAAATGTGTAGCTTTTTATTATTACAAGTTAGAACCATTATATTTATGGCCAAACAGGGACCACACCTGCACCATAGGCTACTGCTTCATCTGGGTTAATGCTCTTATTGAGGTCCTTCCCGTTGAAAAAGTCCTGCAGAAGCTTCTGGATCTTGGGAATACGAGTGGAGCCTCCCACCAAGACAATATCATGGATTTGAGCCTTGTCCATCTTGGCATCTCGGAGAGCCTTTTCCACAGGCTCCAGGGTTCCTCGGAACAGGTCTGCGTTCAGCTCTTCAAACCGGGCTCTGGTGATTGAGGTGTAGAAGTCGATGCCCTCGTACAGAGAATCAATTTCAATGCTGGCCTGGGTGCTGGATGACAAGGTGCGCTTGGCCCTCTCACAAGCTGTGCGCAGACGACGCACCGCCCTCTTGTTGTCGCTGATGTCTTTCTTGTACTTGCGTTTGAACTCAGAGATGAAGTGGTTGACCATGCGGTTGTCAAAGTCTTCTCCGCCCAAGTGTGTGTCGCCTGCTGTGGACTTCACCTCAAAGATGCCGTCTTCAATGGTCAAGATGGAGACATCAAATGTGCCGCCGCCCAGGTCAAAGATGAGGACGTTTCTTTCAGATCCAACCTGTAATTTGAAATGATTTAACCGTAATTTGACAAGAGTATTGGATACATCCACTTCTCAAACTTCACGTTGAAAGTCTACATTACTTCAGTAGTTATAAGTACATAGTACAGGTTGGACACACTGTAACAAAAATCTTTAATAGTTAAAAACTTTACCTTGTTGAAACCTTTACCCTAATAATTATTTTACCTTTTTGTCCAGGCCATAAGCAATAGCAGCAGCAGTCGGCTCATTGATGATACGAAGCACATTAAGCCCAGAAATGGTCCCAGCATCTTTGGTAGCCTGGCGCTGAGAGTCGTTGAAGTATGCAGGCACAGTCACTACAGCATTTGTTACAGTCTGCAAAAAGGAAATGGTTGCATGTAACAACAATTAATGGGAAATTAATAACATTTTGAAAAGTAGTTATGCATTTTTTCATCGTATTATTTTTATTTTTATTTTACAGATCTCTAGATTAAAACAGCAGAACTGGTAAACAAGACACAAATAGAGCAATGTCCTCTTTATATCTTGCAGTCAAAATAATGGGACTGGAGTTGGTTAAGGTGTGTATTACTCATGCAAACCTCCATGTCTTTAATCAAAATATAAAAAATTGTAAAAATGTATTTTGTAAAAACTAAAGCACACAGGTGTACCTTGCCAAGGTAAGCCTCTGCAATCTCCTTCATTTTCAGCAGCACCATGGAGGAGATCTCCTCTGGGTAGAAGGTCTTGGTCTCACCCTTATACTCCACTTTTACTTTGGGGCGTGAAGCATCATTAATGACTGTAAAGGGCCAGTGTTTCATGTCTGACTGGACAACAGTATCATCAAAGCGACGTCCAATAAGACGCTTTGCATCTGAGAAGCAAAAGGATGACATTAATAACCAGAAACAACTAATCATACTTGATTTTTCTAGAAAAAAAAGTCATACCAAATACTGTGTTGGTGGGGTTCAGTGCCACCTGATTCTTGGCTGCATCGCCAATCAGCCTCTCAGTGTCGGTAAAGGCTACATAACTGGGCGTGGTCCTATTTCCCTGGTCATTGGCAATGATTTCCACCTTGCCGTGCTGGAACACTCCTACACAGGAGTAGGTAGTGCCCAGGTCAATACCAACTGCTGGTCCCTTAGACATGGTTCCTGAGAATATGAAAGTAATCAGTAGTTAATCATACACTGGCACTGAACTGAAAATCTGGATGTATGACACATGAGTAACTTAAGCTCTCCTTGACTGCTATGGTGGCTACTATGATGCACATTTGTTGTATAGGGTAATGAGGCTATTATCAGAGTCTGAGCTGCTCAAACAGAAGTGGAAAAAAGCTGCCTCAGTGAAGTGAGGGTCCACAGCACCTGTTTTCAAGCCTCCCCACTTTTGACAGCTTGGCAACGGCTGCCTTTATTATGGCAACAACAGAAAACAGGGAGGCAACAGCCTTTTCTAGGAAGCAGGTTTTCAGTAGCCTGATTGATAAGCTGATCACCTTTCTTTGATGAATCGATGATCAAATGCATAACTGGTCTGATTCATGCTCTTCCGGCGTGCGCATTTGCTGCTGTTCTTTGTCTTATGTGATGGTAAACTGAATATATTTGGGTTTGAGACAAAACAAGCAACTATAATATGTAAACTTGAGCTCTAGGACCTTGCTAGTTTCTATTTCATTATAAATATTTATATATTAAATACTGTTCAGAGGTAGAATTGGTTTTATTCGTTGCCTGGATAATTTGCTGATAAAAACCATATCAACTCTGGAAAAGGAGCTGATGATTTGTTCCTAAATTGACTCAGCAACAAAATTGTCACGATGACTCAGTGAGCAGTAACTTCTTGGAACTGTTTTTACTGTTGCTACAGTAGCAGAAGATCAATATACTGTAATGTTAGCCTACTGTTAAGCCACATGGGAGGTCACTACACCTAAAGTAGGGAATGGATCTCATGTTGGTGTGGTGGGCCTTGCTAGGAGGGAACAGAGCCATTGTAAGGGGGTGCACATGACAGGGGGTAAGAAGTTTGGATTTCTGTACTTCGATTCAGGAAGTAAAGTGCATATCAGAGTGAAACAATTAGCCATATAATCAATTAGTCGATTGGAAAAGACTGGCAGGAAATGAATCAGCAATTATTTGAATAATCGTTCAAATGTTTTCTGGTTCCAGGTTTCTCAAATATGAGTGTTTGCTGCTTTCCCCCGTCTTTGGGGGTTGAAAAAAACAAAAAACGAAAACAAAAGAAACAGACATTTGAAGACATCAATTTAGGCTGACGGGACTTGTGATGAGCTGTTTTTTAAAACTATCAATTTAACATTTTATAGTCTAAATGGTTATTTAATTTATAGATAATGAAAATATTCATTTTTGACAGGGAAGATAATGGAGAAATTTAAGGAAATTGACCTTTCTGTTATGTACTTGATCATTTTTTTTTACATAACATTTATTTGTCAAAGTCCACGTACAAAGAACATTTTTCTCATACAAAGACAAGAGGTTTACTAGATTCAGCTCATTTCCATTGGCAGCCCCTGGGTAGGTAAACACAAACTTATAAAACTGATTCATTTAGTATATTCAAGTTCAAAATACAGTGAATACTAAATTAAATAACAGATCCAAGTGTACAGACAAATTTAAGTCATGACACCCAATACTGCAATATATATAAATAATCATTCCCACTCAGCCCCAATTTCCAGCAAACCTTAACCTTTATTGGTGGGCTACACTTATTTTATAAGATTATCATAGCTTTTGTTTATGTAAAAATGTATCTGAAAAGTAACTAGTAACTTTACCTGTCAAATACATGTGGTGCAGTAAAAAGTACAATGTCATCATAAATGCCTAAGTACCTTAAAAATTTAACTTTAGTACTTGAGTAAATGCACCTAGTTACTTTCATTATTACACAGGACAAAATATAGGCATCTTTGTGTCTTTTTTGTGTAGGTTTGTGCAAAATCTGACTTACATTTCTATTTAAAGAGAAATATGCATGTTCATAGTCTTGATAGTGTTAACACAGTTAAACTTGGCTATTGTTGTCACTACAATGCTGTAGTTTCACCAGTTATGTTAGTATGTGTTTAAAATAATTTGGCTCTGAGGGCAAGGGAGTGCATCCTGCATCATTAGCTTTAGCTGTCAACAGCAGCTCCAGTACAGGAGGGCGTGTCACCTATGATTTCAGGAGGGTGGGAATTTTCTGGGTCATTCCTTTCACTTCCTTGTAACTTGCACACAAAATTTCAAGACGCCATGAAACCTCTTCTGCAGACGTGCATTACTTCATATGGCATATTAGCAACTTTGCGAACCACATCCTGAACCAGCGTGTTAACAGCGTCATTTCATACATGTTGTTTGCCATGTTTTCTATTTAACTGATGTGTTAATGTTGTGTGTAA
Source organism: Seriola dumerili (assembly GCF_002260705.1). Lineage (NCBI taxonomy): Eukaryota > Metazoa > Chordata > Actinopteri > Carangiformes > Carangidae > Seriola > Seriola dumerili. The sequence goes on along the minus strand of NW_019176548.1, from coordinate 300,139 downwards.
AATGTTAATGAAATGCCAAACAGGTTAAAATGCATAATGACGTTACAATAATTTAGTTCAAAGCATCAATTAGTACGAGAAGTTGGTAACAATAGACGATAACTAGCTCAAGTTTAAATAACGTAACTGTAGCAGCCGTTAACACTTACGTCGCACATGTTAACGTTAATTAACGTTAATTAAGTTAATGTAATGTTAAAGTAGTTGACAACCTCTGTGCAGTCAAAGTTATAGCCTAATACATCGACCACCTAGCTATACTCACCTCCGTTAAATTCAGAATCTGTCGTTTTATCGGGTTAAAGTTACAGTGGCTGTTCCTAATACTGAAGGTTGGCCTCTCCCTGAGCGACTCTCTCGCTGTCCCCCTCTCTCTGTCAGTGTGACGGGTCCCGGCTCCCCGCTGTCAGTCGCTGTGTGGGAGCGGCCGCGCCTCCTCAACATCATTCCCACTCAGAACTCTCTGGAACACAGGAGGAGCGATGCCGGCCAATCCTCTCCCATCAGTCTCACTGCCTCTCTCAACGGTCCAATTAAAAATTCGTCTGTGCGTTTCCACAGCAGTTGCTACCAGGAATATGCATAAATGGATTTTGAGAAAATGAGCCCCTGCAGTGCACATGTAAAAGGTTCCCACCCCTCTGTGCAGGAGCCCCAGACTGAAAGTGTTTGTCATGATAATTGCTCATCTCTTTTTGGTCATTTAGTGGTCATTTATGTCTCTTGTGTGTTTGGTGTGTGTCATTTTGTGGTTGTTTCTGTCTCTTTTTGGTTGTTTTGCACATCTCTGTGGTCATTTTTCATGTGATTTTTGGTTGTAGCCTAAGTGTCTGTAGTTGTTTTGCATATCTTTTTCATCGTTATGTTTTTCTGTGGTTATTTTTGATTGTTTTTTATGTTTTTGACTGTTCTGCATCACTATGTGGTCATCTTGTGTCTCTGTGGTCAATTTGTATCTCCGTAGTATTTTTTTTTTGTCACTTTTTGATCATTTATTGTTTCTTTGTGATCATGATGCATCTCTTTGAGGTTGTTTTTGCATCTCTTTATGTTTTTCATCTTTTAATATTTTTTTTGTGTCTTTTAATGAACATTGTGAGTGTCTTTATGGTCATTTTGTCTATGACTTTCAAAGAGGAACAGTCACTTCATGTAGTGGCTCTGGCCCAGGGGCCCCTTGACCTCTCAGGCCCCTGTACCTAGTAGGCCCTAGAGGTCAGTGACCCTGTTACCTGTTTTATAATCCTTCCTTGAAATATGGAAACTTAAGTGTGGCTTCTATGACTAAAAGACACTGGACGATCACAAAAAATGCTACATTTGTAGTCTTACTTTTTTAGAAATCAGAGAAAAGTAAGGCTTATTGGTTCCTGACACGGGGAGCCCCTTAAGTAGTCCCAAGTCCCATTGCTGGAATAATCTGCTGTGGGGCCCCAGGGAAAAATGAGCTGTTAGGTCCCAATGATCCTGTTTTCCTGTGGCTGTTAGTGTGTTTTTGTCTGATTGAACACTACATTATACCCAGATTTTCTGTGTGGTACTTTAATTAAACACAATAAAAAAAAATAAAAACAATAAACCCAAAAGATCTTTGGGTTTTGGACTGTTGGTCAAACAAGTGGGAGTTTTTGGAAACTGTGATGAGCATTTTATACACAAAAGGATTCATTAATAAATTGAAAAAAAACAATGGATACTACTCCATTTTACTGGATACATAGGACTCTGAGCAGGGGAGTTATTCTAAAAAAGTAGGCTGCTTAATGCATGAATTCACTTGAAATGGAGAAGCCTATATTTTACAATGTGGTCCTGTTCATTTTACTTGAATAAAGGATCTGAGGCTGTCTTCCACCACTGAAGAAGAAGAATTCAAATGTTATATAACTGTTTGCAGTCAGTGAAAGTACCAGCAGACTCAACAGATTAAACCACACCCATAAGTGCCAGGTGAAAACCCAGTGAGTCATTTTAGAAGCATAAAGGCTCTGACATGTTGGTTAATAACTGTAAAACACATAATCTGATGAGCAACAACAAATATTTATGTGAGAATAAAAACTGAGATCAGGGTGTGGAAATAAAAGTGGGTCACAGATCATCAAGTTTTGTATCAAATACTGGGATTGGTTTATCATTTAAAGTACAGTACATACAAAAGTTGTGTCCTGATGTGACCTTTAATAAAAGAGGCTTCTCCTGTGTTACTGTCACAATATATGATCCAGCTCAGGTGTTGCATGTGTTTGAGAGTGTGACTCAGAGCATGGTCTAATTACAGTCAATAGGCATTGAAAAGAAATCTATTGTAAGGTTAAACTAAACAATTTGATACTTTCCAGTTAATTTGACCCTGAGAAGGTGCAATGGATAAAAAAGGAAGGAAATGATAGGATCAGATAAGATAGATCTAAAAAATATAAAAGTAAAATGTATACATATGATATATTTATGCGTGCATATATAAAAAGTAAAAATTAATAGAAAATAACATTGGCAAAAAAACTAAACAATACATGTAACACATGATAGAAACTGTCCCATGAAATTTACTTTAACATATTGTGTGGTAAAAACAAAAGGATCAGATAAATTGTGCAGTGACAGGTCTGAACATCATAATTTATTTTGGCACTTAAGTTACCAGCTATGTTCACTTGTCAACTTTTGAACTCTCAGGTTATTACATGTCTGTACAGGCTAAGACTGAAATCAAATGCTGACAACTCCATTTTGTTAATTTAGGGTGGCAATAAAAAACATGATTAATAATTTTATGAAAACATTAGCTCTTCACCGTGTGTTATGTAATTTAGGCTGTGAATGAACTATATTTTTTACAATTGTGTTCCCATGAGTCCCTTTAGTGGATTCACCATTGAACTGCCTTTACTGTTGCATCCCTATAGACAAGAAACTTGTTTTGCCCCCTGAGACACATGACTAACATTCTTGTTTCAATGTAAACATCAATACACACCTTTGTTCCCACTTAGAGTGTATGATGTCTATTATTCCTCACATTTCTGTGAATCACATTCCTGGACACATGAGAGTGTTATGTACTGGCATTGTTACCAGGATGCCTGTTGAAAAAAAGGAAGGATAGCGTGCTTCAAAAAATGATTCAAAGTAAGGGAAAATTACAATTACTGAGAGTTAAAAGCTCAATCGAAAATAATTGTTTGTGGTATTTTGTGTACTTTCAAGTGTGTACAGTATACGTGTTCCCAAGCTCAAGAATGAAGCTCCATGCACAAAATAGTCTGGGACAAGCCGATATTTTTTTCATGAGCCAGCTCCATTCACTGAATGAAGACCATTCTATAAGGCTGAAAGCTTAAAAAGCTTGTAAGTGGACTGAGTTAAGATTATTTTGGTTACAGATAAAGGTCTGTGTGTTTAAAGAGGCTATATGTAATTCTCTGCCACTGAATGTGGTTTCTTGTTGGCAGCAGTGGTGGTGATGGTCGTTTCAGCAGTCATTGCATTTACAATCCAAGAGGTTTTAATATGCCCTCTAAGCAGCACTACTTCCTCAGAGCAGCCTGGATGCCACAGTGACTCCCTATTGGGAAGAGACAAGATGGTCGGCTGGACCATTACCATGCTAACTTAGATAGATAGATAGATAGATAGATAGATAGATAGATAGATAGATAGATAGATAGATAGATAGATAGATAGATAGATAGATATTAGGCAGTTCTTGTTCTTAAGCTGAAGAAAAGACGCAATAGAAATATAAGCAAAACAAGAGTTAGCATTGGCGTTGCTTTCCACTGCTGGAGTCAGCTCTTGGCGAGTAAAGGAACAAATTGATGCTGAACTCGCAATGTTTCTTCTAGACTGGTAAAGTAAATAGCTGTTTCTGAGTGACCTAAACATACCTTTGCCATTTCTGCTCTACAATTTCTTGTTACTTAATAATCTACACACCTTAATATGATGATACTGATTTATCTGTGATAAGCCGGGCCCCAGAATCTATGCGTCACGGCAAAACTCACAATACACGCTGCTGGTTTATTTGGCAACACTATCTTTCCGAGGCAACACAGTGTCACTGATACAGGGGCATCTTATCTGTGGTCTCTTCTGATGAAAATTTTTAATGCTCCATGTCTATATGTCGGCCTATTTTTTTTCAATACAAAGTGAGGTTAAGTTCATCCTCAAACTTCATCTCTGTCAGAATGAAAATCCTCTGTTTTCCCATTCAAGACCTGCAGCAAACACTAACTGTATCCGCTCCTTTCTAAAACAGAACGTTTGTGTTTTTGATCTTGGGTCCTGACCTAATTGTGTTCACAATTCCCCAGGGTGACCACATTTAGTGCTTGTGGGTCCAAGTTTTGAAAAAATGTGCCTTCAGTAACACTGATGGCATGGCTTGCAGACAAATGCTTATTTAGACAACAAAAGAGAGATTAAAACTGGCATTTGAAATCGGATACATCTAAAGTAATCCAACAGGCACCTTTTTCAGGCTGTACCCTCATGGTGTATTGTGGTGGTACTCTTTAGGGACGAGTTACTCAGGAGGCCCTTTCGTGTTATGATGCTTCACAAAAGACTTTGGATTTCTTTCAGATAGGTGTGTCCTCTCTTTGCAGACTGTACAAAATAGCACTGAAATTTTCTATTTACAGTTTACAGCCTGAGGTCATAACAAAAACTGAGTCATTACAAAACAAGACTTTTATCACATTAAAAGATCTCAAAAGGTAAAACTTGTGATCAGATCACTGATCCTGGTCTTTCATAGGCCGATCAAAAATTGTTACTTGAAACTTGTTTTGTTGATTTTACATAAAATCTAAGAGCTAAGCATTTCAAATGCAATGTATTTTTTAAAATGTACAATTTCCAACTTTTTCTTGAAACTATTTTCATTACATTTTAAATATTTAATTATCATTTACTTCTGATACCTTAAGTATATTAAGCTGATAAAACATGTGTAGTTAAGACAAATTCCTCTTTGCATATATATGTAAAGAAACAGACAGTTCAGAACTTGGTGTTATTATCACACACACTCCATTACTTAACACCAGAAAAAAAGTCTTGAGGCAGAGAACTGACAGTGTTTTTAAAGAAACTTGTCAAAACACAGCTAGATTAACATAAGGGGAGCTGGAACCACTTGTCATGCCACACCGCATGAAGTTTATTTTACATTAATTCTTATTAAAATTCAAAATGTACAGTACATAAAATATGAAAATGTTAAAAGCGCATCTCATATTACACTATTGTCTGAGTTGTTCCCCTCACACACCCCTTGGAGGGCGACAGTATAAATGGAGAGATCTGGGAGTGAATAGACACAAAATGAAGACTTACAGGTGAGTCCCTAGATTAACTTTATCAACCTTTTTTCCCACTAGTTTAATACTTTTGGTCATATTTATTTATTTATTCTATACTGTATGAAAGAGCCTATACTTTATTAAAAATGTTTTTATTTTTCTTTCCATGTCAATGATGGAGAAAGTGCCAGCTTATTTCTTACTTTCTTGACATGCAAAATGCAGTGTGATACGTTTATGTCCTGTGCAAACCTGTGCAACTGAATGTAAGGGTATCAGTTATTTTATGTTGAAGAACACCTGACAATGCCCAGGTTGAAGCATGTCTTTTGTTTTTCTTTCAAGTGACTGCTTACTGTATGATGCATGATGAGGTTTAAGTTACTCCATTATCTTTGTAAGCTTTTTCCTCATCTTCACAAGGGTAGATAAAAAAAAAGTTTTTTTCAAAGCACTTTCCCTTGAAAGAAGACAGTGAATGCATTGGTTCCCATTGTTTTGCTGTTTTCTCACAGGTCCACACTCAGAACAATGAGGCTGGTCATCCTTGTGTGCCAGCTTGGCCTAATTCTGAGGACAGAGGCCCAGATACCAGATGATTGCATTACCAGTGATACAAACAGACCTCCAGGTTTGTGACATTTTATATGTTCTTTATTTACTGTTATTTTCACACATATACTGCAGTTTGATTTATATCCTCCCTTTTTTTTATCTCTCCTAGAAAACTCTGACATAACTGTGGTCTGTGGCACTGAGCATATGGACCTGAGCATCTATATTTGCCCAGTGTACCAAGCTCTTTACAATGAGTCTCTGATGGTCCTCAATAATGAGTTAAACAAACCTGAGTGTTTTGGGACTGCTGACTGGAGCGTTGACCCACCAGTCTTAAAATTCAAAATCCCCATAAGTCAAACTGCCATCTCCGCCTGCAATAGTGACTTTAAGGTATTCTTGACAATAGCTCTACCTATTATTTTCATGTCTACATCAATTTAGCAACCCTGTCTCCTAGAAATTACATTTATATATTTAACTGATTTGCAGCAAACTCTTCTGTTATTGAAAGAAGGGACATAATTACGTTGTTATTCAACATAATATTGGAAACTGTTTAGTTGTATAGATAGGACGTAGGGTTGAATTGGCACATATCTATCCTCAAATTTACTGGAAGACCTCATGCTATGACAATAAAGAAGATTTCCCATTACACAGAAATGTTAAAATAGTCCAGAATCTGTAGTGAATAGAGTGTAATGTGGTAAAAGTCTGTGTTTTGGTTTTAAAACCAGGATTCCTGCATCAAACCATGAATCAGAAAACTGATTTGAACTGTTTTCACCAAAATATATGTTTTCTTTTTCAATAGATAATCAGTGAGGTTGGGAGTGGAGAGTTTTCCGACTTCTCAAATGTCCAGTTCGTCAACATTTCTGGCATCGTTACCTCCGTAGACCCCTCTGCGGGTATGATCACCTATCGCCCACAGATCCTGTACAAATTCTCCTGTCGTTACCCAATGCAGTATCTCCTGAACAATACTGAACTGGGCGTGTGAGTATGCCAAGTGACACCCTAAATAACACCTGCACTGTGGAATAAGCAGGACTGAACCACATTTTTACTCATCCAAGTTTTTTTAACACATAATGTTAATTCTGTTTCATTCAATACAGATCAGGTGTGAATTTTGCCATACGAGACAACAATGGTAGCTTCATCAGCACGCTGAGTATGCAGCTCTACGAAGTAAGACCTGCTCTAGCTTTTAGAAATGGGCTGAGAATGTTCTTTAACATTTTATAACTTGATTTTGTTCTTACTTTTCAGGATGAACAATACCAAAAGACCCTAAATATCCCACAAACAGGACTCAACCTGAAGACCAAGATTTATGTTGCAGTTAAAGCTACGAATCTAACAGACAGGTATTTAGGTTTTGCCAGTTTACAGTAAACCACAAGTTCTATTAAAAAGAAAAAACATTTAAAATCCACCTGTCTGTCCTGGAAGGTTCAACGTGCTGCTGGACAGATGCTACGCAACAACAAGTCCATATCCCTTCCTTAACACCTATTATGATCTTTTTGTTGGGTGAGTCTCATGTTTGTAACCACAGTATATAATACCTTCCACTTACTGTGACACTCAACTCCAAACTAGCGCTTTGTACTTCCCCATGTGCAGTAACACTACCTGTCTCTTTTTTTTACCCAAGGTGTACACGTGACGCACAAACTAAGGTGGAGCTCAACGGGGCGTCTCAGAAGGCACACTTCTCCTTTGAGGCCTTCAGATTTGTGGAGCACAAGAATCTGACGATTTCCACTTTCTACCTGCACTGTGTCACCAGACTCTGTGAGGTGTCTTCATGTAGCGCATTACTGCCTGTGAGTAAACTTTTTTGGTAAATTCACCAGACTTCCTTTATGAGTTCCTAACATAATTTTAAGATATCACAAATCGGTACATCATGTATGTAAATCGTACTGAGTTCGGTTCGTCTTTACTAATTTTCAACAGAACTGTGGTTCCCAAAGCAGGAGAAAGAGAGAGACTCCGCCTGTGTCAGCCAACACTACAGTCACCTCGCCCGTCATACTTGTGGGCAAACAAAGCAGTGGTGCGTCTTTAACGCAAAATACAACAAACATATCCTTTTATTCTATCATCAGAATATAAAGTAAACAATATAATCTCAAAATAAAATCTTGATTTGCTCAGTTGATTAAATCTGACAAAAACTTATGATAAATAAAATTAACCAGGGCCACAATGACCATTTTAATATCTTAATATCCTTATATGAGTAGTTTTACATTCTGGGGATACTTATTCATTTTTTTTTGCTGAGAGTTAGATGAGAGGATCAATACCTCTCTCATACCTGTAACATTAGAGCCAAAAGGTGGTTATCTTAGCTTAGCTTAGCATAAAGACTGGAAATAGGAAAACCACAAAATGTAATTTATACACTTGCATGGATTAAACAAAGGATTTTTTTTAGACATGTGAATCAGTGAGCTTTAAAGGTGCTGTAGGGGGCATTGTTTTTAACCTTTGGACTGAGCCAGGCTAGCTATTTCAGCCTGTTTCCAGTCTTTAAGCTAAACTAAGCTAAGCTAACTGGCTGCTAAACTGATGGAGATGGGAGTGGTATCAATGCATTTTTCAAAATATAAACTTTTCTTTGATCAGTTATGTTATTAAACACAATAAATGAACCCTGTCAATTTCTGACCATTGTTTTGGCTAAATTTTTCAGGAGATTCTCCAACTTTCTTGGCTTCTCATGGTAAGAATCTTCATTATGAGTATGTGACGTGTATCTGTCACTCTCTGTGATTGTTTGTCTATATGAATACATCGTAATGGCCTGGGTAAAATTGTTTTTGATGGACTACCTTGTTGGTTCATGTTCATTCAGTAACTGGTAACATTATTAATTACTGTAGTCATGAAGTATATCCTCGTGTGATATCTTTATTCTTTTCTTCATCCCTGCTCCTGCAGGTTTGGCATCTGAGAGCAACTACAGCAGCCCTGTGGTGGCTGTGATTGTATGCATCGTCATCCTAGCTATTATCCTGGTCGCCATGGCTGCATACTTTGCATTATACATCAAGCGGAGAAAACCAGTCATCCAGTAACATCCACAGACTGAGAGTGCTGTCCCTTCACTTATTTCACAAACTGCCAGTTTTCCATTTCACATACAAAGCATTATAACACAGTGGTCAGCGATTATCTAGGCATGCAACTTTATAATCATTTCGAATCACATAGTTTATAAATGTGGAGATGAGGGCACAGAACCTGTTATAATAATTGTGTATTATTGTATTATTATATGATTAAACGTTAGCTTTAATCATGTTGTCAGTCATATTGAAGTATTAACTATTGGTGGTATCTTTTGTAATCAGTTAGAAATGGCTCACTTTTCAAATGTTTTCAATGAGAATGATGAAGAAAGTAGTCATGCTTTATTGTTTGATAAAACACATCATTAAACTCTCAGTTTTAACTTTGTCTCTTATGACTGAACAGACTGAATGAGAGAAAGCAAACAGGTTGGTGTAAATGATGAATAACTGGGTAATATAAGTAAAATTGGAAACTTGTGTCGATTATACTGATCTAAACAACAGTTTCTGCTGTACTGTGTCAGTTGTAATTACTGTACATTAAAATATGTGATTAATGTAGAAGACTAATAATTTGAATGTACTGCACTGTACATGTGCTTGATAGCCAGAGTTTGTCCCAAAAGACCCAGGTTATCTGTGTGTCATTTTGACTAGTCATTGATTTGGTAATTTCCATTATTGAAGCATTGAACAAAAATAGAAATTTTAATAGCCCTGAAGTGGCTCTTAATTTTATCCAATCTTGATGCCCTGTCTCATAGAGAAGCCCTGTGTCAAAATCTAGTTTTAAGACTTTGAATATCAATCAACTCCATTATCCTTAAATCTGCAGGAACTGATTTTTTTTTCCATTTGGGGGCAAACTCATAGGGCAGAGACAGGATTAAGGCAAAACAAGTGAATTTACTAAAAAAACTTTGGCAAAACAGAGTACAGTCTGTTCCAGAGTTCAAATCCAAAAATCAGTCCAACCAAAGAGAGGTACAGAGGGATCAGGCAAAAACTCACGATATATTAACAGGGACAGGTCAAAATCTGGAAAAGGTTATATATATATATACAGCTCTGGAAAAAATTAAGATACCACTGCAATTTTTTCTGAAATCAGCATCTCTACATGTATGACAGCCATTCCATTCCAGTGTTGAATTCCAACACAAGCACACCTCATTTTACTTAATGAGGTACTGATTAGGTGATCACCTGAACCAAATCTTATTTAATGAGGAAAAGTATAAAAACCACTGCTGTGGTCATCACTATCCTCTTGCAATAGGACCAGCTGGATGGCAAAAACAGGTGCAGTAGTACCTCAAAAGTAAATAACTATTGGCCATGCCAAGAGAGCTGAAAAGAAAAGTTTTGAGTGAGGAAAAGACGGGTTCAATTCTGGCTTTACTGGCATAGGGATACAGTGATCGTCAGGTTGCTTCCATCCTTAAAATCTCTAAGATGGCAGTTCATAAGAAATAAGGTCAAGCAGCAAACATTGGGGACAACAAAGCTACAGACCGGCAGAGGGCGAATACAACTCTCCACTGACCGGGATGACCGTCAACTCATTCGAATGTCACTCAGCAACCGTAGGATGACATCAAGTGACCTACAGAAAGAATGGCAAAGGGCAGCTGGGGTGAAGTGCACGGCGAGAACGGTTCGAAACAGGCTCCTAGGGGCTGGGCTCAAGTCGCAAAAGACCATAAGGATTGGACCATAGAGGACTGGAGTAAGGTCGTCGTCTCTGATGAGTCCAATTTTCAGCTTTGCCCAACACCTGGTCATCTAATGGTTAGACGGAGACCTGGAGAGGCCTACAAGCCACAGTGTCTCGCAACCATTGTGAAATTTGGTGGAGGATCGGTGATGATCTGGGGGTGCTTCAGCAAGGCTGGAATCGGGCAGATTCGTCTTTGCGAAGGACACATGAATAAAGCCATGTACAAGGTTATCCTTGAAGAAAATTTGCTTTCTTCTGCTCTGGCAATGTTATGATCATTTGGTTATTCCACCAAATATTGATTTCTGAACTCTTCCTAGGTTTAAACATTAGTATTGTGTTGTTTATAAATGAATATGAACTTGTTTTCTTTGCATTATTTGAGGTCTGAAAACACTGCATCTTTTTTGTTATTTCGACCATTTGTCATTTTCTGCAAATAAATAATCTAAATGACAATATTTTTATTTGGAATTTGGGAGAAATGTTGGCAGTAGTTGATAGAATAAAACATTTTACTCAAACACATACCTATAAATAGTAACATCAGAAAAACTGATCATTTTGCAGCGGTCTCTTAATTTATTCCAGAGCTGTATATACACTGTTGCCCATAAAGTTGGAATAATTTTGTTTTCAGACACAATCTTCTGTTTATTCCTATTTAAATGCATCAGTAATCACTTTTGACCAGGTGCAATGATTACATTATGTGTCCCAATTACCCAGGTGAAATGAAATAAATCACATTGTCACAATCATTTGATGGAAAGAGGTAAAAAAAATATATTTTATTCCAACTTTATGAGCAACAGTGTATATACACAAACTACAATCTGGCAAACAACAATGGCAAAGTGACTGGTACATATACTGAGGAGTAAATGAGCAAATGAGCAGCAGGTGTGTAGCAGAACGAGCAGGCTGGCAGACAATGCAGAGGGAGTGCTAGTGGGTGGAGACTGAGGGCAGGTGCTGACTGGAGAATGAGCAGAGGGGTTTGTGCAGGATAGACAGCAGGAGGGTGGGGGTCAAGAGGGGCAGGAAGCTCCAGCAGAGTCCAGACTTTGTTTTAGTGTCCCATGTCTTTATAAGCACTTGAGAGAAAAACCAAAAGGATCAGAGCTGGTTCATAGCTTCCATTTATCAATCCAGTAAGAATCTTATTACAATGTTGTCCTATTCACATCACCTCAACTTTTGCAATAAATGAATGCGTTTCAGTGAGTTATCATTATACTTCCCATCTCAAAAATCACAAGCTACTGGGGATGCTACATCCAATATTGAAATAGCCGATTTGTGTTCACACATAAAAAAACAGTGGGCATGTACTTTTTCCAAAGACCTTGTGTTGAGGAAGTTCTGCATATTTGATGTTGATGCCCAGCTAATGTTACTGTATTGTATGACAAGTTTCCTTTTTTGTCTTTTTGGGGTTTTTTTGGCCTATATAAAAGGAGAGATTGGAAAACAGATAGACAGACACCAAATGAAGACTTACAGATGAGTTTCTGAAAGGAAGAGAACAGCTTTATACATGTCAGATGGTGCTACAGTCACCTTGCCTGCCACCCTCATCCATCTTCTTTGCAGGTGTATCATCTGTGAACTTACAGCAGGACTATGGTGGCTGTAAGTGCCTGCAATGTCATCTTAACTATTTGTTTTTCCATCTGAAAACCAATCATTCAGTAAAATCCTCAGAGGGAAAGAGATATTACATGTAGTGATTGAAAAAAATTGACCTGCAGCAGCCACTTTCCACTCCAAAACTTCCTCTAACATTAATGAAAATTTGTAGAACAATAAAAAAGAGAGACTTGTAAAAGATGTTCAGTATTTAATTTCTTTAATCCCACTTGTGGTTAATACATTTAAGTGCAATAGTCCATCATACGTAAGATATGCTGTCAAATTACATTTATTACAATACTGTCAACATATGTGTTAGTCTAAGAAACTAAGGTTTTCAGAAGATAGAGATGCTTCAGTGAATAAAAGGCTGTAATAACAGTTTGAGGTGACACAAGATAAATACAGTATAGGAAGATTGGTTTCTTAAAGGTCCAGTGCAATAAAAATACATTACCCAGTGTTTTAGTATTACTTAACAAAGGACATGCCAAAATAAAGTTACCTAAGGGAGATCTAGACCAAAGCTATATGGTGCTGGGCTTTAAAAAAAAAGAAGAAAAAGAAATACTTGAGAAAATAAATACTAAATTCTGAAATGTAGAATCTGATAGACTGATTTAAGTACACAGAAATGTTCTTTTTCTATTTAAAAATAAAGTCACCCTGAACCTTTTCAACCATCATTATTGTGGACATTTGAGTGACATCCCTTGAGAAAATATAATAAATATACATCAATAATGTTTCAGTGCAACAGTGCATTTTTGCTGTTGGCCATTACATTTCTTACTGCTGCTGTTTGTTAATATTAGCCTTGCAGAAAACTAACTGTGATCACTGTATGTCTTGATAATTTGGCTTTTAAGGTATTCAGGTAGTGAAGAGGTGTGCTGCATGCTGGGAGCAAGTAAGACATTGCTTTAGAAATCAAAACAGTAGATACTTACACCTCTGGAGAGCCAAGAGTGTGAATCCTGATTCTGTTGCAACATAAGCCTTAATTCAAAAGAACAATATGTAATTTAAATACTATAATGGTTCAGCTTTCACCTTTTTCAAGGCTTTCAAACATGAATGCCACTAGACAAAGAGCAAGAGTGTAGTATATAGGGCATCGTAATCAAGAAAAAAAAAGAGAATTACTACCTCGCAGCCAACCACTCAAGTTGCAGAAAATATGGTCACAATCTCCCCTCCCTGAGTTTAGATAGATAGATAGATGGATAGATAGATAGATACTTTATTCATCCCCTAGGGGAAATTCATGTGTCCATTATCTCATTGTTGATAATAATAACAACAGTTAATAATAAATAAACAATTATAATTAAATCAGTCCACTTCTTTTGGCTGAGGCGTTGTATAGCCTGATGGCAGTGGGAACAAAGGATCTCCTGAACCTCTCTGTCCTGCAGCGCAGTGAGATGAGACGTTTGCTGCAGCTGTAGCTGCTTCTCTGTCCTGCCAGAATGTTGTGGAGAGGATTGTTGGTATTGTCCAAGATACGTGGCACAGAGGCATAAAGATGCTTAGTGTGGATATTAATTATAGCTATACTTTTCTATGAACAGATGTTCTCCCAGAATTTCTTGTGTGTTGTTGTTTGAAAGGTTTTTATTGGGTGTTTATTGCAGTGTGATTGCTGTATGGTTTCTTGATTACATTTCCCTGAGTGCCTCTGTGCTGTTTTTTTGTTCAGTGACATTCTTGCTTGAAAACCCTTTAAATGGCTAAAACATGTACCTGTAGATGTCTTTAATTTCTTTTTTACCTTGTTTCCTTTTGATAGTCACAGTTGTGTGTCACTCTCCAGAGGTGTTCATTTCTTTTATAATATTATTTCCCCTTTTCCTGAAACACCTGTAGAGTTTCAACAAAGATCTGAAAGTGTTCACAATGCCACACCGTTTAAGAAATCACTTTGTCAGGTGGCTCCACAGATTGCTGTAAAATTACAGCCACAGGCTTGAGTCCTAATTTTTCACTCCAGTGTCTTCACTTTATTTTTCATCATATTTTTTAAATCTAAATTTAAATCAGAGCACTGGATTGTTAAAGCAATTATTTTAATGTGTTTTTACCTTTCAAACATAATATTGCCTTTGCACTTGCCAGGTGTTTTACCTTTGCTTATTTGAAAGCAGTTTTTGCAGAGTTCACCATTCGTAATGGGAGTACGTCCTCCACCCATTCATTAGGGGTAGCCATCATGCGCTCCCACAGGGCCACCTCATAGGGAGTTGAGTCCATCCAATCCACCAGTGCTCCATAACTTTTGCCTACAGGGAGAAATAAAATCATTAAAAACATGTCTATTTACTGATAATCTGTGTTTTTTATTACTTGGCCATTCATACAGATTTTGGAATTTTGTTAATGTGTATATGTTTAGCTTTTAACTCATTTTAGACATCATTGCAATTCATTTTTACTTTCATAGCTTTTATTCTGTTTTATATTTACCATTTCATAATGGAAGTGAATGGGAAGAATAGTTAAATTTACTGATATGTCAACTTGTCTCTCTTCTACATACTATGATCTACAAACGTTAAATTTAAATCAAAGCTTAAACAGGTCACAGTATGATCACAGTTGTATGTGATCAGTCTTGTTCAGGTTTCTGATTTCTTTCATACTCTTTGTTTTGTGAATTTACATTTTACACAGTTTTATGTTCTTTTAGATCAAATGATGTTTATTGGCCCAGTCAGAGACTGATCAAGGTATCAAATGTACCTGCTGTTTAAGTTTTCCAAACAAGAAAAAATTTGTTGAGTAGCTCTCAGCCCTCAGTCGCTGTTATTTTTCACACATTATACATTTAAATGTGAATCTATGTCACTAAGAATGTAAACATCAAACCAATCTTAACCGGATGAAAGAGTTTATCTTCAATTTCCCATTCACTGCCACTACAGCTGAAATCTTTCTGCACAAGCACAGCTGTAAACTGCAGTATTTGAATATCATGTACACACATGACATATCAGCATGCTCAGCCACCGCTGTTGCAACTTAAGCTGTAAAAAATCTAAGTGATAAGATATTTGCTTTATGAGATATGATTGTCTATATAAGAGGCATCATGTATCCTTGCCTTACCTAAATGGTTGTACAGCCAGTGAACACCTGCACAGTTGTTTGGCTGATTAGCTAAATAGTCCATTTACTGGACTCAAAATTATCCCACAATGCAACATAAAGAAAGTGTACCAACCAGGAGCTGACTACCATCATGTGTCCAAAAAAGATTTACAGTTGCAATCAAAATTATTCAACCCCCATTGCATTTTAGGTTTATTGGCAAAATTTAAAATTTTTCAGGTGTTTGCTATAAACAAATTACACAAGAATAGTTTAAATAGTTAAATAAAACTAATATTACAAGGACTTTATCCAAATTCAACACTAAATCCTACTTTCAATGACTACTGAAGTCTCAAAAATATTCAACCCCCTGAACAGAATTCCTCATAAGAGCACGCATTAGCAAATCAGGTGTGGTCTCAAGCACACCTGATGCAACCAATCAAGGGCTTCATTAGTTGCATCAGGTGTGCTTGAGATAGAACACCTCAAATACCTGGACTGTTGACGGTGATGTTTCATTGAATGTTAGAAATATGGCTAAGTCAAGAGAATTGTTCAAATGTTCAGAGAAGAGATCATTGCTTTGCACAAACAAGGAAAAGGATACAAAAAGATAACAAAGGCACTGAATGTTCCTAGAGATACAGTTGGAAGCATAGTTCGCAATTTTAAAGTTAAAGGTGGCTACACTACCTGAATGTGGCAGAAAGAGGAAGCTATCAACGGCTGCCACCAGAGTCCTGAGGAGGCAGGTGGTCAAAAACCCTCGACTGACTGCAAAAGACCTGCAGCAAGACTTGGTGGCAGCAGGCACTGAGGTTTCAGTTTCCACAGTAAGGCGCATACTAAACACTGAAGGGCTCCATGCCCGAACTCCAAGATGTACACCACTACTGGCCCAAAAGCACAAGAAAAGTCTGCTCCAATTTGCTTAAAAAAATATAAATAAGCCAAAGAGGTTTTGGGATTCTGTTCTGTGGAGCAATGAAACAAAACTGGAACTTTTCGGGCCTATGGATCAGCGGTATGTCTGGAGGAGGAAGCATATGCTGAAAAGAACACCCTGCCTACAGTGAAGTATGGCGGTGGCTCAGTGATGCTCTGGGGCTGCTTCGCTTCCTCTGGCACTGGAAACTTGCAGCGTGTGGAGGGCAAGATGGATTCAATCAAGTATCAGGAAATCCTGGGAGAAAATGTCATGCCGTCTGTGAGGAAGCTGAAGCTTCTTGAGCGCAATTGAAAATCTCTGGTGGGATTTGAAAAAGGTGGTTGCAGCATGCAAACCTAAGAATATTAGTGAACTGAAGGCCTTTGCCCATGAGGAATGGGCTAAGATTCCTCAGGAACGCTGCCAGAAGCTGGTGTCTGGCTATGCATCACGTTTGCATCAGGTCATAACAGCAAAAGGGTGCTCTACTAAGTACTAAAGATGCTTGTCATGAAGGGGTTGAATAATTTTGAGACTGCAGTAGTCATTAAATGTAGCATTTTGTGTTGAATTTGGAGATACCACTTGTAATATTAGTTGTGTTGAGCTATTTAAATTGTTCTTGTTTGATTTGTTTATTGCAAACAGCAATTTGAACATTATTGCAAACAGCACTTTGTACATTTTGCCAATAAACCTAATTTGCAGTGGGGGTTGAATAATTTTGATTGCAACTGTAGGTAGAGCTTAAACGATCAGTTGATGTACAGAAATTACATTTTTAAATTGTTTGAGGCAATTTTCAAGCAAAAATGCCAAACGTCGCCTAGTTCCAGCTTCTAAATTGTGATGCTGCTGCTTTTCTGTACTGTTGGTTGGACAAAACCAGCAATTTGAAGACTTCACCTTGGGCTTTAGGAAAGGGTGATGGGAAGTGATCAACATTTTTGCTGACTAAAAACTCTTATAAATGATGTTCTGGAGATATCCCTGCAAATGAATCTCAACACTGCAGAGTACTGGGAGTAATTCCTGAAAACTGCAAACGTTCACATTTATTACATTTTCTTATTGGTTACAGCAAAGACAGGTAAATGAACACTGGCGCCTTTCACAGCAGAACAAAGGAAGTCTATGAAATAGAAATAAATACCTACAAAATGGAACTGTAGGGAAAAAAAAAAAAAAAACAATGCCACCACTCAGCAGGAATAATATTTTAGGCATATGAAACAGTGAATGTGTCATAATGCAACTCTGCTATTATGAATTCCTCAACTGTACTCAGCTTTTATTTGTCTTTTTAATGAGTTTTCTTTTCTTCTTGGCAGGCAGAAAATAATTTTAATCTGATACACAATACATTGGATCAAAATCTCTGTATAGCAGGTAGTGAATGCAGGTTAAGTGAATGATTTGACGGCTCAGTGGTCACTGATGACCCACAAAGAAAAGCCTCAGTTTCAAACCCCACTATGGCTGCCTGACAGATTTTCACCAGAACATGCAGTTTTCTAGTTTATATATAAACCAATATGATGCTCAAGAACTGGATGGAACTCTTCCACCAATACCTGTTCCAGCTCCGAGCCTCAGGCCCCCCAGCAGGTTGCTCGCTAGCCTGTCTCGGTCCCAGACAGTGAGCTCCACACAGGCTTCCGATAGATCAGCCTCTCTGATGCCATCGTACACCATCGTGTGGTTAAACACTGGATCCACTGTCCTCCGCAGCACGCGTGTCTTCTGCCGACTCTTCCTGCTCGTGTCTGGCAGCACAAAGCTTGAGATGACGGGGAAAAAGGAAACATGCTGACTGATACAGCAGAAAACTTAAAACTGATCCTTACTTGTGTGGAACATATTGAGCATACCACTTCACATATGGGTCAATGGTGGCCCTGATTAGAGGCAGGTTCTTGCATTCCTTCACCCAAATGTGAATCTCTCCGGTGTTGGGACCGTCTTTAGCTACACCTATAAAGAAGAAATGACACACAAAATGTTTATGCCCCAGGAAGTCAAAGCTCAGTAACTACATTTCGCTTGATCAAAACTGAGTCAACATGTGAATCTGACCTTCTGAAATCCATTTTACCAAATAAATTGTTATCATGCTATTGGCATTTGTGCTTTCTAGTTAAACCAGAGTGAGTCAAGAGGCAGTAACAATACTCTGACTGTTTAATTACTGCATTCTGGCTTTGTTTTCCTTTCCAGGCTGCAGTAAATACACTCTGGCTTACTGCACTAAATAAATACACTAAATGTGTATTTCCCTAGCTTTGACCAGTCATTTAAAACTTTGACGTCATTTAAAACGACATCTTAGTAATTCAGTTTGTGATTCCACTAAACTAAATAAACAAAAATTATAACATCCCATCCAAATCAATATTTACCTTCCTAGCTAAAGAAAAAGTGGTTCAATTCTTATTAACGTAAGACTGTTGTGTGCAGACCTTCACTGTGGGTGATCTGTGGCAGGAAACGTATGGCGAGCCTCATCTCTCCTCGCCCATTTGATGGCACTGGAGTGGGTGTAGTCTGAAAAGTTTTACAGAGGATACTTTACATAAACAGTGCATCCAAAAATCCATCATGAAGCTCCAAGATTCCTTTGTACACAGGTTACACAATGACTACAGTGCATGTGATATAATCAGCTCAAATAGACTCCAGGCAGGCTGACCACATTCCTAGATAAACCGTGGATAAAGTAGCCCGTATGGGTGTTTTTCTTCTTACCCTTGCTTTCAGGGCTAAGTCATTCATCTGGGTGTGGTCAAAGTCCCACTTGGAGAGGTCCACGTCTACCTCGCCGAGGAAACTGTTCCTGCCAAAAGTGTCGTTATGCCAAACGGAGAGAATGAGCGTCTGAGTTCTGAGGTACTCCATGCGAACACGATACTGTAAGGACAGAGAAGAGGGAGCTGCTTTTGTTTGCTGATTGTCAGGCATGCTAGGTATTAAACATGACAGTGTGAGAAAGTATCTGTGTGTGTTTAGTACAACTGGCATTATGTGCATCTGTGGATACTAACTCTGAGGATTTCATTGAAAGTTGGATTTAGTGTCTTCTTTTTTACAGATGTTTTCCTCTTTCCCAGATTAGCTTTGTCGGGTACCAGGTAGCTTTTGACATACCTTTAAAAAGCAAAAAAAAAAAAAAAAGAAAAAAGTTACAAAATCATTTCAAAATCTCCTTATGAAGTGTGGCCACTTTGTAATTTATAGTACAACACATATGTACAATAAAATATAACTAAGCTGTACATCATTAGATTATGTTCTGAAGATGTTATTTACCAGTGTGCTGACATATTATTATTGATTTATCCCCTGCAAATATTCAGTGGCTGCTGATGTCAGACACTTGAGTTCAGTTTTTTTAGGTTAGAGAATAAAAGAAAGGAATGGAAAGCAGCACACTCTGACCAAGTATCATCAGATTTGAACTCAAATGTCCTTAATTCCTGATAGTTGCCCGAAAGTAAGTAACATCATCTTTTTCCTAATGAGCCCTTCCCACTTCAAACGAGCAAACTGTGTGTGAGGTGACCATGAGCTTGACCTTTGACCTTTAACCACCAAAATGTAATCATTCATTCATTCTTGGAATGTGAATGTTTGTGCCAAATTTAGAGATATCCTGTTGTACAAGAATAGGACAGATGGATGGTTGGACGGATTTATAGCTGTGGTCTGATTTGTTTAGTTGAATTGTAGCCTCGTTCTGATTGGTCGATTTGTCGCCTTGTTCTGATCTGGTCGATTGGTGAGTGTGAGAACTTTCCCCTCCTGTGTTTGACTTCTGCCCACAGGCCAGCACTTCTTTGGAATAGGTGTGTGTTTTTCTTCAGGTCATCAGTTTTCAGAGAATGAATGCTACATACAGTATGAAAACATTAATCTGAGATGGATTTCAGGTACAGTACTCACGGATCCGAGCGACCCCTCTTTGGGTCGACTGCAGCCAAGTCTCGGCACTCAGCCACGAAGATGTGAAACTCCCTGAGCCTCTGAATGTAGTTGATGGAAAACTGGATATTTCCCTGAACCTCCACATTCCCAAAGTCCCCGCTGTACATGGTCATTACACTTCCACTCAACTACAAACACACACAAACAAGCAACCAAACATTTTATTTTACCAGTGATATATGCATTACCAACTGCAATCAATACAGAAATGTTTTTATTGGACAATTTGTGATTTGTGTTTTGTGAAAAGTTAATCTGTCTGTTAGAGATAGATGTGAAGGACAGAACTTTTAGTCAGAGTTTGGTGCAGTGGCGGGGCAGTTAACAAGACGTACATTTGCAAAACCAACAAGTTAGTCCTCATCCTCAAAGGCTTTTCTCATGCAAAAAAAACACTGCTTGAAAACAGTTGGGGAGAAATGCAATTGAAGTGGCTGTTTTTTTCCCCAATGGTCACAAGGGGCAACAATGAGCCAATCCCACAATCAAAAACGACAATCAAAGACAAGATTCATGCTTTATCTGAAATGTTTTCAAACAGTGTTTTTAGTAAAGACTTTAAGGATGAGGACAAACTGGTTTTGCAAGTGTACATCTTGTTAACCTCAGCACACAGTCGATTACTGAAGCTTTTCTAAAGGAGACCTCCAGGACTGTCCCAAACATGGCTAGTGCCTACGATGAGTCTGATGGTGTCGGAAACATTGTTTAAACTCTTATAAACTGAGAGGGGCATAACATGTGTGTTGTGGACTGAAACAGTGATATTACTCCTAACAAAAAAACAAACTATGGGTTAATATCAGTCACAATTTAGGCTTAAACACCAACAAGCAGTGCAGTTTAAGAGAGGAGTGTCTGAATGTGAAGCGTGCTAATGTGTTAGCAATGCATGCTACTGTGTGTGAACATACAGAAGACACAGACGCCATGCCAGAGGAGCTGGTGAGGTTAGTCATCGAGCTGCCCGTCATTAGTCTTCCTCTATGGTAACTCTCCTCGCAGGTGGAGTCAGTGTCCCTGCCAGCATCCTGCAACACAGACAGCAGGCACAGAAAGCTCTGTGCACAGGGATGCAGAGCACGCTTTGACCTACTGGACTAAAAGATGCAGGGGTGGTTTTACCTCTTTCTGCAAGAACGAAGGAACTGATTTGCTCATCTTCTTCAGGTGGTCTGGATCCGAAAATAAGGATGAGGAGGGTGACGGGATGGACGATACTAAAGAGAGGTTGATTGGAAAGCAAAATATACTCTAAATATACTCTTTACTAGACTGCCAGTAGCAAAAAACATCCATAATGAAAAGGATCGGGCAATTTTTACCATCACTAATGCGTCTGTCAGAAGTTGGGTCTTGTCTTCTTTCTTGGCCTGTGAGAAACAATCAAAGGAATCTCTGTCACGCAAAACTATCAGTGCATTTGGGAAAATTTTGACTTTGAAGTAGTTGACATGCTCACGTGGTGATAAAGATGCTGTGATGTCCTCCATACTTTTAGCCAGATTTTTAGGCCGAGCCTCTGCTCGCCTCAATGCTTTCCTTATAGGGTTTTGGCCCTCATCATCATTTTCGCCTGCAGCATGTATTGGGGGAAGAAAAGCTGTGATTAACTGGGTTTGTTTGTTGGCTTAAAGACAGTTTTCCATGCTCAAATTAGTTGATGCAGCAGTGCGTCCAGCTATTGACATGATGGGCTAACATAAAATCCTGCACGTAGTAATGTAAATACCGAGTTTGAGGGATATATACAGGTATAGCCCTTGATTCAAAAGCATTAAAACAACTATGAAATAAAGCTCTCATGTCACTGAAGTTGCAGTTCGGTGAGACATCTGTTTTTCTTCGTGTGGTCCCTGTAAAGTTAGAGCTATGTATCGCCCAGCCCACAGATTAAACATAGGCAGGTGAGCGCAGGTACACACACTGTTTACAGAGATTTGCTTCAGCCAACACAGATAATCCCACACGAACATGATATCAAGGATACTGTTGGATACAACCCAAAGTGATCTATGACTATGTAAACATGATTTATTATGTAAATATGAAATTTTTTATCAAAAATCTGTTTACTGTTGACTGTATAGGAGATTTATGCAGCCTTTAATGTTTGACTTTAACTCGTTTTATTCTCAATATTTACTGCTGATTTTATTTATTTATTTATTTTTTTTAAATCTAATTTACTGAAAACGTCTGCTTGTGTTTCAACCTTTAATTTCCTGTTTTCCGCCCGACGACCACATCTTTAGATAAAAATGACAGTTTCAAGAACAGCTCATATTCAAGTGTTAGCTAGTTAAGGTAGCAGGAACAGCATGAGATTTGTATTATCGTATTATTCTTTGTATTATTATTTGTATTACACTGTAAAAGAAAACAAAATCAGAGGTTGGCGCTCACGGTTTGAACTATTCCTCGAGTTGGACCAGGTTTCCGACGTGCTGCTCACAGACGACTCCTGGCCGGCGTCTGAACTGCTGTAGTTTGCCCACAGGGGGCGCTGACTCAACTTGTTGCCCTTCCTAGTGTAACGTTCCTCCGAGCTCACTGGTGTGCTGGCTCTCACTGGTCCACTCATGTCAAATTCATACCCGGACTTGCCCTCTGACCCCTCGTCCTTCAAAGCTGGGGCGAGAGAGGTGTGGACGCTGGTCTTATCCGTCATGCCCAGGTAATGCCGGTAGTCTCTTGGAACAAATGCCCGTGCGCGTGGAGTCAGAGTCTCGGTGTCTTCGGTGTTCTGCCGTTGCTTCCTGCTCTGGGAGTGGACAGGGCTCACATCCATTTTAAGCTTGCCTTGATCTTTTTCATCGGAGACAGTCAACGAAAACATGCTAGTGGCGCGACGCAAAGAATTTCCCCGACTGCTTGAATTGCTAAAGCTGTCTTTTCTGTTCTTCGCAGAACGAGCCTCTTTTCCTGAACTGCTTTGTGGTTTCGTGGGTTTCTCCTCTCTACCAGAGTCTTTTGAGCTCCTTCTGGACTCTGTTGTGTAATTAGACAGGTTGTTTTTGCTGTCGTTCATTGCTCTGGTCCCTGACCCCATCTGTCTATCATGTGGCGACTTGGATCTACTCTGCGGAGGTGGAGATGATTTCATGGCAGCTGGTCTTGTTTTCTCAACGGTGGAGGACAAGCGGTAAATCTCTGGGTCACCACTCTTTGACTCCTGAGATGGAAGCTGGCCACTTATTGACTCTTTCCTTTTAGGGCTTTTGGGTTTGTCAAAGGAAAACGTTCCCTTGGTATCTGACGTGGCCTCGTCCCAGAAATCGCGCAGGGTGTTGAACTGAGTTCGGCTAGTGCTGAGGCTCGAGGGCGACTTTTCTATTCTCTGATTCAAAGGAAGAACAGTGAAATTATGATTTCTGTCTTCCTCGTCGCTGCCTGAATAATTTCCAATTGACCTCAGATCGTACTCTGACTTTGTAAATCTTTTATTCAGTTTTGCCTGATTTGCACCTCGGGCGACTTTACCTTCCCCAAGAGTTTTAGGTTTGCCGGTGTAAAACATGGGCCTGTTCCTATCCTGCTCCCAGAAAGATTTGAGCTGCTTGATCCTCTCTGCTGTATTAGCTCTGTCTTTATTAGACACGTCCTCTTTTTTTTTTGAAGACATGCTTGATTGCATGCTTTTGTCCTCACTGTCTCTCCTCTTTACGTCTTCACTTGAACCTCTGCGAAGCTGTGCTTTAGAGGTGACTTGTACATCATTCCCACTTTGCTTGTAGTCCATATACGGGCTGTTTCTGGAGAAATACAGCTTCTCAGAGTCTGGAGTGTCCCTTGTTTGGATATATGTATCCAGCTGAGACACGTGCACGGTTTTTGACAGCTCTTCCTGCAGTGGGGTTTCTCTTGGTTGGGAAATACTGTCAGGTCCTGGGTTTGGTTTGACTGAAGGGACGCTCTCGGACTCTGGACTCAGTCTGGACTGGGTGGCTGTCCTTGGCTGTGGACTGAGTCTGGTTACACATAAAATCTCAGTGTCTGAGCCTTTCCTGTCAGACACTTGGGGGCTGGATAGCAACTTTAAATAATCTGAGTTGTATGTTGGGTCATTATTGTTCCTGTGCGATAAAGTATTCATCACCAGACAGTCTACCTGCTCGTTATTACTTAAGTGAACATTGTCTCCGATATTTTCCTGTGGACTGATTACCGGTTGTTGTTCTCTTTCATTCCCGTGATTTGAGGCGTACTTATCATAAATCCCCCTCCCACTGCATATTCCAGAGGGCATATCAGACACTGTGTGGGGCTTGATCGCGTTCTCCTCGTCTTTCTCTGCTGAGAGGTAAACAAGTTTTTGTCCTTCGTCGCTGGGTGTGATTGATTTGCTGATAAGTATTTTAGGGCCCATGTTGCTTTTCTCCCAGAATGACTTCAGATGAGAGATTTTGGGTGGTTGGCTTTCATCATCATTGTCGTTCACTTCCTGCAACCGCATTCTTTCTCTGGTATCCTTCTGCACCTCCTCTCGTGTTTCAGTCAATTCCTTGTTGCCTGTTTTGTCTGTTGCTCTGAACTCCTTAGCCTCAGTAGTCTGTCTTTGTAAATGGCTTCTCTTCATTTCAAGCGTGTCTTTCTTTCTATCACCTATAAAATCCCCAGCATCTTTTCTCACTGAATCTTCACTTCTTAACTTGCTGATTTCTACGTGTTTGTCAGAGCTCTTTGTGGCCTCTGGACCGTCGTCTGTATTCAGCCAATCACTGCTGTCTGTGCTGCGGCTGAACCAGTCCAGCACCTTGGCGATGGAGTCCTCCTCATCACCAGTGGGACTGGTCGTCTGAGTGGATAACTTGAACGCGTTTTTCTGATTTGATTTCTTCTGTGCTTGCTGATCAGACTTATCAATGAAGTTGAGATCGTAAGATACAGGAGGATCTGGATCTGAAAAGAGAGGTATGAAGAGAGATGTAAATACTCGTCAGAATATAGTCAGAAAGCTAATACCCTCAGTCTCCTTTTTTTTTTTTATTAAAAAAAACAAAACATAATCAACAGCTCATAGACAAACTTAATATATCATGTAAAACGCCTGTATTATTTTAACACTGTATTCGTCACTTCCATCCTACTAGAAATATTGAGATAAATGGGGACTTTTACTTTTTTTGCTGCACTTATGTCTGTCTCTCAGTTGGTTGAAATATCTCAATAATTATTGGATGTATTGCCATGAAATTTTGTACAGGCATTCAGAGGATAAGTCCTACAGGCTTTGGTGACGTCTTGTCTTTCCATCTAGCACCATCCAATATTTTTGTTTTATGACAAAATACCTTCAGAACTAATGACATTCTAATTATACTCAGTGGTATGTTATGTTTAAAGGCTAATTAGCAAATGATAGCATGGTGACACTCAAATTTAACATAAGCATATCAGTTGTGAGCATTGCTAGCGTGCTGACATTTGCATTTCACTCAAAGGACTGCTCTTCCGGAGCCACAGAGCCGCTAGCATGACTGTTCTTCACTGGCTGTATCCGTCTGCATACACCCATGGGCAGTGAATAAAGCCTTACACTAATGTTTAACACGTGAATCAGTGACTATTTCCATCAGCTACCTCTATGCAAATATATTGACAAGGACGTGACAAGATTACATAATTATTTAAGCACTAGTCAAACATTATTTCAGTGGTTTCCCCCTTGAGGACCACGGTCCCAAGGCAAATCAGGGGTCACTAGGGACAAGAAAGAAAACCCACTTTCACCAATCAGACTTCTAAAAATCCTTAAAATGCAACAACCTGAGAGGAAAACGTCACAGTTTTAGGTTGAACTGCTCACAGATCATACGTAGCTTCATCTTTGGGACCACTGCCTTAGATGACACTGAATAACTAGTTCAAACATACCTTTAACTAGAGTATGTACAGTCAAGTCTCTGTGTTACTGAACTTACCCACGGTGCTTTGGGTCAAACTCAGCTCCTCCTGCCTCGTTGCTGTTCCCACACTGCTGCTGTGTTCTCTACCCGAGTCCTGAATGCTGCTGGTGTGCAGGACGACAGCATTCGCCCCTGCATGTTCTCTTTGAGTCTGATCGTCTCTTTCATCGCTCTTCTGTGGGGTTTCTCTCTCAGTTGACACATCACCTCTGATGTATGTGACTGATCTGAAATTGCACAGGTAGTTTTAATGAGTTTTGATTGAAGATTTGCGTAAAAGACTTGCAAGGAATTTTCCACTGACCTGTCTCTTGTTATGGAAGGTGGGTTCCTCTCTTTCTCCAGACTGGAATTAGAGGAAACATGAGATACAGCAGACAGTGGCTGCTGGGAGGTTTCATCTGTACAGCTGGAAGGCTGAGCAGGCTGAGACGCCTGCTTAGACACCAGAGCTGCACTTTTCTGAGGCATTTCATCTTGGCTTTTCAGGCAGGACTGGGTAGAGCTCCCACTGGACCCACGCTGGATGCTTCGTCTTGGGGCAGGAATGATCCCCGCCGGCCCTACCTGAGCGTCTAACCCCAGGCCATTGGTTTCTGTATGGCTGCTACGACGTCTTGAGAGAAACGTCCTCTTCTTTGGCACTGGTTTGAACCCTACAGAGGAGCCCTCTGATGTGATGGAGCCCCCTGAAGTCTGACTGGCATCCCCTGCTGGGTGATTCTTCAGTGGAGATATGGGATCTGAGGGAAACACAGAAGAGCATCATTTCTGCACTGCTATTACTTCACACATTTATTTTTTGAGATTCATGTTGTTATTCCCTATTTCGCTACCTTGTCAGTTTTAAATTTTAATTCAAACCTGTCTCAGATGTCTCCTGATCCCGACCGGTCGACATGTCGCCATTATTCTCAGGTGGCTCAACAACAATAAGGGATGCACGGTTGAAAGGGTTGTGCCTTGGCTTGAAGGAAAATAAATAAAAGGAATGTTTTAAATCACAATGACTGCAATGTAACTGTAACAAGTTTGCACAAAAGAAAGGAAAAAATACACCAAAAAAAGAAACATATACCTACCGTTCTTGGAGAGCGGACGGCTGAATTTAGATTCTCTTTTTCAGCGTCACTGGAGAAAAAAATTGATATGTTTAGTCGGGAACAGTCAATTTAAAAGAAATACAAACTAGAGATCATCAAGTGAGGTTACACAGATGAAGAACGTTGTGTATGCTGCTTAAAAGTATTGACTAATTGTGTGCATGACTGGGGCTTGCTGGCTCGTAAATAACGCTGAAATCAAGAAGAAAAATATTTACCCGAGCAAACGAACCAAAATATCAAAGGAACTCCGAAAGTATGAGAGAACACTCAGTAAGATAAACTCACAATAAAATAGCTGGTCATTTCTCAATACAATACAGGAAAACAAATATTTAATTAATTAATTGATTGGATTGAAAATATATTTTTTGCAGTAATACAATTATCAGACAGAAAATAGAGTTTCATTCTTGGGTCTATTGTGTGTTTAGGAAATTTGTAGCCCTCTGTGGAAGCTTGGCCAAGCCAAATATTGACCATACTGTTATACAAGGGAATTAAATGTGTCCCTGCTATGACACAAAGTTACTCCACTACACATACATTTTGTAATGTTTGCTAAGTTTTAGTCTTAATAAAGAAAGCATTGTCCACTGGAGTAAGCTGTACACTGTGAACGTGTTCATAATTTTGCAATAATCAAGTTACTCTCAACAAAGTATAAAAATATCATCACAGGCGAAAGTACGACTGGTATTACCCAAATCAGTACCACAGGACAGTAATATCCTGACTCTCATTTCAGAAATAACCTCGACACTGACATCAACAGTCACTTCTCATTCAGTAATTAGCCGAGGGCTCTATTGAGTTAAACACTTGGCTAAACTTTTGATCTGTTCTCCCTTCGTATGTCAGACCACATCCTGAACTGCTCAGAAGTGTAGCTGCTGCCGGGCTATAAAACAAGACGTAGTCCCAGGCAGCACCACCTATGTTTGCACAGGCTGAGTCACAAGACACCACACACACTGCGCACACACATACACACTGATAGACTGTTAGAGAGAGAGTGCGAGAGGGAGAGAGAGCGAGAGAGAGAGAGGGAGAGAGGAGCTGCTTGGGGAGTTTGCTATATTTTGTGAACTAAGTCTTCACTGTGAGAGATTTTAAGGAAACAGCCATACAAGAGTTGAATAAGTGTGGTCAGATGTGTTGGTCCAATCAATGACTTGTTTACATATAGATGTGACTCGCCACCTTTTGAAGTCTCCAAACCTTGCATTGTGGCAGGCTTGAGAAGAACATGGGAATAAGACAATGAAGAGTTTATAGACACACTGGTGGGTAAATCTATGAATAAGAAATCACTGTGTACTTTATCTCCTGTGGCTGCAGTGCCTCCAAACATCTGGCAGGCTTTGGTGGAGCGACGATGTCCAAACCTCGACTGCTGGGGGTTTTGGATCTTTCGATTCTGAGAGACCCATCTGCAGGAGAAAGGGGAAAGCTGAGCTGAGCTAAGCTAGTTGTTTTCTTTTTTTCACCTGTTATCCAGCAGTGGGCTGTGTCCTCTGAGGGGTTTTTAGGATTCCACAGTTGGCAACGGTCTGCTGCAAAAGGATTAAATGTTTGCCCGGGGTGAAACCAACATTTATATATCAAGTTTTTTCACAAAATGTGCCAATTTACACTGGTCTTCTTCTCTGCTGTAACATACGTGAGGTCCACTGTGCAGGCATGAGCAGAGGCTCAGAGGGGGTCGGAGTCAAACTTTAGTTTTGCCCGGGGCAACATTTTAACCTTCTGGGCAGAAAACAGGCATCTGTGGAATCATGAAAATACCTCTGAAGATTGAACCTGCTGCTGGATAACAGGTGAAAAATAACATCTGTGACTGAACCATGACAGGCTGAAGTTACGAATGTGCTCAAAAGAAAGCCCTTTGTCACCAGTGGAGAACACACACACCTAAACCAGAAGCCTTCCTCTGTTTCATGGAGGCCAGGATGATTTCCGAACCGTGGATTTTGTCCATGTGTCTGCGAGACTTGGCCTCGTAAAACCACTCTCCGGTCAGGTACTTCAGATGGCTTTCTGACTGCGAGCTGCTGTTCAGTATTTTCTCCAGTTTCCTGTTGGGAAAACACAAAGGAAACATGTACAAAAGCTTAAGTGAAGAGGTTTTTCTGTAGAGTCATTTATAGTTCTTTCATTCACTATGTTAATCCTACCGGAGTGCCATTTCATTCTGAATGAAAGTTATAAGAAAAAAAAAAAAAAAAAGAAGAAAAAACTAGACATGATATTGTGCCTCTCCTCTATTGTTAATGAACAAATACAAGACCACACTTGCTTTAAGCTGCACTCAATGGAGAATCTGACACCATTTTTGTTCAGTCTGAGCAGCACTAATCTCCAAATATGAGGTGAAATATAAAACCAAGGACAGAGAAAGAGGAGACAAATCACCACGGGGTGTTTTGAAGTTGTTAGAGCCACATTCACAAATGAGTTTCTGTTCAACTGATAGTTTTGTTTAAGATTTATGTTGGAAAAGGGACCAAAATAGTAGCCAAGAAGATCAGGTTTCATTTTGTCCTATGATTTTAACAAAACATTATGTTATTATGTTTTATACTGTTTTTAATCATCTACTTTTTTTATAATACCATTTTTTTTTCTGCTTCACCACTTCTAGTTGTCACTGCTTCATCATCAGCTTTATATAAAGTTTGCACATGATCAGTCAAAGAAAAGGAATTCGGAAAACATTTCCATCAAGTTTAAATTGAATTAAAGAGGAAAAAAAGAAATTCCTGCGTCTTTAAATGACCGCTCCAACGCATCTTTCCTCTGGATACTGAACCACAACAGTCATGTGAAAAAAGGGTAGCACATTATTACAGGCCGTTGGCTTAATCCTTTTACACTAGACTGGTCGGGACACAGCGAGCATTCAGCCTCCCGCTGATGAAAAAGCCGGCCGGCCAATTCCATTAAACTCACAATGAGAAGCACATTGTTTCATGACATTCTTGACTCTTGAAATTGAAATGAAGCACATCCTCAAAAGAGGAAATGTTTGGGTTTTTTTTTTTTTTTTTTGTTAGTTTATATGCATTGTGATTGGGAATGAAGAATTTTTTTTGGGGGGAGAAATCAAAGCAGACACGAGATCTGTTGTTTGTCTTAACGTGCCCTGAACATACACTGTGAGGAATGTCTGACGCCTCCCAAAGGTTCAACGAAGAGCTTTGGAACAGCCGACTGTAACTTTAAACTGCGGTATTTAACGTTTATCTTTAACTCCAAGCTGAGACGAGGCGGATCAGGATTTTCTAGCTGCTAAATTCAACTGTGTGGTCATCGGGCTCTTCACAGGTGAGGTGTCTCTCACCATCACGCCTTTAAGGGTTTCTATTCCTGTCTGTCAGAGCAGCATGATCCCCTCTTCTGTGTCGACTTGAACTTGGCTGTAATCTAATTGCTCATCTCACATTGAGGCTTCTAAGCGATGGAGGCAACTTGTGTATCCGTCCAAGCTGTTATTGTGTTATTCTATTATGGCCAGACAAGTATCATCCTCACTGGCATGTTTACTGCCCCACAAAGGCCTCGTGTCACAAAACAGGCAATGGAAAGACATGGGGGTTCTTATTAAATCGTTAAAATGACATTAGATGAATAACATGACATTAGTTCAAATGCTGGCCTTTAACATTTCAGCTCATGTAAAATAACTCGAGGAGAAAAGAAACATTCGCTGAAGGATTTCAGAATAAGATTCTTCTGTTCTTTGACTGAAGCCGGCCTGAAAGAGTCGCATATTTCTATACCTGACTCTTTCCTCCTCAGCCTTCTTCAGTTCGGCGTCCCTCCTCAGCACCGTCATTATCACCCCCTGCTCCTCCTCCGTCAGGTGGCTCAGGTCAATCATGGTTCCTCCTCCTCCTCCTGCTTCTCTCAGCGGGCAGATGTGGGAATGTTCGGCAGCAGGTAACAACCACCAGCTGGGTCTGTCACTGTCAGACAAAACACATGGCAACAAATTCATATTGTTTCATCCTAAAAAAACAAAAAACAAACATGATGTTGCTCCCAGGTTCCCATATTTTACAGCTATAACATTGCCAAAGGACAAAGAGAAGGGAAATGGCCCTTTTGGAAAACTTTGGAGGAACTTTTCTTTTCTAAAAATGTGCACCGTAAATCTTAACAGTCATAAACTGCTGTTTGGTGAGTTGTGTGATTGTGGATTATGAATGCAGTGACACCCAATAGCTCCATTTACACCAGAAACATCTGCAATACTTGAAGCAATCCCACCAAATGAGCTGAGATCATCACGTAACCAAGTAGATTTACTCAATTATTGTACTTAAGTAAAACCTTTGAGCACTTTAATTGAGTATTTTCCTGTTGCTGTATTCTTCTACTGCACTGAGGGTAAATGTTGTATAAAAAACATGATAATCATATAAAATAAAATTCATTGTTATAAATCAACCTTTTTGGGTTGTGAAACTTAAGAAATAAATAGTCTATTTGGAGCCTTTCGTCACAGTTCAGATGTCTAAGAGCTGTTCCACCAAAGAGACATTTCCATTTCTAAACTTCTCACATGGTTTCATTTAAATAACTGAATGTGAAAAAGGTAACATTATTCAACATTTCACACAAAAAGCAAAGATAAGAGTAAAGTAAAAACACAAAAAAAGTTTTCTCACGACCCCAAGGATTTATCTTGTGACAATTGGGGGGGGGCTGAGCCCTAGATGGGAAAGCACTGGCCTAAACTAGGTAACTGTATCTAACGTGGTTAAAACCAGCTCCACCTCCAGCAGCTACACCACTAAAATGTTGCTTTTATTAAAATCTAATGTCATGAAATATGATGTATCAGTACTTAATTATTTCCAGTGCAGGACTTTTACTTGTATTTTTACAATGTTCCGTAGGTACTTTTACCAATGTGAAGGATCTGAATACTCTCCCCATGCATAAAGTATTGAAATGTATCATGTGTGCTCCTTTTGCATGTTTACTCAGGAAACTGGTTATTCACACAGCAGGTAAGAAAGACACACTCACTGACTGTCTGAGCTACAGCTGTCACGATATCAGATATTCACTTCACGATTATCATGGCCAAAACAATTTACGATAACGATATTATTGTGATTTCTCTAGAAAATTTGATTAAAAGAAAAATGCTATCAGTCAAATTCATCCTTAACTTTGTTTACTGTGTGTTTTGTCTCTTTTTTTTGGTAAATCAATTAGACTCAAATATGAGGCCTAACATCTCCTATCACAATATTATCATATTTGTATCATCAACATGATATCAGTATTTCATTCTTTAAATATGATGGTTACCATCAATACCAGTGTATCGTACACCTCTAGTTCAAGCATTTTTGAAGCTTAAGATACACTTTGACTTTGTCAACAGTAAAATGATAAAATGTAGTCTTTTCATGCATGTTATTGTTCAGCTGCAGATTCTGAGATACAAGTGAATAATAATTGAGGACACAAGACTGAAAACTTTCCTTTGTCTGTAAGTTGTTTTTCTCTGATTACCAAACTTAATTAAATTTGATTTATTTGATAGAACTGCTTCCTAAAGTTAAAAATGTGGCTTTAGAGGAAGCACACATTGCAGTTTTTTTTTTTTTTCCAGTGTCCAGAATTAACTATTTCAAATCTCTACATTAAATCGTGAGAACAGAAGATTTTTCTCTGCAGACAACGATTATCTAAAGTAAGGGTTACTAATTATTAAATCATGTAACTGATGGTATTTTCTGGTTTCCTCTCCAGCGTAGACTTCAGAGTTTCTATGGGCCTATGTACAATGTAAGCAAACTTGAACAAAAGTGACACAAGTTTACCTGCTCGCTCCTACATTTCTTACCCTCAGGAGCCTCGGAGGCGACTTGCTGCGTCTTTAGGTACGGTTTACTTTCTGACTACGAGAGTTTGACATGTGGCCTACCTTACAGGACACCTGCGGGCTCCTATTAAAACGCTCCTGTGTTTCCCATCTGGCTGTAGTTATAAGATAAAAATGCACGGGCTTAAGCAAAGTGTTTACCTCCTCCACAGGTCTGCAGCTGCTGCTGGATGAGCTGGAGTCCCCGGACAGGACAGGCGGTGAGGAGACGAGAGGAGGCGGACTCAGTGAGCATACAGTCTATGGGAGGAACTGACCTGTGCATCACACGGCGAGAGGCGAAAGCAGCTTTTCCCACTTTACTGTTTATCCATCGTTTGGTTTGAGGCTATTGTAGATGTTTATGGTTTAAAACTACACCTGTGTATCACATCAAACTGAGGTGAGTCTGTGTAATTTAAAGACAGGGCGTGTTGATACATCAGTGTTGTAATAGCAGGGAGCGTCCAGCAGGTGCCCTCAGTTTCCACATGTTGATAATAGTTTATTTGACAAAAGGGTGTGAACTACAGTCAGTGATGTGAACATCCCCCTCAGGCAGGCAAGACCAGGTGAGCCTGAGGTTATTTCCAACAGTCAGGGACGGATTATTAGAAAATGGGCCCCAGGGCATAGAGAGGTAAAAGGCCCCATGCCCCACCCACATAGAACCTCTAGTCTGAAAGTTTGTGTCTCTTTATGGTCGTTTTGCATCTCTCTGTGTCTCTTTGTGGTCATTTTGTCCGTTACCTCGCTCTATGACTTCCTAACCAGAAATATTAACTGATCGTACAGAGGCTCTGACCCTGGGGTCCCACGACCCCTCGGTCCCCTGGGCCTGTGTTCATTAGACCCATTCAGAACTCCGTCCATGTATACTTCAATTACAAGTTCACAATACAGCACTTTTCTCCATCTCCTCTGCATCATTTAAAGCCTTGAAACTGGAGTAGATGGGAAATATTCCCACTGCGACCCTGATGTCATTCCATGATTTTCTGGGAACCTGCATCAATTTAACAGCTGATTATTTCACCTGGTTTGCTGTTCATTCACCCTTGACAGAAGACACGCAAAAATAGCTGGAAACCAGGCTGTGGCAGTGGCTGGAAAATCCATTCTAGCATATAATGCTCTCCCCTAAATGATTGTTAAGGGATGTGTTAACTACAGGATGAGTAAACCATGAATCATGCTGCTGGATCATTACTTTAGGTTACATATACTGGGATGGTGGATTAGCATTTTTTTGCTTGTGACCACATAAAATAGTGCGGTGTACTTGTGACCGGTCATCTCATTTTGGCCTTTAGTGTTGACACTGTTCAACTAAGTGGGATTCTCTTTCTCAGATGCTTCATTTTGATTTTTATTGGCTTGAGGTTGTGAATGACAGAAAATGAATCCTCAGTTTTCAAGTAAAAAATCCAGACAGTCTTGTGTTTAAGCCCCTCAGATATGATTTCCAGCTTTTTCTTGACATTACACTGAAGTGAATATTTTGAGCTTCTGCACCGTTGGTCAGGGAAAACAAAGACTGTAGATAATTGTGATTGGCATTTTTAACCATTTCCTGGTGCCCTAACGATTTACTGAGTAATCAAGAAAATAGTTTGCAGTTATTTAGTTGCAGGTGTGGTTGTATTCAGTATTAGACAATTAGATTAATTATTCGCCCTTATTTCATTTGATCATACTGTAACTCCTCAGCATGGTTGGTCTTCATTTGATTAACCGTAACTTTGTCTAGGAATATGGCTATATGCACCAGTAAAATATGCCAACTGACATAGTAATGTCCTGTAGGTGGGTCCTGTCCTGTATTGGTACTTTAAAGACCTGCACTTTTCAGCTATTTGGTTTAAAGGTGCATTTTTATAAATTAATTTGCATTAAATGTTATGAGTGAAAGACCAGGAACTGGTACTATCAAAGGAAAAATGTTCAGTGTGGAGGACCCACTGGGGAGAACTGCAACCCCACTGCACTAGACATAATGGCAAACGGCGTCTTATGCAGCAAGATTTAATTTTTTTATTCAGTAACTGTCTACAGTCTCAGCAGCCACTTGTTGGGGTTGTGTTGAAGTTTCTGCTTAAATGAATATCAACAGGCAGCACAAGATTTTATAAAACTATCTTTTAGGTTTGCATGATGTATTAAATCTGCCTCTTTGCCTCCAGTTAAACAACAAGTTATTATTATTCACCGTGACAAAACACATGCAACAGTTTGTGGAAGCTGCTCTTTATTTGTAAAAGAAAGAAAAGACTTCAGTCATTGTCTGCTACACGTTCTAATTACATAAAGAAAAATATCTGCGGAGACAAACGCAGAGAGTATCCTGAATCAAACTTAGGTAGAGTCAAATTTGATTGAATTGCTTTCATATTTCATACATCTTTCACTTTTGCACTCAAAGAACAGTCAGTTTTTATATACACAGAGCGCCGATCAACAGCGCTCCTCCACTCCAACCCGGTCCTCTGGTTCTTTTATACAATTAAATTTACATCAATTCTGTGACCCATTCTCCCATTAGCGTAGCGACTAGCTAACCAGCAAGCAGACACACTCCATCCTCTCATAAACCCCCCCCTCCCCTCCCCTCCCCTCCCCCAACTCCCACTGAGGAACTGTAGTGTGGAAAGATGTGTGCAACATGAAGACAACTCTTTCACATTCAGAGTAACGGCAGCCTTGAATACGGTCAGTGAGTCAATGGCATGCCAAGCTTAAAGCAAATGGAGCCCACCACCCAGTGCGACAATTCAGATTCGTGGATGAAGTGTTTCTCAACAAGACAGGAAACTGATCCATTGCAAAAAACCCTAGGCACAGAATCGACTATATACTGTTTACTGACTCATACTCTAACCCCTGCACTTGAAGTACAATGGAGATTGTGAAATCTTTCATCTAGTAAAAAAATTTCTTAACACAAAACTCAGAATATTTAGTGCTCTATCATTCCGCTTAATAGGTGTAATTTATATAACAGCTATTTTTAACTCTACCTCTCAATGATAGTCAGAGATCCTTGTTTAATGCTGAAGCACTCCCACAGGTGTTCAATGTACTGTAGATTTTACATTATTATTTTCCCCAATCTTAAACCAATAATCATAAATAAATACAAACAACACACAAGGAATGTCTACTGTAAACACGGTAAAAAAGACAAAAACTAAACAGGTGTAAACGTCATTAGCATCACTACTTAGTGACAGTTAAATAACTGTAGGGAATGGATGACTGATGATCGGATCAAGAAAGGGAAGGACTGCTCTCCTTTTTCTTCCACCACCTCACTGCTGAACATCAAGCCTTTACATCCAACCACAGTATTTTCCAAATACATAACATCAAAGTTTCTCAGCACCCAAAACTATCTTTACAGATTACACTGTAAAATGGATAAGGAATCCTCTTAAGGGGGTTAGACAGCAGCATCACTCGACGTCTCGGACAAGTTACAGAATAATGGGTGTGAGCTATCGCCAAACGTCATTTGGACATGGTTACCATGGTTTCTGACAGTCGTTGCACCATTGTGTTCTTGACATGTCTGTATTTGGGGGTGTGTGAATGTTTCTCTGAAGAGTTAGACTGCAACGAGGACAAAGCTTTGCTGCTAAGTGCTTCATCTTCCGAGAGACACTTTTCTTCAAATTACATGAACTGCATCTGCAAGAAGGGCAACATACAATGTTAGTGAAAGGATAAAATGTGAATGGAAGTAATTGTCAAGTAAACCGACCGTTCACTAAAACCCTCCTCAGAACAGCACTGTCCATGTAGAGCTTATAGATGTGACATACATGATACATAATTTTTTTTTGGTTCAGTGAGACTTTGACTTTCTGAGGATATCATTATCTCTGATGTCCATTCCAAATAGTCCATAATTAATAAGTCCAAAAAGGCGTTCCTTATAACTTCAGAACTTGCCTGAGAATCATCACGTTTATTAGTTTTCTTCAGTATTAAAGTTCAATCACTGATAAATCACTGATAATTGTCACTACACCCAATGGTACATAGCAAACAGGAACTGTTAATAGTTAATAATAATATTAAAAGTAAAACATGAAAATATTAACAAGTATAAGCTAAGCAGCCAAACAGGATCATGTTAGAATGAAATATATTTTACATTTTCATTCTTACAAGAAGAAAGATGTTTTTTTTTTTTAAAATTTATTTCCATGACTTGTACATGAATCAATTGGTCAGGATGGAGACTTTTTGTTTGTCGGCCTTAGCCTCAGTCTCTCAGCATACTTAAAACAGCTTAATGAGCTGAAAACATTAAATAAATTCAGGGAAGTAACGTTAGCTTAATTAACTATATGTAATAAAATCATTTCAGCTGGTAGTTAACACAGTAAGTTAGGGAGCCAGAGCTTAGCGAACGGTCAA
This sequence comes from Seriola dumerili, assembly GCF_002260705.1. NCBI lineage: Eukaryota > Metazoa > Chordata > Actinopteri > Carangiformes > Carangidae > Seriola > Seriola dumerili. The sequence continues at coordinate 262,493 of NW_019176548.1, read as the reverse complement.
TTAGTTAAATTCAGCAATGGCCACAACGTTCAGAGAAAACAGGTTTGAGCAATATGTGATGACAGTGGAAGAACAAAGGGTCAGAATGAGTCTGGCTATGTGTTAAAGATGTTGACAACCCATCAAATCCAGCAAGAAATCCAAGCAACAAAGGCCAAGATAAAAGTGAATAAATAAGAAAAATACATGTAGCACATAATCAGATGAATAACACATCAAGTATGCAAAGATAAAAAGAAACAAAAGGGCATTAGCACTGGGCATGCAACGCATGCAGGTGCATCCGCAAGCAAAGACCATGCTGTACCTAAAGAGATGCTCTACAAGAAATCCTTGAGAGAGAGGTGTGCAAACGGGTCCTGTCCAGGGGCTCGGAGAGGACTCTGGCTGGAAGGACTAGAGGCTGCGGAGGGCTATTTCAGGAAGAAATACAGGAAGTAGGAGGACCAGAGGAGAAGTCAGAGAGTCAGTACAGAGACTGTAGGAGGGATGAAATTAGTTTGGAGAAGCTGTGATGTATGAAAGAAGGGTTAATAAAAAGTAGATGTTGGGGAAAAACAGGGAGTCAGAATGATGGAGATGATTCACAGTTTTGTCCCTTTCAGCTCAACAGAGTGAAGGGTCCATTGTTAAAACTGTCATCATCTTCAGCAGTATTCACACTGACAACAAGGCTTACACAGTGACTAACTATGGTACACGTCACAGCACAAGGGATACACCTATTTACTCAACCTGATAACTGTGCAAATAGATACTGACTTCATTGTGCATCAGCTCGGTGCAGTAGTCAGACTGCCGCGCACCCACCTGAGCACTAGACACAGAGCCAAAGGGGTTGGGTGGCCTCATCACAGGCTGGGTGTACATCATAGTTGGTGGATTCATCATCCCCATGGAGCCCATTTGTGGAGGCTGCAACGTGTTGCAGAGAGATCAGAAAAGTTGCTTCAGTTATACAGTAGTTTAGTCGTTTGCTTTACAATTTTACTATTGACAAAGCAATTTCACCTTCAGGTTCATTTTGTACTTGTTCTGGAGCTTTCAATTATATCACATGATCTTCATCAGTTTACCCAGTTGTGGAGGAATTTCTTCATTTTGCTTCCATGTTGGCATTTCATGACAATTGTGCAAACTCCATCTACTGATGAAGCTAATGTGTTGTGATGAAAAGCTCCAGAACTGCTATTAAATTGACCTTGAGGGGAGATTGTACTCGACTAGACTACTGTTTCCAAGGTCAATTAATTCATTTTGAAGCTTAAAAGCACTACTATATGTGTAGTATTTAGCATCTTAAAATATTTTTTGTATGACCACTGGAGGGCACCAAACTCAAGTGGCTTTTGTTTTAACTAAAATTAGGCATTTGTAATTATTGGACATCTAACCATGGGTGGATCAGCAAAACAACAGTGGTACATAATCACTTCAGTTTCTGTTACTGGAAATGAAAAAAGTTTTTTATTTTAATTTCAAAAGAAAAAAATAACAAAGACAGCCTTGTGCCTGCCACTACTATGAAATATTTATAAGCTGAGCATGCTCGAAATAACAACTATTGAAAATCCTCCAGTGTTCATTTTATTTATGAAACCTGAGAGAATATTCATAATGGCAAAACAACAGCTCACTTGACCTAGTTTAACTACATTTCATTAATTCTCTAAATGATAAGGAGCACGTAAAAAACAAAGGCATTTACTTAACATGAACCATGGCCGCCATTAATTAATTACCAGGGGGCCCCGGGGCAAAAATTTGCTGGGGCCCCTACAGACCCCACACACCAGATTAAGTTAGGAACATGCACCATATGAGCACCACATAAGATAAATTAATTCACATCAGCATGAAAGATCATTCTTGACCTTGAGAATATAGTTTGACAAAACAAATCCCAATTCTTATTAGCCTCCTCTTATGCTTTCAACTACATGATGCTGGTCTTCATCAGAGAACTGTGTTACAAAATGATATGAAATCATAACAGCTACTAAGTTCACATTTCAACATTTCCGTCTCCATGACAACTGTCTGCTGATGAAGACTGTGCAATAACGGTTGAAAGCTCAGGAAAGGGTAATTCTACCAAATATGAACTATTTGAAAATATTTAAATGTAATGTAATGAAATATCTGATTAATTTTTTGACTTCAGATCAAAGGAGGAGTGAACAGAAGCTTAAATGCTACTAAAGCTACACACTCTGTGTATTTGCTGTAATACTGACCATTCCATATCCCATCATGCCTGTGGGTGTGGTGGCAGGGAAGGCCATGATTGACGGTGGCTAAGGAGACACACAAATAGGCCAGTGAAAATTTATAACACAAATGACCTGATAACAGCTGTGTGTATAACAAATGTGTAGAAAAGAGCATCACATTACAACAACCACAGTCATTTGGCAGTAAAATAAGACGAGGATGAAGCAGAAACAGGTTGTCGTGAGCACTACACTGAAAGGTCTGTGTGTATCACCATGGAGACGGGGTTCCAGGTCGTGGTTGGCGCCGCCTTGGGCTGCCAGTTGGTGCCACCGGTCATTCTCTTCTCCCCCGGCTGGCTCCAGTGGATGTCACTGTAGATTAAGACAGTGGATGTTAGCACCAGCTTGTATGTGCCCTGAAAGCACAGAGCTGCTGCTGTTTGTGTAACAACTGAGCGATGATCCACCACTTACTTTTTCATTGTGCCGTTTCCAATGCCAAGGTCTGTAAAGGAAATTCATATAGGAGTTGGATGTCGTTTTGTCCCTTTGTAAACACTTGCTTTAATTAGTGCAGCTTAAAGCAAAGCAGCATACTCACTGCCGACAAGGTTAGCCAGGGAGGAGTCAAGGTCATCTGACACCAGCTTCTCTGGCTGCTGACTGGACGGCTGGTTGGAGCCGGCAAGAGTCGGTTTCAGGATGCCCCCAGTAATATCTGACAAGACAAACAGAGCCACTATGATTCGTTGGCTGACTGAAACTATTTTCATAACTGAATAACATATATCTAAGGATTCGCTGATGGACTGTTGGTTTGACAGAACAAAAAATATGTAATATATAATAATATATATTCATAATAATATAAAACTCATCAACCTACACGATCAGCTGGCCATGCAATAAAGTATATATTGGGGGAAAAAGAGTGCTCACTGTGATGACTCACTAGGAGGACAGGATGACTGAGCACAGGAGCTTCCTCAAAAGAGGAGACATAAAACACCCAGTAGCCAGACACTTTTAGAAGCCCAACATTCACTGATGGATTTTTCTTTTATTGGAATTGATCAGGTCAGTTTAGACCCAGTGGGGTTGACATTTACCTTTTTAGGAAGCCAGAAGAGGCATTCTAGATTTACATGAGTTTTTAAAGTCATTTTTACAATCACATAATAAAGTTTTTTTAGTGTTTAACTGGTTTAACTATCTATCTTTTAACTGTATTAGCAGTTTAAAATACTCAATGTTTTATATTACATTCTTTGGTATTATATTATTTTTGTGATGGCATTTTGACAGTGACTATATATATATAGTTTTCTTTTTTTTTATTTTATTTTGAAACTTCTGGGCTGAAGGCTGGCCATTCTGTGTGTCTAGCTCTCATTGGATAACTGATAAAGAAATTCTTGCAGAGTGTATGTAAGCTGTGTTTTTTACACAACACAAACAATTAATAAATAAATCCAGAAAGTACTTGGCAGATAAATCCATAATGAAAGTAATCATTAGCTGCAAGCCCTACAAAATAGCTAAACCTTTTATAAGTCACTAACATCAGAAAAAAATTCTCTTAGTGGGGTGAGAAAATTTAACTCCTTTGCAGCAACAAAAAAAAATTAAAACCTTTTTTTGATTTAATCTCTAAAGTAAATTTTTTAAGATTTTTTCTGGTTTCTCATTTTCTCCCAGCTTTGGTCAAAGACAAGAACATAGTGGTATTCTGTACTTTTGGGCTGCTTGCAGATACTAACAGCGTGCAGTAAAAACAGCGCAGAGAAGAAAACCGCCAGTTCTTGCACCGGTGACTTACAAGATTGGGTCGAGTCGTAGCAAGTGTTTCAGCTGTATCTGATGTCAGGACCAGACACAGCTCTCTGAAACAAATTACTGCTATCATGATTTCCCTGGTATTGCTTCAGTCAACCATAGCTAGAGGTGATCCATCAAAAGCTGGTGCAAAACGCAGTGAACCATCCTACAAAAGGCCTTTAGATACTGTTGCCTCCTTGTCTTTAAACCTTTCACGTTTGTCTTGTTTTCTACACGACTCCTTTTTTCAGCTGAGTGACTTATATTTGATTTTCTTTTGTGCCGAACACAGAGGTCAGCTTCATGCAAGAACAGCCTTTAATTCATCATCTGCACATTACAATTAGGCTTGATAAAAAAAAACAAAAAAAAAACACAGAAACCTATTGCACAGGTATTGCATGTTTACTTATGTGTGAATGTGAAATCCTCACCATCAGAACTGACGCTGTTGCTGCCTGTGGCTTTGGCTCCAAAAACTGACTCAAAGTCCACTTGGAGTCCCCCTGCTGACTGTTGCGGAGGGCCCTGTGGTGTTGAGTATCCTTCATCAGAGGTAAGAAAGAAGACAGATGCAGTTACAGAGTTACATAATATGAAATTACTGAAAACTAGCCACTGCTTGGACTTTAGGTTTCTGCAGTGGCCTGTGCAAGTACAGTGTCCATATATCAATCACTGGATACTTCTGCCGAATACCACAGGCTTCTCTACAGAATAACTAGCATTGATCTACTGCTGTATGTGCTTCAGTACTCTACCTCTGAATAGACCTGCTACAGTAGAGGGCTCAGAGGGGAAGGGAGCCTGGTGTGGGAGGTGCTGGGCAATGGACACTGGACCACAGAAGGAGTCTGACACGCCACAGGAAGCAAGAAGAGGACGACAAAGAAGAGAAAGAAAAAGAGCAAAAGGAGAAGACATTTCAAGACCAGGCCAGAGAGACAGGTGGGAAATGACAGAAATACAGGCAGGAAGAAGACAGCCAACAACAACAACAACAACAAAACTCTTGTAGTTGTGAAATACTAAGTGTTTGAAACAATTTAAGAGTTGTAGAAGGATAAAATAGTGCAGAGCATTATAGCAACCCTGAGGCAGTGACTGAAGGAATTAGTTTGACATTTTGGGGAATATGCTTTTTTGCTTACTTTCCAATCGATACCAATCTCCTTTCTGTACAGTAAATGTGAAGCTAGCTAAAGCGGGCATTAAGATCAAAAACAGCCCTGCGTTAAAACAATGTTGCTTCAAGTAGAGCCAGGTACAACGTTTATGCTGGAGCTGTCCTGGTTGAGGCTTTTGCATTGTAACCCCAAATAAATAAGGGTCACACTGGTCGCATGAAAAAAATGGCAACAGGTAACAGCGGTAAGCAGATAGTCTGGCTCTGTCAAATATGAAAGAAAAATACAGCTACCAGCACTTCTGGGGAAAAAAAAAAAAAATCACTAAAAGCTGCCTTTCCACAGAAAGTTCCAGGAATGTCCAGGAACTTTTCCTGGGGTAAAAGTTCCTCTACTGCATTGACACTTGCATTTTCCACAGCGAGGCCAAAGCCCTGGGAAAATTAAACCAATTAATCCACTGAGGTGTCAAAAGCGCGACAATCACCTTTCATGTGATTTGTACAAAAGAGGACAACAAAGCCTCGACTTTGCTGTTGTCCATTGGTTGCAAAATCCCTTGGGCAGTTCCAGCCCGATTATGGTCGGCCACAAAATACTACTGCCCGGTGTATGACAATACTACAGAAAATGCTAGCATACTAGAAACACTGGTGCTGGTTGCTGGGTACTGGTACCGAATGGTACAGAATTGGCGAGGTGCTGTTAGGCAGTTTTTTCTTCTTTTTTTTTTACCTCTGGACAGAACCAAAGGTTTCCAGTCTTTATGCTAAGCTAAGCTAGCCGGCTTCTGGCTGCAGCTTCATATTTACTGTACAGACACTCGAGTGGTGTCAATCTTCTCATCCAACTCTTGGCAGGAAGGCCAATGCGCACATTTCCTAAAATGTCAAACCTTTCCTTTAATATGAGTTTATGTCCACATCGCTATCATAAATATCAAAAAAACGGGGCCCTGGGGGTATTTCATAGGATCCTATGTTTGCCAGGGCTCAGGAAACATAGGCTGAGATGGTGAGCCATCATAGTACCTGAGATGGAGTGTTCTATCCGCACTGTGCGTTTGTAATTGGTTGAAACGGATGAGTTTGTGTCAATAAAGGGATTGTAACGATCTGGAGAATCAAAAATAGTATTGGTAAAAGAAGAACAGGTTTATACTTAAAGCTCTACGGCATGTTTGAATTACAATACAACACCAAACTGTTCATTAAAAGAGACGATGAAAGGTAACTGTAAAGCAACATGGGCGTATGGCCGCTACGGTGGGACATGGAGGGTCCTAGTTTAATACAGAAGAGGGGATAAGGTTTGCTTTCACTATAAAAAAAACAAAAAAAACAACATAATTTGAGCTTGGTATGAACTGCAATGGTGTGCATTTTACAGAGAGACATAACGAAGATAATTTAGACATCTGCACAGACAGATAATCAACATTGAAACTACAGCAGCACAGAAACATGCAAACTAATCATGCGTATACGCGACTACAGAGAAATGAAGAAGAGCGACAGGACTTTTGAGGAGAAACAAAATGAGTCATTACCACCAAACATTTCATGACCAGGTGTCCTAGAGGGAAAGCTAACACCGTCTGAAGACACGACAGGTAAGTGAGTGGCATCGACAACGAGTTTTGAGAGGAAAGGGTTGAGGTTTGGCATGGAATCATCTCCAGCTTCAGCAGAGGTGAAAGGATCTAGGCAGGCAGAGGAAAGAGAGACAGAACAGAAGAAGACAGAAGAGAGTGGAGAGGAAGAGGTGGGCATCAGAGTCAGACAAGAACAAGAGAAGGAGAGCATGCAGAACAGGTCTCCCAAGTCCAGAAAACACAGAAGTTGGGTTGGAGGTGTTGAAAAGGCAGCTCCTTACCTGCCCACGCTGTTGCCACTGGAAGCCCTGTTGAGCCCGATTGCATGGAGGGCTGGAAAGTTGACTGCAGGTCAAAAAGGTCACTCTCCATTTTCACCGCACTGCAGGGAGGGAAACCAACGGACAGATAAGTTTTCACCACTTTACAAGCACCCCCTTTCTGTGCACAAGCCTGAAAACCCTTTGTGAAAGAGTGAAATACACTTTGTATTGATATATTCTTTTATCATTGTGTTTTACAGGCACTCTTATTACAAAAGAACATTTCACAGCTTTTTTTTAATCTTAAAATGTGGTGTCATAATATCAGCTATGATTAGTGAAATGAATATCTTTGGGTTTCGGAGTAGAACAAACAGTTTGTTTGTACTGAAATAATAACAGGTATTATATATCACTTTTTTCAATTAAGCAAGGAAATAATTGGCAAATTAAAAGATTATGAAAATAACTACGACAACTAGGTGCAACTTAAATGGAAATGTGTAGAACTGGATTTTAGGGGAGTAAAGAAACAGTCAAACAAACAACGATATTCTTCGAGGGTCTTTTCTGTGTTTTTTTTTTTTTTTTAAACTAAACAAGTGATATACAGTAAATCCAGGCAGTACCCATTCGAGCAGCTGGGTGTGGAGAAGAGGTCGATGGCTGGTGCTGTGCTGATCGTGCCTCCGGTGGTGGAGATAGGTGATGTATCAGTGGTGGCGAAGGAGGGCCTCTTGGAGAGCTCCTTAAGCCTCTGTTCCTGGATAATTCAGGAGGTCCAGCTCAAATATACACGCAACAAAGACACTGTAGACATGTTTATTCAATGTATATTAAGTGTAAAGTTTTTTTTGTTTTTTTTTCCAAATAGAATTATGAACCTTCAGAGCTTTGAGTCGGGCCTGTTCCTCTTCAAGAGCTGCCTGCTTCTCCCGCTCATCCACTTTAGTGAAAGACATCCCCGTGCTGGCCAGCGATGAGACTGCATTTGACAGAGTGCTGGCCCTGCAGGGAAAAACACAAATTCACACTAGATGCAGCTTTTGCTGATCTAATAACGCTTCATAATCTTGCAGCAATATGGACGGAAAGAAAAGCAGACTCTGAGACTGAAAGGAAAAGATGAGAGTGATGGGAGGGTTATTGTACCTGCTGGCTGCAGTGGAGTCTTTGACCTTCTTGCCCTCTAAAGAGGCCAAGTGCTGCTCCAGAGCTTCGAGAAGGCTACTGGGAGCCTGCCGTGGTAGAAAACACACAGTCAGCAAGTTCCTGAGTCACAGGGAGTGTAGTCTATATGGACATCAAGACCATAATGGACAGTGGTGGGCAACCAAGATAGAGCAGAAAACACTACACACCATGAGATACACCACACCATTCAATCCAGGGAGTATGTAGACAGCCAATTTACACCTTTGATCAGGAGATTTAATTTTGCTCCACAAAAGGTGAACTACAAGCTTTGGGCTATTAGTTACCCACCACTGATCGATGACTGCATTCCAGCCCAAAAGCTACTTTGGATGAGAGTAACATCTGTGTGGGATGACGTACTGCACCACGGCACTTTCAACAACCCGGGCGTTGTTGAATTGGTCGTGTCTAAGCACAACGGGGCAGCCATTTTTACAGTAAGATGAGCTACACTGGATTTACACCTCAATAATGAGACCAAAGTGAACAGTATTTTACCACAGCGAGAGTTTTTTCCTTCAACTGTTTTTCACCACGATGTAGGAGACAGAGTCAGAGCAGAGGCATGCAAAAAGACAACACTGAGGCAAGTCACGGACATAGAAGAGTGAAATGATAGTACTTACACAAACTGTGAACTAAAGTGGAAAGATAAGGGGAAAATACAGAATATAAAGGTGGTGACAGTCAGAGGGGAACGCAATTTAGATCGGGGGTTAAAAACATCGATGTAAAATCGGTCCCCACAGCACAACAGCATGTGCAGCTTCTTTTAAATTAGGACACATGTAACTGTCACTGTGCACATTTACTCAGGGGCTTGCCATTGTAAAACTTAGTGTGGACTTTACACCTTTATTTACTGTAAAAAGAAGGAGGAGGAGGAGAAGAAGAAGAAGAAGAAACAGAAGAAAAAGAAGAAGGTAAGGATAAGAAGAGGCAGAAGAAGAAACAGAAAACAGGAGAAGAAGAGACCACCTCCTCTGGCGAACATGCGCTCGAGAAGGAAATCATGCAATGCGTCTTGTTTTAAAAAACATCTGTGTTGGATGTACTATACTGTCGTTGGACAAAGACAACACTGATGGGAAAAAGAGCAGTTAGAGTTGGAAGTAAGAGAAAGAAAGCAAGGAAAGACTTCCTATTGAGAGCAGAAATCCTGTGTTTTCAGATGGCTCTGCTTACCTGTGAAAGGTCTGGAATGTCGCCTCGATCGATTCCCACCTGCTGTAAGACGGAAACCCCAGGAAACCCAGTTAAACCCAGCACACAGTTCACTCATTCACAGTGGCATATGTGGAAAAAGAAAGACACATATTTAGTGTAAGTTACCTCTGCTACTTTGAGGAACTCTGATATCCGAGTCATTCGGGTGAGAAACTTCTTGTAAATGTCCAAACCTTCTTTACACTGAGTCTTCTTCATGTCAAAGTATTTCTCTGTTTGGTGACAAATATAAAAAGATTTCATTTCCGATGGAAAACCACAAAATATTAGGACAAAATGAACCAAGGACACAGAGAAGGCAGAAACTGAAAGTGATCCTTGAAGGTCTTACCAAGCAGGTTGATGATGCCTTCATTGTAAGCAGCAAAAAGCCGGATGGAGTCTTTGAAGAGGAGCATGAAGGCTGCATTGATGACTCCATTAGTCAGCTCGTTGGCATTGACCTGAGGGAAAGCAATCAGCCAAGACATTTATCTCGAAGCTTCTCCACAGTGATTTGTTGCCATACAAAAAACACAGCGCCTCTATACGAGGACTCAGGTAATGCATCTGACTTTGTTTGCAGCGAACTCGGCACAATCTGCACACGCGAGCTGCAGGAGGCTTCACCTTAAACTCACATTGAAATCGAGAAGAGCGTCCATCTGGTTCTGAATAATGGGGATAGTCTTGAGTAGCTTCTCTGTATTCATGGTCCTCATTACGCCGTCCACTCTGTGAGGACACATGGGGAGTTGAAGCAGGGGAGGGCACAGAGGAGAGAGGGAAGACGGGAAAGCAAACAGTGAAGCTCTTAACACATGATAACAAAGTCATTCTTGGTTTAGACTGATTGTAGGGCTGCAACTAACAATTATTTTCATTACTGATTCATCTGCCAATTATTCTCCTGATTAATTGTCTTCTTTGTAAAATTTGGAAAAAGAAGCCTTCATAATTTCCCACAGCCCAAGGTCACGTCTTTAAATGTCTTGTTGTGTCCGACCAGCAGTCCAAAGTCCCTAAGATACTGAGTGTCCTATCATGTCTGACAAAGTAAATCATTAAATCCTCACAGGTGTGGAGCTGGAACCTGCAGACGTTTGGCATTTAAGCTTAAAATGGCAAAAAGGATTATCTTATCAAAATTTGAAAAAAAGTGTGTATATACGTACATACATACATACATACATACATACATACATACATATATATATATATATATATATATATATATATATATAGAGAGAGAGATAGAGGGAGTAGGGTTTAAAAAATTTTGATAGTCACATAATTGTTTGGTTCATTTTTCTACGTGAGGATTTGATGTATTTTCAGTTTTTTTTCTTTTCTTTTGGATTTGGGACAGTAGTTAAAAATCAAGTTATTTAAAGACTTCATTTTGAGCTCTGGGGAATAGTGATGGCTATTTTTCATTAACTTATGCCATTTTTCAGACTAAATTATTCATTTATTAATCATAAGAATTTGAAAAATAACATAAGCCTTTCTTTTTCACATATATAAATATAGAAAATACATATTTACAATTTTAATTTTGTAGAATCCAAACACTGTTTGTCCTTACCCGCGTTTCACTTTAGTGAAGTCAAAGGCAACCTGTCTGTATGAAACAGCTTTCTCATTCAGGTATCGACTATACCTCCTGATAAATGTGGACATGTCATAACCTGGGGAAAAAAATTGATAGTAGGAACTTTTACAAATGAAAAATCATTTCTTTTTTAAATTGTGTATGAATTCAGAAAGGCTTAGAAGTGAATTCAACAACAGCAACAAACCCAACTGTTACCTTGTAACCCACTTTTGTCCAAAAAATTACTGAGGTTGAAAAGTGTATTCCTTGAAGCCAAGTACTGGACAAAACGCTGCAAGAGGGAGGAAAAAAAAAAAAAAACAACAAAAACAAGGTCCTGATTAATAATACATTCGTAATCTGCGGTGAGGTTATTCAACTCTTTTGTAATTTCTGATATGGTTAAACCACTTTGCTGAAGCTTCTCACCTCGTTGCCATAGACCATGAGGTGGTGTGTGGTGATGAGTGACTTAAACACAACCACCCAGCTGGTGTTGGTGGTCCTCTCAAACAGCGAGTCAGCCAGTTGGGGAATGTTGACGTTCATCTCGTTGGTGCAGTGGATCAAATCTGAAACAAGAAGAGAAATTCATGAGACCACGAGGTTCAGCTGATCATCATCAGGCAGTGGATTTGTAATAATCTAAATAATAATATGCTGCTATGTGGTGATGTGTAATTAGCGAAGGCTGCAATACAGGGTCACCAATATTAAACAAGCTGCTTTAAATATCAAAGCTACAAAAACAATGTGTCAACATATTCTTATTATGATAGAACTGAGGAAAAAATTTGACTGACAGAAAATTAATCAGTAACTATTAAGATAATTGAAAAATGTCCTGCTTCCAAGCCTTCTATTCATCCATTCATCACCTCAGGATCAGGGAAATCATGATGGACATTTTGTACTTTTTTCTGACATTTTATAAACCAACCGGTTAACCCATCAGTTGAGAAAATAACCTGCAAGTTAATCAACAAAGAAAATAATCATTATTTGTGGCCCTAAATACAGATGTGATATACTGTAGCTTGAAAGCTGCATCATCATGATATCTGATTAAATTAACAACACAGCGTTGTCCATACGCGAGTGTCAGACTGACTGTGCTGCTTTTTGATTTACTGACACGGTACGGTGATTTTTCTGATGTATTTTCGATGCCAACAAACATTTTTTAAACTTTTAGTAAATACTTTTCATCCATAAGGACAGAGTTAGTCATAGATAACCCCATGTACCGTGTCAAACAGGCCTCATGTTGAGGTGGTGAGCAGACAAACACCTGCTGCTGCCTACTACTAGTGTTTGGAAGAAATACAGTCTCTGATGTGACTCATGCTTCTGTGCAGTTTGTTAACCTGTAAGCAGCGTCAACATATCCACAGACGACTGTTCATTACTATATTTAAGTGGATGTTTTACAAAGAGGCGTTCAATCAAGACAAAACTGAAAATGCTGAATGAAAAACAGTTTCAAATGCTTTAAAAAAAAATGAATATCCATCTAAAGAACATCACATTTCTCCTCAAAAAAAAAAAAAAAAAAAAAGCTTCAATGCAGTTGGTCTGAGCCAACATATGACATCATAATCTGTTTAGCGGAAAATTTATACCACATATGCCAAAGACTTGCTATTCAAATGCTAGTATTTGCTGTTGTTCTTTGTTTTATACAATTGTAAACTAAATATCTTTGGACTGTTGGTATTTCAAAAGTATTAAAAAAAAAAAAAAAAACACACACATTTCCATATCTTATTTAGTTGAAATATTTTGATGGTTCTGGCTATGGATGGCCTTTTTTTCCCCACTTTTCTATATATTTTATTGTCTAAATGTCCAATGGCTACAAAGTAATCGACTAAACAAAACAGTGAATCGACACATTAACTGATAATGAAAATAATCCTCAATGGAATCCTTACTAGGCCTGTACACTAAATAACTGAAGTATGACAATGCTATTATTCTATTCAAAATACTCTATTACACTAAGTAAAATGGGGCAACAGGATGTTTATTTAGGATGTTTTCTAGATAAAAACATAATAAATAAAATCACCATCTTATAAAGCCAAAGCAAACAGGGATCTCAGCAGCAGCAGTCGAAACTGAAACTCTTCATTGTAATTCATAATTTGCAGCATAACATCCTTGCAACAGACTGACATAAGGTGCAGAGCATTGAGATGTTAGCCACACATGCTCTGTCCCACTTCCTCTGCTCATATGCTCATCTTACATCCATGTGCTGGTTGAATGATGTTCGTCAAAGAAGCCGAGCCCATCAGTGCTAATGACCCCACCATTCACAGCAGTGATCAGACTGACGGGGTAAATTGGGCCTCTCTTTCTGTCCTATATTTGACTTTTTCAAAAGGCAGGGGGACTCTAAGTAGGACAGGATAACCTTCCAGAGAAGCAGCAGCAGCAAGCATGGGTGGCTGAACTGCCCAGAGAAGACGACGATGGAGAGGACACGATCGGGGAGGAGGAGGAGGAGGAGGAGGAGGGGGAGGAGGAATATGGGGGAGGAGGATGAACTGACAGCACTGTCATATTGCTAAATATTCACACTGGGTGACGTTCTTGATTTCTTATTGAATCAAGTCATAAGACACAAATGAATTAATGTAACAGCCATGACAATGGGTTATGTTGCTAAATTATCAATTACAAAATTTTTGTTTTTCTTTTTTAGATATTGTTTGACATGATATGAGCCATTGCAGCAAAAGTGACTGATTATCAAAAACTGTCAAGAGCCAAAAGCTGACATCAGTGTCATAATCTTGTTTGTATTTTTCATAGTTCATTGTACTCAAAAATGTTGCCAAAATTTGCTAATTTTTAGGCCAATTTTTGTATGACTGCTTGTATTCAGACCAACTTTAACACTTAAGGACATGGTCTCATTTAAAAAATGTGTTTATGTATTTCTCAAAGTAAGTTAACGAGTTAAGTATTGTTTTGGTATAAAAACTGTCCCGGTATGATATTGGCACTAGTATCAATAAGTAATACACTTAGTCAATTGATCAAACAACAGAATGTTGATTCAGCAACTATTTTGATAATCGATTAGTCATCCGTGTAACTTTTCAAGTAAAAATGCCAAATATTCCCTTTTTACAGCTTCTTGGATGCAAGAATGTCACATTTTTTACCAAATTATTGATCATTTTCATTAAGTGATCCATGTCTCTTATTAGAATTTTTTCTGTGTCCGTGTCCAAAAATATTCACCACAAATATCCACCATCACAGGTGAAGACATTTGATTTCTTGAAACGTTTCTTCCACAAAGTATCATGACGTGTCTGGAGCCTGGAACATTATACACTGATTCAGTATCCATCTTTTTCCTGGATCATTACTGAACTCTTATGATGAGGCAGTGCCTTCATAATACCACTTTCACTATGGCCATCATGCATTTGCAATATGATAGTAAACAGAAAACCTTTTCTAGAACTGCAATGATTAGTTGATCGACAGAGGATTAATTGGTAACCATTTTGATAATTGAATAATTGTTTCGGTCATTTTTTAAAGCACAAAATTCAAATATTTGCCATTTCCAGCTTTTCAAATGTAACAATTTGATGCTTTTTAGTCATATACGATAATAAACTGAGTATCTTTGGGTTTGGGACTGTTAGTTGGACAGAAGCCTTTGAAGAAGTCACCTTAGTCTGTGGGAATTTAATAGACTAAATCATTCATTAAGAAAATTATCGGATGATTGATCGATAATGAAAAATCTTTAGCCACTGCCCTGATTCTTTCTATGAAATTGGGGCACCCTTGTTGTCGTTCCCCATCTGCCGCTCTTCATAGTATTGTCATCTCTCTAATAAAATGCAGATAATCCCCCAAAAATATACTAAATAATACAAAAATAACTGTTCCTACCGTATCTGAACTGGGACAAGGAGATAATGCTGGGGAAACATTAAGCCCACAAAAAGAATCCATCTAAACTTATAATACAAACTTGCTGCTGAGTCTTCCTCCTCCTGGCTGTCACTCCAACCGGGAAAAGCCTCCCTTATGTTTCAACATAAAGCAAGAAGACACCATGTGATTATCTATGAGCTTGTAGGCTGTCTGTTCTGTGTGCACTGAGACACCTCAGTCACGTTGGATTCCTGGCTGAATGGTGATGAGCCAACGGGGTGTCACTCTGCCAACTTCCACTCATCTCGCCTCGGGGGAGTCACCAGAGTGGCACAACAGGTGCGAAGCCTGCAACTATAACATCAGGCCAAAAGCATTCAACGCAATGAACCAAAATTAACCAGTTAAGAAATCCATATTTTTGCTATAATTCATCCCACAGACCATGTTCACGGGTCTGGAGCCTGAGGACACCGTATCCACCTTTTTCCTGGAATGCTACTGAACTCTTTTGATGATGCAGGGCCTTCATATAAAACCACTTTCATTGCTGCCATCAGGCATCTCCAAGTGCAGATCGATATGTAGAAAATCTACCACTGCATCTGAGTACAGACAGACACTGACTCCTCTGACTATGAGTGCATCAGACATGGATTTAAGCTCTAACGCTTATGTCTGGGTGCAGATGTAGCAGCCTGTTGTCATGCCCTGAGCACTCCTCACCCACTAACTAACAAACTAACAATTTTTTTGCCAATACATTGTGTCCTGATGCATCATGACCCCACCAGGAGAAACAGCAGCAGGTATCACATTACTCAATCACTTCACTCCAGTGCAGGAACTGAGCTGAGACAGACACTTGTCCGGCTGCAGGTGCACCACCAAGATGGGAGATGAAATTGGATTGCAAGCATTCCTGTAAATGTTGATTCAGGGCCTGTAAGTGCAGGGGCCCACCTGCTAACACTGGCTTTTAAAGCTTACCTGTCAAATACATATTCCCGACTTGCTGCTGCGTGGACTAAACACTGAAGCTGTAAGTCAGTGGGTAAATAAATATGAGAAACAGAAAGACAAGAGAGCGGATTGGACAAAACCAGACAGCTAGGCAAGCTAGTTTGGCAGCAACTAAGGGCAAAAAATAAACATTACATTTTATATAAGCATTCATAAAGGCTGCTACAGCTTCAAAACCTTCCTAATTATGTACAGCACTATGTCAACAAGGCCTGTCCTCGATGTTAAAACAATATAATCTCCCTGACATGAACAAGCAGTAGCATATAGCCTATCCTGAGGCTTTGAGGCCTGTAGCTCCACCATCGCCATAACTCAGCCCGTTTAGCGGCGTTTCACTGAGAGGGAGCCTGCCGTGATATCACTTGAAAACTCGTGTGCTGTTTAGAGATACTCACAATCCAAATGTTTCTTTTTCGGGCCCATTATTTCGTGAGTGGTGGCCTTGCAAACAGTTTTCGACACGGCGGATCCCGTTACACTGTGCTGGGCTGCAGTTATCCTGTCCGTAATGCTCTGCCCCGACATCTTCGCTCACTCAATGCAACAAAAGACTTTAAAAAATGTGAGCTTCGCCTCGGGTTATCTTCGGATGTGAGCTTCAAAATAAAAAATAAAATAAAACCTCCACCTCCTCCGCAACCTTACCGGACCCCCCCTTTCTTTCCCACCTTGGTGGAAATAAAAATCAAACCTAGGCTATGGCAGACGCGGACCAGAGGAGGGCGGAATAAAGAGAAGCGGAATCTAACAACAACAATCAAAAAATGTTAATTTGTTTCTTTCTTGTTGCGCCGCTCGCTTCCGTCCAAACGCATTCAGATTTCAAGGATGCAAAGTCCACTCGCTGACTCATCCGACCCGGGTCTCTGTGTCGCTCTCATCCCGATGTGGCACACCGGATCCCTGCGTCTCCTCTCCTGCCTGCCTCCGCCGCTCCTCCAGTCGCCGCCGCCGCTGCTCCTGTCGCCGCCGCCGCTCCACCTCCTCTTCCTCTTCCTCTTCCTCTTCCTCCTTCTCCTCCTCCTGCCACTGCCGCCGCTGCTCGCTGTGAAAGAAAAAGCACTGAGGAGGGGAAATGGCGGGCCTCGCTTTGCTTAACTCCGAGGTGTAAAAGGCTCAAAATACAGCTCTGCAGACCCTGAATCAGATAGTACACAGCTGACTTCCTATAAGCCCCGCTGCGGTGCAGGTGTAGCTACACCAACTGACCGCAGTCCAGCTGGGAGGGAGAAAATTCACAAATGCTAAATCACGGGAGGCCTGCGTGTGAGGGTGAAGCCTGTGTTGTTTGAGGAGTGGACACTGATGAGAGCACAGGGAAAAGCAGCAACAGGCCACAGGCCTGACAGAGTGAAGAACAAACAAGACTTTTTGGATGCCTTGATTGTCAGTGCCATATTTATTCAGGGGAAACTTGAATTTTTTTTTAATACTGTGTCTTTCCTAAATGTATACAGTCCAAAAGATAAATGTTGATCTTTGCAGATTATGACATTTTTATAATAAAAAAATAAATACCTATAAACCAGATTTCTGACGTGTTTATGGACTCATTTCCTCAGAGCAAAAGCTTTAAATATTTTGGTGTGACAGTGTTCATAGGATAAATTCACCCTGACCAAGCCTGGTTTCCCACCCAGGTAAAGTGGGCAACTGCCCCTGGGCCCAAGACCCCCATGGGCAACAAATCCCCCTGGTTTACTGCATGTCTCTTGGGTTTTTGTCATTTGTAGAGGGGGTCCTATATCTATATCCAAATCTACTTTTAAGACCTTAACTAGTTTAGTTTGACAGAACAATGCCAACTCAAGGTCCACATATTGCAAGCTTTTCCCCCAAGCTTTCAACTATTATCTCACAGAATTCTTCACCAGATGGAGTCTGTTCATTTGTCGTGGAGACGGATCTGTTGAAATGCCAACTCATCGTCTGTCATTATATCATATAATTTTACTTAATAACTCAATTCATCAAGGAAGGGGATGTGACACGACTGAAAGCACAATAGAAACCAAGTCAATGGACCATCAAGAATGAAGATACATTGTGTTTATAGAGTGTATTTTCCTAAATTAATCTGAGCTGTCAATAGTGGATTAACCAGTCAGGAGCTTTTTAACTGGAAAGTTCTGGGGTTGAGACTTCTTATGGACAGTAGTCTATAACATTTAGAAATATTGGCAGTAACCTTTACCATAGGACAGTACTCTTCCAAAATGTAAGTTATTATTCCAGTCAGGCTAATATAACTTCAGACTGAGTATCAACAAGAGGTTTTACATGTTTAATGCGTGGTTTCCTTAGAGAAAATGCTTTTGGTATGACAGTATTCAAAGTACAAATTCACCCTGACACAGAAAAATGTCCAAAGGTTATTTAAGATAACGGCTGACACAGTGTATTACAGTGCATTGAGTTCTGAGACTATGTGTTTTTTTGTTTTTTTTCAAACTTTATTTGTCACATACACAATGAATAATGACATAAACTGTGGCAAATGTGTGATGTGACACATGAACATTGTTAAAAATATGAATAAGAAAAAATAGTTATAAAAGATACAAATCCAAGATAAAACACCTGTATACATATGATTCTATCATATAGACATTTGGAGAGTGAACTCTAATGCAAAGGAGGCACAAAGAAGTGATGAATTTTCCTGTGTTATTCAAATGTGTTTTTGTTTCAGTAAAGCTTTGCTCACAGAAGACAACTTGATTGTTCTTCAGACTACCACATATGAAACATGTCAATACACCATGGATTTTATGTAGATGCACCTCAGCAAGTCCAAGCTGCTTTGTTTTTATAAAACTCTAAAGTTCTGGGGACATATTGAGACCTCTCATGAATATAAGTCTATAAAACTCCACATTCACTCTTTCCAATAATGTATTCAGTCTAAAATATCAAAAAGAGATGGATTTTTTCTTTGTTTTGAATATAAAATAAAGGTTATTGATTCCTTTTAGCAGCTAAACTGTTGAAGGGATAAATCACCTTGAGATTTCCCAAAATGATTTAGTGGAGGCCTAAATAATGGCAAACAACTGCCTTTAAAACAGCACACTTCAGTCTACAGGATAAAAACATCAAGAATTTAACAAGTAGTGTGTAGCTTTTAGTTCTAGCTGAAAAGTTCAGTGGATATGTTGAGGCATACTGTCAACTACAGGTCATTTACTTAAGTAAAATGTGTAAGTTGCACCTTAATTTGCTTAAAGCGAAGCAGTTTATTGTTTATTTCAACAGGTAATATGAACATGAAAATGTCAAGCATTCAAATTTTAAAGAAAGACAAAGACCACAGGGGGGCAGCACAATGCCATGATTATCTCCAAACATGAAGTCTACCACAATTCTCCCCTATATGTTATCAGCCAGAACTATGATACTTTAGGTTTTAACGTAGCTGAATCTCAGTTTTTGACTTACTATGTGAACATCCTGGACAAATAAGTCAAATCTGAAGTAAAATCTGAAGTAAAATCATTTAGTTCTTCCCCAGTCTGAGGCTTTGTTTGACTGCTTCACCACTGATTTACACCCAGCTCAGTCTGAAATCACAGCTGCCAACATATTAACTGTAATCTCAGTTGACTAATCTATTATTTTGAGGCAGCAACACGTGAGGTCTTGGCCTGATTTATGAGTCTTATAAACAGTAAAAAAAAAAAAAATAAATAAAGTGTTAATTTTTATTAGTCTACACAAACAAAGACATTTGCCTTATTCTCTTGGATTCTTCAGTCCAGTTATGTGGCCACAAAACCTCTTTGACAAGGTCACTGTATTGAAAAGCAGTTCTCCTCACATGTTGTTCTCTTAATAAAGGGTTGGGTTTCATACATAAACAATAAGTGAGCCTGTTGTTTTCCCTTCTCACCTGGGAATTTTCACAGCTTTTCAGCCCAACAAAAGGCACAGGCAGACGCCTCTGCAAACATATACACACTTCAAAAACAATGGTGGTTCATTTATTTTTGATTTCAGAAGAGATCACCTTGAGAAACTCCTTTTTCTTTTATTAACCTGCATCAGTAGTGCATTATAAATTAAATTCTTATATTTACTATTTCCTTGATTTTTCAAATTTATGTGCACCACTTAAGTCTATGCTACGAATATCATCTGTGGCAAAAAATAAACAATATTTTTTACCCACATACATTATAAATATGCTCTTCTGCTGTGGTAAAAAAAAAAAGATAGAAAAAAAGAAGTGTTTTCTGACTTTTCGAAACATTACTCACTGAGGATCAAATCGCAGCAGGGCCTTTGATGAGGGCTCCACTTTCCTGCCTGTGTTAAAACTGGAGCGTCAGATTACAGCCGCACTCTCACGGGTTTTGTGATGCAGCCCAGATTGTGTGATTTAGATGTCTGTTTGTTGAGTCTGGATGTTTCAGGTTGATCAGATAAAGACGGCTATATCAGGCAGATCTGAGTGTGGCGGTTGGTCCTGCGCCATTAAAAGTCGACGACCTGCAGGAAACATTCACAAAGCTCCAGAGAGTTGCACAGAGACGCGTGGTATTATAACTTAAGATAAAGACAGCTTTCCTGCAACATTACAGCTGGTAGATAAGGTCTAGCATAAGGTGAAAGACGGCAGCTGCCTTTTTCTTATTATTTTAATGCCAAATTAAAAGGTTATGTTTAATGAAGATGATAATGAAGAAAAGTAACAGGGTACACAGTACACTGAACATTGTTTTGGACCCGTGTGTGTGTGTGTGTGTGTGTGTGTGTGTGTATGATTTCCAGTCTAACTTTATATCTTAAAGAAAGTCATGTGACTGAAACACAAGCACATAAGTGGAGAACATGGCTATACAGTGGCTAAATAGGTCATTTGCTGGGTGGGATTTGTAAAATAAGCAGGATAGCAATGGGTTCAGCATATGTATTCATTTCATGTATATATGGCCATCTGATCCCGTCTGCTCTCAATGGGACTTGTCTGCTTGTAAGAGCTTCATATTTGATTTCAGCCCTACCTCATCAGAGGGGCAGGTGAGCAGGAGTGAATAGCAAATACCTACAGCCAGCTGTGTTTCCCAGGGCTCTGCAGGGCCAGCAGGTGCCTGTACGGCCCCAAGTGCGGATCTGAGACTGACACATGAGGCCAAAAGCCAGGATGAGTCTGAACACAGTGACGCACAGGAGATGTGTTGGATGAGGGCAACTCTGCCACGGGTGGGGAGGGAACAATAATCCAACATATAATGTTCTGATGTGCTCATAAATATCTCTGAATGTGTAAAATGTTCCAGATTTTTCCCCTCAAAGACAGAAACAATGTGACTGCAGCTCAAAACACTGATATATATTTACTGATTAAATGTGGTTAGATTTTTAACCCTTGTGTTTTGTCAACATGACTTACCCATTTAGGCTCCTGCGATCACCACTGTATGTACAAAAAAATAATAATAATTGCAAATTCCATCCACTTTTTCTTCAATAATAATAATAATCCTTCACTTTGCCACAAACTGGGTCTTCACAATTGATGAAGGCCATAAAATAAAGCAATGACCATGAAACAGTGGTTCTTAGGGGCCCCCAGAAGTCCTTGAGGGGGTTCCAGGGGCTTCTCAGTGAAAAGGGGAATAATTTATTTTCACTATAATTCCATCCTTAAGTAACACAGTGACAGAATGTATGACTATTTGGGTCATGGGTTTAAACGCTTTCTGTAATGAAACATCTAAAGGCAAAAATGTTATCCGACGGAGGACCCTGGTACAAAATCAAATGGGGGGCCATGTTCTAATTTGTGTCAGTTTAGGGGTCCTTCATATGAAAAAGTTTGAGAACCACAGACATGAATCATTGTCAATACACCGGTTACCCTAGAGAACCTCCCTGTAACCCCTAATGTATTGTGATGTAGAGCGGCAGCCAATAATGATTTTCATAATCAATTTATCAGAATTTTTTTTTTTAGATATCCAATTCATTTATCAATAAAATGTCAGAAAAAATGGAATGTTTAAAAATGCCAACCATTCTTTCCTGAGGCCCAAGTTCACATTGCTTTTGTTGAGTCATAAACTCAAAGATGTTGATTTTATTATATTGAAAACTGGGAAACAAGCAAATACTGTATTTAAATTTGAAGGGCTGGAACAAGTCAGTTTTTGATATTTTCTGATTCAAAAAATGACTTGAAGGGTTTATCAGTTACCAACTACAGTCATTTTTCTGCCAGTCAACTAACCAGTCAACAGCTCTGGAGTATTGGTTGGGTTCTTGGTGCCAGAGGGAATAATGAAGCTTCGATAGTCAGACCATGGAAGTAAGGTGTCATTTTTTGTTGTACACTTCTGATACATGACATCAGTTCAAAACAAAAATCTGCAGTTGTCATGAAATTAGGCAAAGTCGTTAAGTGTGAAGCTGATGTGAAGGAACCCCAAACAGAAGATTAGAGTTAAGCTTCAAAACAACTGAGATGGGCACGCAGGGCCTCCTTAACCTTGTAGGTGATCCCCAAGGTAAAAAAGAGCCATGGGCCCTTTTGTATAATTCCACATCTGGTTACTTAGTGTATATGCACAGAGAAATACGTGAAGACGGTGATGCACAGAAATATTTTAATCTGTACATCTTAAATTTCATGACAAATAGTCTGTAACTCTGCCTGCTGAAGAATATCATTTGATATGGCTGACAGCTCCAGAACAGCTGCTAAATGGACCTTGTGTTGAAATTGTTGTGAGTGCACCCAATCAAAACAGGCAGTGTTTGTATTTGCTGCTTGGTATATTCTGACTTTCTGGTGAAGAAAGATACTAAAAATAGAACATAAGTTGGAGGTTCTGTCATCAGCCAGAGAAATGCAAACTAGACTTTTATTGATTGAAACCACAAGTCAGTGACACAGAAATTGCATTAATTTCTTCTTGGGGCTTTGCTCATAATCTCATTATTTTCTAACAGCAGGTTTTACTCAAAAAAAAAAAAAAAAACTCCAGTACTTCTAAATCTGCCACTGGTCTATATTTTTTTCATCTCATTAACAAATTGCATGAAAACATCGAGATGAATTGATCCCACAGTAAAAGATTACCTGCAAATACACAGCAAAGGGTCACACTGGGCGACATGTTCCCTCCCTGTGACGAACTGTCGTTTACTTTGACCGGTCCCCTATACGCCATCCTGTACTTACTCATTAGAGCACCAAATGTGTATTAATCCACAACTGGAAATAGTCCCCTACATATGCTCTATTTACACCTGTATGAGTAATGTTTGCTAAAAACTACAGAGCAGAGCTGTTTAAGGATTTATTTTTGCCCTTTTTAAAAATGAAACTGTTATTTGTGACTGATTTTTAAAGATTGATGTCTACAGTGGTAGCCAATGGACTGACAGGAGAGTGTGGTCGCAAGTATTTAGCGTTTATTCTGCAAGTATTAGGAGATGGACTTTGGTCTTTTTATGTGATTTACACTCAGTTGGTAGTGTATTAAGGATACCTAGCTAAAGCTAACACAGTCAAATACAACAGCTCTATAATAAATTCTACCTTTATGGAGATTATAAGGTTCATTTTGTGTTCAAACGGTTTTAAAGAGGTGTTGACTCAATTTTATGGTCATTTTGGAGGCTGCAGCGTTGACAGTGAGAAAAAGGCCCCAGCATCACACTTTACACCTCTTTAACTTTACAGATCAGTTTAGAGGTCAAAGAGCTTTAAATCTGTAGAAGATGAAGACATTCTCTGTTCTGATACAAGTTGAACATTAATGTAACTCGTCTTTGGTTAGATGGAAAGCAGTAAAATCAAGGTTAAAATTGTATAAAACAGACTCAAGATTTTACCTTCTGTAAGGCTGAACACACCACACTGTAGCTGTATACATCACTGAATACCTTTACTCTAAGTGATGCCTTGTGCATCAAAATTACCCACACACAGCCCTGCATCAGACATGAGTTGACTTTTATGTTCATGTGAATGTGGGCTGCAGCGGCAGCCGATGACAGCTTAATTCCCGGGCAGGGCCCCCCCCTGCTGAGGCCCACCGTTTGTGCAAGCTGACAGACGGAGATCAGACTGAGGAGAGATGAGTGGGAACCCTCCAAGTACGCTCGGGTTTCTGGGCAATGTGAAAAGATTTGTCCAGGCCATTCAGATCTGACGGAGTTTCCCATGTTCTGCACTGCAGCGGGTTTTTGTTGAAGTGTTTGGATAAAGAGATCCTCTATCTTTTTCATCTTTGCACCCACAACAGATAAACCTAAGGCTGACATTGTGTTTAGTTTAGGCCCTTGATGCCACCAAAACTACACAGCACAATGTTGAACTTTTCTCTCGTCACAAACCAGGCTAAGAGGAGTTCCAAACAATTACTTTGGAAAAGGCAGGAAACAGGTAAACAAGTGTAGAAAAAATAGAAGTGACGGTAGAGAGAGGGGAGTGGGATGAAATGAGCTGGAAAGAGGGGTGACCTCACTTTAAAAGGGGTTGGCTAATAGAGGTTTTGGGACAACATGAGCGACTGAGGTATAAGGGGGCAGAGGGAGCAGAATAAGAAGGATTAGGGGACCTGGGGAAAGAAGGTTGTACTACTTTGATAGAGGTCAGAGCGTGCAGCAGGCGAGGCAGGGGAGCACTGTTTTCAAACATCTAATTTTGAGATAAGTGCCGTTTTTTAACACATACCTGAGGAATGTGGTTAATGCAATGTTGACCTTCTGAAGATGACAGTGAGCAAACCTCTCTTAGGTGCTGAAATGATACGAGTGCTCTTTATCCTCCTGCTGATGAGTAACGCTTCTTCAGTCTCCTCACAGTTTAATGGATACAACTGTGACGCCAACTACCACAGCAGGTTTCCGGGTGAGAAGACTACAGATAACTCTTTTCAGGCTGTATATTCTTTGCATTTTACATTCTGACTGCAGATATTGAACATAATGCTTCTGTCAATAGTGATAAGTGTTGGAAACAGCTTGCTCTGGTATTTTGGCACATGCTGTGCACATAACCTCCCTGCAGTGATGTGATAGATGTAGCATTTTACTTTAAAACATAAATTCATAAAATGTGATTACTTGTTTTTACATTTAACTATCAAACTGGCTCCACAAGGCCCTGCTACAATTATTTATGCTTATATATTGAATGCATCAATGTTGAAACACTCATTTAAAAGATGATTCTGTATGATGAGTACTATTTTTGATACTTTGAATACATTTTTCTGATAATATCTTTAAGTAAATTTGCAATGCATGGCTTTTATTTTTTATGGCTTTCTACATTGTGGCATTGGTACTTTGTATTTACGCATAAGTAAAGATTCTGAGTACTTCCTCCACCTCTCTACAGAGGAGACTTATTCTACAGACAGAGTAATGTAAACTCTTCATGGATAAGGAGAAACTCTCTTATACTGAGAAGTGTGTACTAGTTTTCATTGTCTACTACTAATACTACTATATAACTACTGAAGTCTTGTTTAAAATGAGTCAGCTTGCTCCTTCAAAGCTAAGAGTCCTGGGCCTGTATTCATCAAGCTGCTAAAAGTTTATTAAAATTATATTAAATTATTATAATTAATTATATTAATTATTTTACTACTTTAAAATAGTCTTAGATTTAAGACAGGTCTATTAAATTGGTTCAGAGCAGATCCCAAATGGCTGCAGCACAAATAAATAAAGCTGCAACTAGTTTGGCTGATCAGTTTCCATGAACCTTTATTGTCTGCACTTGTTTTATGATGAAAACCAGCTGCAGTATTTCTTTCCCGCTCCAGTTTTATATTTCTTTTGCTTCCATTTCAGACATGGTCTCAGGGATATTAACAGTTTTACACAAACACATTATACTTTAAAATAAAATAAAAGCCTATCTCCCAGAGGTAAAAGAATGAACAATATGGTAGAAGTAGGGTAAATTGTTGTCTCTGATTAGCTATTTGTGCTCTGAGCATACATGTGATTAACCATGTTATCACTTGAGACTTGCTCTTTAAATGTTACTTTTACACTTTGGTGTGAGCAAGAGTAAGTTGCTTGGTAAGTGGGTCTTACTGTTCACATGAAGTGGAGAACTGAGTCTGATAAATATAGGCTTTGGGATTTCATTCCCACCATCTAATCAGACACTATTTGATACCTGAATGGCAGGTGAATACTGGTGTGATGGTAAATAAGCAGGGCTAATTGTCCAGGGTACCTATAGCAACTGACCTTCCTTCCTCTCCGTTCCTGCAGGTGAGCGGGACATCAGTGTGTACTGTGGGGTTCAAACCATAACCTTAAAGATCAACTTCTGCCCGGTGCTTTTCTCCGGCTACACTGACGCAGATTTGGCCCTGAACGGTCGCCACGGTGACGCCCAATGCCGAGGCTTCATTAACAACAACACCTTCCCCACAGCTGTCCTGTTCAGCATCAGCCTCAGCACTCTGGAGGCCTGCGGTAACAGCCTGGTGGTAAAGAATACACAAACACCAGAACATGCCGTTAATATGTATACTGGGTAACTTCGTAATGTTGTTTATTGACTTGTGAGAAAGCAAAGTGGCTGTCTGAAATGTTTCTCTCTGCAGGTCAGCACAGCATACGGGGCCAATGCCTATGGGAACATGTCTCTGGTGCAAATTGGGAATGTCTCAGGCTACATTGACACCCCTGACCCGGCATCTATAATCAGCTACCTGCCCGGTTTGTTGTATAAATTCAGCTGCAGCTACCCGCTGGAGTACCTGGTCAATAACTCACAGCTGGCATCGTAAGTTGTTGCCAAAAAATCTCTCAGTGTCCAAAAGAGAGTTTGACCTTCCAGAAGTTACTCAGTGGATTTGATGTTTAGTTTTATTTATTTAATCAAGAGCGTTGTTCATTGTTTTCTTAAACTGTGATGAAGTAAATCCCCTCGTTTAAAAGCCTGAGTGGGTTTGCATGTTATAATATTGTGAGAATCTTTAATTTTAGGACATACATATTTCTAAGGACTTAGTTGCTAAATTACATAATCTCAACTGTCTTTCAGTCACGTAAATACTATAAAATAAATATAATATAACTTTACATCATCAACCCCTGTTTTCAAAATGTTAAACAATGTCAAGTACAGCAAACTACACTAAAAGATAAAAACAGTATTAAAATAAATGTGTTGAACTCTTCACAGCTCCTCTGCTGCTATATCTGTCAAGGACAGCAACGGTACATTTGTGAGCACGTTGAGTATGATCCTGTATAATGTGAGTTCACCGCCATGGGCAGCTTATTATATACTATCATTTTCATTGCAATTCATAAACTATGAAACTTTTAATTACAAAGTTCAGAGGGATATTCGAAGAAAATTGAGTTCATGATCTTTGGGATCATCATTTCACCAGATTTATTCCTATAAGTCTGGTAATAATTCATATGTTTCTTATTGTCAACAACTCTCATGAAAAATGAATGAAAATTGAGTTGAAAATTGAGTTCACGATCTTTGAATCATGTTTGTGTTTTCTGTTAATGAATCTGACAATTTCTTGACCAGATTTATTGGTATAAGTCTGGTGATATTTCATATTTTTCTGTCAACAAATCCCCTGAAAAGACCAAAAAGAACAATGAACTGAGTGAACATATAGGCACTTTGCCTCAAGCCCACATACACTGTCCTGTCCTGCTGCCATTAAAACTCACAAGAGCATCAAATGTGTATTAATTCGCTATGGAAAATAGTTCCCAACAAACGACAGCACTGTTTTCTCCTGTTTTTTTTTATAAATGAAAGTATAGTTACCTGTTTTTAAATGTTAGTGGGTTTGGGGCTGAGTGCTGCAGACAGGGAAGGAAGTAATTAACTATTGACAGGTAGACGTTGTTGATTTCATTCCTTTCATCGAATTTGTTTGACAATAGCGTAAATCTAGAATACCATCAGCCTTTTATTACTTGAAGCTCATTATGTCAGAACTGTGCTGCTTTCAAGTTCCCAGCTTCATGTTTTGAGTGAAAACGTAAGCTTTTTCTTTCTCCACAGGATTCAACATACAATCAACCACTCTCTATTCCCATGGCTGGACTGGCTCTGAAAACCAGAGTATTTGCTGCTGTGAAAGCCACAAACTTAGACAAACGGTACCAGATAACATCTGATCATTCACTACTGAACTTTGATATTCTCCTAACTTTCAGATGACATGAATCTGTACAGAAATTTTGCTCACGCAGCAGATATTTTGCTATTACAACAACATCTTCAGTGAAGCAGGGATGATGTTTTGGTCAATCACAGCGTCTTTCCCATCGTCATTTATACAGAATTAGTCCTTTTTTTATGTTTTGTTCTATGTTCTATGTTTTCCTACATTCATCATGCCATTATGTTATTATTCTAAGTGAAGGCGCCAGCTTGCAGCAGAAAAAAGCCTGATTTGTATTTTCCCATGGGCAGTTAGATCTCTATCCTTCATCCCGTCTTACAGTTTTGTCCCTCCGCAGGTGGAACATCTTGATGGACTACTGTTACACAACCCCCTCAGGGAATCCTAATGATGAACTCCGCTATGACCTTTTCTTTGGGTAATCTTGCTTTTTCTCCCCTCAAGATGATGACTTGATAAACCACAAAAGGGAGTCATTAGCTATTCTGGTCCTCCAAATGGCTTATCCTCATGAATGCCACTTTTTTTCTTCTCAGTGAGCGCTTAAGCATGCATATACACATTAAATCTGTCAGTTTCACAGTGTGCATGTAGTACATATGTTCATGTATGTGTGTGTGTGTATCTGTCTCTTTTCACACAGCTGCTATAAAGACCCGCAGACGACGGTTTTCGAAAATGGGAAGAGTCAGATGGGCCGTTTCTCCTTTGAGGTTTTCCGTTTTGTTAAACACAGACACCAGAAGATGTCGACCGTGTTTTTACACTGCGTCACCAAGCTTTGCCGGGCAGACGACTGCATAATGCTCATGCCAGTAGGTGTAAAAATCATGAATCTCAGTATTTTGGACTCCCTGTGTGTCTCCTGACCTCAATGAGGACTGCAATCTGATGATGTGATTGGCAGATTTGTGGGCGACGGCGCAGGCGGGATGGAGAGGAGAGCCTTGATTCCCGACCAGCTGCATCTGGGAATGCCGTCATCACCGCTGGACCAATCATCACCAGGAGTGGTATGAAGGATAAACTGCCTCATAAAATAATATTCAGACATTTTGGAGATACAATTATTCACTTTCTTGCTGAGAGTTAGATACCACTCTTAGTTTGTCTGTAAAATGTGAAGCTACATCCAGCAGCTGCTTTGCTTTTTTCTTTTTAAATATGTACAAAAAACCCCACAAAGAATAAAACTGTCATATTGTGGTTGGTCAGACACAGTGACATTGTAACTGTTGCACTTGAAATAGCTATTTGTAAGCCAACATTAGCATTGACAGCTGTTTACTTACCAGTCTTGAAGAGAGCTTCAGCCATTGTTGTGTTTACAACATAAGAGGTAGTGTTACTTCTTCATGGCAGACTGGATGCTAAAGTGACTCAGTATTGGAAAGTGAAGAGACAGTCTGACTGGGGCGGGGCTAGCTGGATAGCATTCTAACTTCAAAGAAGTGATAGAAATAGAAGCAAAACAGAAAAACAAAACAAAAAGAGATAACATTGGCATTGCTTTCCACTGCTGGGGACATTTTTTATTATTTCAATATGTTAATAAGCAAGCTTTACAGGTGCCGGTGACCTGATTTTCTTAGTTTTGGACACAGTCTGTATTTCTAGTCTTTATGCTAAGCTAAGCTAACCAGCTGCTTGCTGTATCTTCTTATTTAACAGACAGCCCCTTAAGTTAGTTAGATAGAACAGTGAATCCACAGAGCTGTTGAAGATTGAAGGAGCTGGAGAAATGACTCTAATAAACACTTTTGAAATCATCTTTCAGATGAAACTCCTGTCAACAACTCCCAACTTGGTAAGCTCCCTTCCGCAATGTTATGAAATATAAAAAGGTTTAAAATATCATCTGTGACTAAAGATAGCAGATACCTCCTATGGAAATGGATGATTGAAGGCAGCAACACAAAGGTGTCATTTCTTTTTCTAAAAAAAAAAAAAAAAAAGGAAAAAAAGGAGCTCAGGTCATATTAAACCCACGTCAAAGAACATGTTTGTTTTAAGCTTCTGCTTTTGTTCATCTTTCCACCCACCAGCATCTGGAGACTCCTTCCATACAATGAACCCTGTGACCAGTGCTCTGATCTCAGGTGTGGTTATCCTGGGTGGAGTCAGCGTGGGCTTCGTCCTGCTGTCACTTCACCTCCTGCAGAAGTCCCGCCTCCCAGCGTCCACGGTCTCAGGTGTTTGGAACCCCAGCTTTAAATGAATAAACATCTGTATGAAATAAAATCTTTGAGTAATACCTTCTGTTACAGCCCATGATTTACAGGGTAATTTTATTGTATGGGTCAGGTAGTTTAAAATAAGATACTTATCAGTTCCTACTTGTACTGAAATGTAGGTACAGTAGAAGAAAACATGACATTGGGTAACAAGAGAGTAAGATAAGATAGATAAGATAAGATAAGTTAAGATAAGATAAGATATACTTTATTGTCCCTGAGGGGAAATTTGTGTTGGGCACAAGTGCTACATACAGCTGCATACAGGCTAGATACAAAACAAGTACAATCTCCATGACACAGAGTAAGCATAATGCACAAATGTGTGAATGTGTGAATGTGCACCTAGAGTATACACTATTCCTAGATGATAAAAAAAACAGAGTGGAAAGTGGAACATATCTAAAAGAATGACAACAATAAAAAGGTGAAAACTGAGTGTGAAAAAGAGGAAATGTTCATGAATTACATATCCAAATGAAATAAAACAAGTTGAATAATATTACACTGAGAAGTAATAATTGGACGTTTTAGAGGAAAGTAGAAATTCATTATTCTAGAGAGCAGGAAACAGCTACACATTACAATAATGACTGTTGATGAGAGAAACTACAATTTGTATTTTCCATCACAGAGTAAGGATAAGGAATGTGGACTGCAGTATAATGTGCAGCTGTTCTGTCTTTATTACATATACTTTAAAAGTGTTGTCATTTTCCCCAAGTTCAGTTTTGTTTCCCACCCTGTGGATGCCTAGTATTTACAGAGACACTTAATGTAATAATGTATTTCTCCTTTCCGCTAAAATGCTCAATTGTTGTTCCATGTTCCCCAGAGTCTTGTTTTCTTCCACTGTACCTACATTTAAATATCGGTAGCAACTGGTCAGTATTGTTTGTACCTCATTCATACAATGAAATTACACTGTAAATTATGCCCTGTATTATAAAATCCTACTCATCTTGTACTGACAGTATGTTGGGTTACATAGACTTAAACACACCAACACTTTGCATGTGTTTCTATTGTGTGGCTGTTACAGTGTGTATGTGTGCTTTCCTCTATACACACATTATTAAATTCATATTGTATTGTTTTAGGTCTTGTATATTTATTACCTTCAATACCTCATCATATTGTTTCGTCAACAACAAACAACAGTTTTTTACATTTCCTTTTACACCATGAGTTAATGAAAGAAGAAAAATTAGAGTGAAACCAAAATATATGTTTTGTGTGTTTTTTGTTTTAATGTCAAAATGTATAGCTGTTTGTAGTAGTATAACCTTGTACAATAATAAAACAACAAATAAGCATTATGCAGTGTTTAAAAACAAAACAAGAAAGTTGATTTATTGTTGTATGTTTTAATTCAGTTTCAAGCTTTGAGAATTTTGGGAAATATGTTTAGGGCATGTACATTCTTTTTATCTGGCTGTAAAACACTTCGTAAAACATGTAAACTTTATTAAAGAATATTTGAACATTGAATATTTGAACACACAACAAATTTTTGATTAGAAGATTGACACCACTCCGGTGACTGTACGCTGGCTATGAATCTCCAAAGTGTAAAAACAAGAAGTTGTGGTTCTACAGAAGGCTACAACAGTTATACCATGCTAACATGCTAATTGGTGAGGCAGATCTGGTTAGCTTTTGGACAGAGCCAACTTAGCTGTTTCTCTCTTTCTACAGCCTTTATGCGAAACTGTCCTCGCTGTTGCTACATATTTACCACAAAGTGAAGTGAAGTGAAGTCAATTCTCTCACCTAACTCTCAACAAGAAGCTAATATTTCCCAAAATGTTAAACTTTTCCTCTAAACAGGTATTTTAAAAGAAATCAAGATCAGTTGAAAAAATTATCTCAACTCGGCCCTCTTGTTCAGGAACGTCAAAGATTTGAAATCAAAAGTCATACGTTTGAAAGCTCTTGAATAGAGTAAGTATTTTGTTTTATCAGCTGTTGTTTCGAAGGTCAAGAACAATCCCACTGAACTGAACTCTTATATTAAAATCACGACTGGTTTCATGGATTTAAAGATGTGTCTGAAAATTGTATAATTGACCTATTCTCTATTTTTGTTGAGCAGATCTTCGCTGTCGAGTGAAAAACACGTGGTGATTGTGAATTTTTCGCATTAGCTGAGTTGTACCTTAATGGGTGGAGAAAATCTACTAGTTCAAAAACTAAATGTACCACTGAAAAACTTGGTGGCTCATCTGAAAAATGCATATCCACAAATTTAGCTCATGAAAATAATTTGTATGTACAACTTTTCTTTGGCTTTATCTGTGAAAGTTTTCCAAATGTCGTGGCCTCATGGGTGTCCAGTCTCCAGGAAAATGAACAAAATACCAGGCACTGCCAGAGCTCATTTGATCACTGCCAGAATTAATCTTTCAATTTTTGCCGTATTGATTTTCTTTTCCGATGACCTATATAAATGTCTGTTGGCGGCAGCTGAGTATCACGTGTCTGCCTCCGCGGTTGTTTTTGTGACCCGCGCGGCTCTGTTGCATTCACTGCTCTTTATCACCCTAATCCCTCATTTCAACAGCCATTTTGTGATGTATTCAGCATCACAATGCAATCATCCCCCCTCTCAGTTTACTATCAGTGATAATTGATTAAACCCCCCCCCCCCCATGGAAATGAGGCTGGGATTTGGCTTTGAAAGTTGAAGCCAAGTTCAGGTGAGTCAAGACCAAAGAAAACTTATTTTGTAAAGACCTTGAGGAACACATATATGTGGGTGTGTGTGTGGGCGAGAGGTCAGAACGTCTCTCAGCATATTTAAGAGCACACATCATGACAATAACAGCGTGTCCTGCATTTGACAGTGTAGTTTCGTGCGTTTGACAAAAGGTTGTCGGAGACGCCCATCCTCCAACTTGACCCCAATCAGAGCTTTCTCTTCCCAGGTGGCTCACCTGACAAGATCAGGTTTCTAACTGTCCTTCAATCATCTTCTTTCAGTTAAACCTCTACATTAACACAATTTTAAATGATGCTCCAAATAAATGGGAATTTCCATTTTTACTCTTAAGCACAAATATTCTGACATAGATCTTGTAGTTACGCACGGCTTAAACATGATGAATGTCAGTCACGTTTTCAGTGTGACAAAAATGTTTGCTGCCAGTAACGTGACTAAATTATGAGCATCAAATGATCTTTTGTGCCAATCTGTCAAATTAAGGGTCATCCAGGTTACATTAAACCAACAAACACCTCAGAAGACAACAGGGCCTCTTTCCTTTATTGTGCGTGAGGTCCCAGCTGAATAGAAACCACACATACCGTTACTTTATTAAGTTTCATATTAGTAGGCAAAGGGGGCTGCATTTCACACACAGAGTCACAAAGCCTTATGGACATTGTTTAAGCATGTAACTTTGAAGGACACTGTGTTTGGTTTCATCATTTGCCTCCAGGAAAGGACCACGGTACCTCAGCCACAAAAACTGAATTGTTCACACAAACTGAGACAGCCCCACCAAAGTGACATTGACCCTGTTTCCATCCAATCCTAAAACAGTGATGTGACCACACAGCGCTCATGTTCACCATATATAAAACAGCCCACTGCTCTCTTATCCTAAACCAGCAAAGGGACTGAGGAGGTAAGATCCTGGCTAAGATAACAGCAGAGTTTCCTTGATTGACAGCTCTGGATTAAGCATCTAATTTTTTTTACATTAAAATTACCTCAATGGATTTTTTTCTTCTACATTGTGCTGGATTTTTTTTATTTTTAGGATTTGCTGTGTTTGACATCTGTTGTGTTTGCCTCAGCTTTTTCACAGAGGCCAGAGCGGGGAGATGGCTTTATTCAACTTCCTTATCCTGACCTCCCTGTGTATTGCGGGCCGAGAGGCCCTCAGCGTATCTGACTGCGGAGTGTTCGCCAGAAGACCAGGTAAGATGGCTGTGACCTTCAATCTCACATTCTGGTTTCAGGCTGAAGGGGTCGTATTGATTTTAGTTCAGATGTAGACCTTTAGGAAGGCTGTATTGATTTTAGTTTTCATCCAGATATTTAATTAGCACACTCGGTAGAGTTTACAGCGGAAACATAGATGTTTAAACAGACTTGTTTAAACAATTTAGTTCTGGTGCAACTATTTTTTTTTAATATAATCTTTTACGTTTTTAATTGTATTTTTCTTTTCTATAATATGTGCCCATGAATTGTACATTGTGTAGTTTGTATGTTGAGCTAGGTTCTGAATTGCTAAATTCTATTCATATGAATGAAAATCATTTTAATAATGATAACGTCAACTTCATCATCATCAGAATACACTGATATTACTGTGGTGTGTGGCACGTCTGCCATTGACCTGGCTATCCAAATCTGCCCGGCTATCTACACCGGATACAACGCGAGTTTACTAATCCTGAACCGCATCCGGGACAATACGGACTGTCAGGGGACGCTGGACACCTCGGTGGCACCTCCTGTGGTGAGATTCAGCTTCCCCATCAGAGTAGGAAACGCCTGCGGGAGTAATTTCTTGGTGAGTATTGCATCAAGTATCCTGATTTCAAGTCTCGAGGGATTGTGATCATGGAGCTTGTTAACCTTTAGCTGAGGAGGGTTAGTGCAGATTAAGGAAACTGAAAGGGTGTCTGAATACCGTGTTCTTCGGCCCAGCAAGAGGAGGCGGAAAAGAAAAACGTTCAGGGTAGAAATAAGAGGATTTCAGCCAGAAATACAGCAAATAAGATGAATCACTCCGCTCTTGACTTCATGTAACACACATAGACGCACTCCCACCAGCCTCCTTTCTGAGGGGATTGAGAAAGTTAAGAGACTTGTTCCACTTTCTTGTTGTGATTTCATCACTGCTGCCTGCTGTGCTGAGAGACGTTGGCCACCATTTATTTTTAACTATTTCTTAAATAATTATGTTTCTCTTAAATAATTCCTCAGACCACGAGCGCACCAGGGACCGGAATATTCTCAGACTTCTCCAACATCCAGACCGTCAACGTCAGTGGGGTGGTACGATCCTTCGACCCCACTATCGGGACTATCACCTACAATGCAGAGCTCAAGTATTACTACTCATGTGCTTATCCACTGGAGTACCTCATCAACAACACCCAGGTGGATGTGTAAGTGCACAGTTAAAATATGTGGGTTGAAAACATACATCAACACTTCTTGCATTTCACTCTTGCATGAGAAGCGAGATCTGATTCCTTTTCTCATCGCAGGTCGTCCTCCTCCATTGCTCTGAAAGACAACAATGGGAGCTTCATCAGTACTCTCAGCATGGCCTTGTACCAGGTGCCACCTTACACCTGTCTCACACACTCATTTCCACTTGGGGCCAATGTAAATTGTAACTCTAGGAGATTAATTTTATGTAACAGCTTGTATAATTTTGGATCTCAATTTTCAATTGTTCTTCTCTTCCTCTGCCAGGATCAAAATTACACCACGCCCCTCGTTATGCCACCTCTGGGTGTCGAACTAAGAACAGACATCTACGTGCAGGTGGTTGCATCCAACCTGACATCACAGTAAGAACCATTATCATTATATCACATCTGCAGCTTTTTCTTTGTCTGCTTCAGACCGGGACCTGTATTTATCAAACTTTGAAGTATTACATTAACTAAGTACATTCACTCAAGTACTGTACCTAAGTACAGTTTTGATATACAACTGCTCTACTGCATTTCAGAGGGAAACGTTGTACTTTTTACTCCGCATATTATGAACTCTAGATACAAATTTACATCACAACATTACAACAAAAACATCAGCTTATGAAATACAATATTATTATTATATTATTATATTATAAAGAATGAACCAGAAGTTGTGAACTCAGAGTTGTGACCTTTTGTCATGTTTCATAATTTGATAGCAGTTCTACAAAAGAGATATTCACCCTTTCATGTAAGAAACAGTTTGAGGTCCGAAGAGGTCAAATTATTCAATGCTTCACAAAAAGGAGCAAATTAGATAAAAGTTGAAAGAATTTCACAAGCCCTCAGATTTCTCTTAAGACCCTTGGAGGGCTCGAGCTCTAGTTTGAAAACCAGTGGACTAAAATATCAAACTTTATATAAGGAATTTAAAATTCCACATTGACTAGCTACTACTGTAAATGGTGGTTATACACTAATACATCCGTTTTAGTAATCTGGTAATATAATGATAAAATGATAAGTCACTCACAAAGGACATTTTTCATTTACTTTCATAGTTTAAGTGTATTTTGCTGATAAGACGTAAGAAGTGATAAGAAGTTCTTATTTTAGAGGTAGGAATAAGACACATTTATAGTTTACTATACTATACTAGTTTACTTATTGATTTGTTATTCTGCACATTTTTTAATATCATTTTATTTGTGTGAAATCCTTAATATCTGCAGTGGTAGCCTAATTAACATGAATTTAACATCAATCTTTTTCTTTTTGAGGATATAGAAATAAGGATGAAATGATGGGAAACTGGCTAAAATGGGAACAAAAGGAAAACCCCCCAAAAAAAAAAAAATCAGATACTATAATATGGACAGTTTAGTACCACACTGACAAATGCAGACAATGGAGAAGCAGGGAAAGTGAGAAGGGGAAGCTTTATTCTTTATTCTTCACTTCAGCTAATCTATTATTCATCATGACCATTCTGATATTTTATACATTCCCTCCAAGGGATGTCTTAGTTAGTGTGTGATCACCTCTGTTTCCATACTGCAGTCATCTATGATAAGCTCCTGACCAACTTAAGCAACCTCTGGAAACCTCCGCCAGCCTCAAGCCTTTTTAAGTCATAACAAATTTGATGAACATCTTTTATTCTGAAGTCTGTGAGGAGGAATAAGTCTAAAATTTCTCTTCTGGCAGTTTGATAATTATAGGTGCTGGATGTTGGTAATGCATAAGAATCCTGATTGAATGGATAAATAAATAGACCTTTTCGACCTCCTAGTCTCCAACCACATTACTCTGTCTTGATAGATTGTAAATTTGAGGATTCCACCTGTGACCTGGAGTCTCTGACTCGGTGCTGGGGACCT
This sequence comes from Seriola dumerili, assembly GCF_002260705.1. Classification (NCBI taxonomy): domain Eukaryota; kingdom Metazoa; phylum Chordata; class Actinopteri; order Carangiformes; family Carangidae; genus Seriola; species Seriola dumerili. The sequence goes on along the minus strand of NW_019176548.1, from coordinate 225,114 downwards.
CATTCTTTCTCCACAGGTACTTTGTTCTTCTGGACCGATGCTACGCCTCAGTGTCTCCGCAGCCCTCCAACTCCACCTCCTTTAACCTGTTTGTCTCGTAAGTCAGAACAACACTTAATACTTTTTTTTGGCAGAAAAGTGTGAGCTGCCTACTTTTTGTAACTTGTGAATTTCTTCCAGTCCATCAAGGCCTGATAATGTTTTCTCGGTCCAGCAGTCGAGCTTTAAACTTAAATCTTTACACATATCTGCAGGTTTCCCTCTCCTCCAATGTAATAAGTAAATCAGAGCTACGGCCAAATCCAAAGGGAGCCCTAGACTACATTTTGTCTCCCTGTCTTTCTATCATTAATACACTGCCTGTATGTATCCGTGTGATGTGCAAATGGGGCAGTTGTGAGGTTCGCCTTTTATTGAAAGGTGCTCCATAGATCAGCTGACCACCATGCTGGAAAACGGGGATAGCCAACAGGCCCGCTTCCACTTCCCTGCGTTCCGCTTCATTGAGCAGCAGAATGAGACCATCTCCACCTACTATCTGCACTGCATTACCCGGCTCTGCGAGCGAAGCACTTGCAGCACCTTCAAGGTACGAAGGCCTCCGCATGTATTTCAAACCGAAATCTCCAGCTCCAGCCAGATCCTCGTCAACTCATGTGTCTCCAACTGGTCTGATCCACAGCAATGCAACAGGAAGAGGAGGAGTGTGGAGACCACTGTCGTCCAGGAGAGCATCACTGAGCCGTCTGTGCTCACAGTGGCTATAAGGGCCAAGACAGAGAACTGTATGTCCCCTATGTGTCCTTCTTTTTGTGCAAAGTAGAGTCACACAAATGATCCCTACACTGTGGTGATGGCTCCCTGTAGCTTTAACAAGGCAATACTTCTTTCTAACAGAGATCTTCCTCATTGAAACCACTGACATGACATTGTGTACCTCTATATAATATACTGTATGCTCTGCTTTGTGGAGTTTACTTGACAAACATCACTCGGGTGGCTGTGATCTGCAAAACTTAAGTTTGACATTTTGAGAAATGTGCTTATTCACTTACTTGCTGAGAGATGGATGAAAAGATTGACACCACTCTCATATCTGTCAGCTAAAATGGAAGTTAAAGGTAACAGCCGGCTAGCTTGGCTCAGTATAAAAAGCAACAGGAGGAAACAGCAAACCTTCCTCCTCCATGATTAACACATTATCATCTTGTTTGATTAATCTATGCAAAAATCAGTAGTAGTATAAATGTTGAATACGAGGGTTAAAGTACAGAGTTACCGAGGCAAAGTTGTGGTTTCACATGGGGGTGTCGGTAGGCCCTTTGTCCCCAGTCTTTATGCTAAGCTAAGCTAACTGTGCAGGCTGTTTTCTTCATGCTTAACACACAGATATGACAGTTTACAGAAAGGTTAGAAAAATAGCCTGACTCCTGCCTTTAACCTTTTTTTTTTTTTTTTAATGATCCAGCACCTGTATAATAGTGTGTAATAGTTTCAACAAATGTGTAGTTTTATGCAACTCATCACATGTCTCTGACTTTTCTTTTTTGCTTTTAATCTCTAATAATAATATCCAAAATATGAATATATGAAATGAGAATATCCCTCATAATGAAATACTGACTGTTTCTGTCTTTCTTGCAGCCATTCTCTCCAAAGAAGAGGGTAAGTATGTTATTTACTCACTTGACTGCCATGAGAACAGCCATTCACAAAGTTTCTTCTAATTCGATCCCTCCAGAAATGAAAAAACATTTCTTATCTGCATCAAGTCATAACGTCTTCTATTTTGTCTGTTGAAATAAATGGTGTCACTCTCATTTGTGCACAGCGCTGTCTGGTGGCCAGTCTGATGGCAAGGGCGCGTCTGTTGGCCTGGGAATTGCCGTGGCCGTCCTCATTGTGATAGGGCTGGCAGCCATTTTGATGGCGGCATCTTTTTATCGAAAACTGAAGCAGCTAAGCTAGCAGCAGCCCACAACGTTGATAAACAGGGGTCAGCACAGGCTAAATGACATAATGAGTTTGACAGTGTGACATTCACATACTGGTGGAGGTGCATAATGTATGTATGTAGGACTCTGCTGTACTGAATCAAACTATTGATTAGAGCACTTAATGTTTCTTTCCAATCCTTCACAGACTGTTACAAATTATGGAGGGTGAAGTCTCAATAATGGTGGTATTGTGGTGGAAAGAAAGAAAGAAAGAAAGAAAGAAAGAAAGAAAGAAAGAAAGAAAGAAAGAAAGAAAGAAAGAGATTCAGCTGTAATCTTAAGGAATAGTTTCACATTTTGGGAATGGATTAAAAAAACAAGATACAGGATGTTAATTACTGAGATTTAAGATACAACAGTCATGAAGGTGGCATCAATCTTCTCAAATGACTTTTGTCAAGAAAACAAAAATGCACAATTTCCACAATGTTGAACTATTCCTATAACTTTGCAAAGCACATAAAATTATGGTAATATATTAGAATATTTACATTTTTGTCTCACATTAAATTTGGTTTACTGTCAGCATGTAAATATTCTTTGATTCAAGTACTCAGACTTCTTGTTTATTTGACATGCAGTCCATGAATAAACATGAACCTGAATGACATAGACGGAGGATTGCTCACACTGTAACAGTTTCTACTTATGATGGTTTTACAAGCAGCATACTTTATTTTGTGACATGTTGCATGATGTATGTAGAAACATGTCTGTAATAATTAAATTTTAGATGTAAAATGAGTGTGACATTGCCCTGCATTCTGCTGGTCATACTGACGACATGGTTTACTGTAAACAAAAAAAAAAAAAGGTATAATATTAAATGCAACGATACCAAAAGAATGAGCAGGTAAATTTAGTTGTTTATTTACAGAATTTACTTGTTATGTATGAGGTTTTCAAGCCTGCATAATATCAGGGGAATTTACTTAGTTGTTATCCTTGTACTAATGTATAATATACTGTGGCAACTTTTCTGAGAAAGTTTGTATGCTGCTGTGTATATTTGTGCCATTTTTTTCTTGTCACGCACGCATCATTACTATTAAAACTTGCAGGATATGAAACAAGAGGTTATGTCTTCCAACAGCAGACACTCCACATGCTCCATGCTACAACCCTATATGTTAGAGAGCATTTCACAGTCCACATGAAACAGACATACAAGAAGGCTTTGGTTATCTACAGTTCAGTCTGGGAATTTAAAGGAAATGAAAAGGATTAATTCATCAGTCTGAGTATAACTGGAACACACACTTCTGTGTTGTTTTATAACTGAAGGAATATAGATTGTACAAAAAGTGGAGCTGTTCAATATGAATATCAGTGTTTCAAATTCATACTTCCTGGAGATTCCTTCACTTTGAGGTTTGGTGTGCTTTGCTGTAGAACCTCAAGTTTGTGTTGAGGTTTGTGGAGTGATGTTTTTTGTAATGATCCTCCACTAGAGGGTGTCTAATCACCATTTTTTTAAATCTGATATTTTCAGCACTCTCTCAACTGTGTACCTGCCCACAGTGCGTTTAATTAATTCATGTTGTGGATAGGTCAGCAGCTAGAAGTGTAGTGCATGAGAATCAAGATATCAGTTTCCAATCAGGATCAGGACTTTTCTTTTTTTTTTGCGTATTTCTCCTCAAAGCTAAGTTGTGTCAGCCGTCTGAAGGGTTGGAAAGTTCACGAGCTGCCTGTATTTCTGGTTTATGTGGTCATGAGAAGGTAAGATTGATGATTTTCTAAGTGACCCAGCGAAAAGCGGGATGTCTCCTCCTGTACACCCTAAAATGAACAAGCAAAGCAATCAGCTGGCTTGACAAATGATCTAATTACAAGTTCCTGTCTTGTTAAGTAGGCCATGACAAACTCCACGACAAGACGACCCACTTTGAAAAATAAGGGGGATAAATCAGCTGAGCTGGAAGTTAGTGCTCCATTAGGACTGCAGTAACTGTATGTTGTGGACAAATCACCCTTTGTGAGTTCCCTGTAATTTAATTAAAAAAACAGGGATAAACGCATGCTCTGTTGCTCTCTAATGGTGTGGACATTAACCTTTGGATCCAGCTGCTTTGCCCTCTAAAATGTTAATAGCCGTGGGGGAAACGGAGTGAAGAGCAGCTAGAAATTTGTATTGCAGTTGCTGCATGTTGCTCCTGACAGTGCATATTTATTGTATCTTATCATATTTAAAGTCAACTCATGTTGTGATACATCTTTGTACGCAGCGCTTGTATTGCTGCTATTAAAACTGTTTATTTCAGACTATTTTCTGCAAAAGGCATGAAATCTCTATTTGAGGAGGAAACTGTGGTCTTTTTTTTAAATTTTTTATCAGCCTCAACGTTTTGGTCGGTTTTTGGCCTCAGCTGAAAGAGTAATTGTCCTGTCATTTAAATTCTAATTAATATGCATATGAGTCTTTCTGTGGGCTATACATTAGCTTTAGTGGACAGCAAAATCATGAAAAATTGATGGACCAGCTGTAATTTAGGGCAGGCATATGAACAAGAAGACTCATGGAATATGATGACTTTGAATAAACTGTGACAGTGTGACAGTTGTGCTAATGGGCTGATGTGATGTGCTAATGTGCTAAAAAAAAAAAAAAAAAAAATAGCTGGGATGGGTCCAAGGCAGGTAAATGTGGAAAAACTTAACAAAGGTACTCTGCTGGAAGGTCCGGCTGTTCCATTAACCTTTTGTAATGACTGAAGCTTGGAAACTGTGAGCAGAGTGTAATGTCATGTCCACGTCATATCAGAAAAAGCAGAAGAATGAGAGACCAGGGCAGCATGTCTTTGCTACATCCTACTTCTATTTTACAGAGTAGTTCAACATTTTAAGAAATACGTTTATTTAATTTTTTGCCAAAAGTTATGTCAATGAGATGATCGACACTACTGTCATATCTATCTGTTAGCTGAACCTAAAGCTAAACTAGAGACACTGTTGACTTATCTTAGCATAGCATAAACAGTGGAAACAGCTAGCCTTGGTTCCAGCTCACCGATTAACACGTTATATCTCATTTAGTTTAGTTATTCAGAGGTGCCGGTCGTCACATTTTGCTACCTTTGCACAGAGCCTCAGTTCCACGCCTCATGCTAAGCTTAACTTGGCTATAGGCTAGTTTTCTCCCCCCATCTCCATTTCCATTGTGCTGAGCTTCTAGTTAACTATTTCCTAGCTTCAGCTAATGGACAGATATGATAGTTGTGTTGATCTATTCATCTACAGTAACTCTCAGCAAGAAAGTGAATAATTGTATCCATTCAAGCTGTAAATGCGACAAGGAAAGTCAGACTTTTCTGACAGCTCTAAGTTGGAACAATATCAACCATGAATGTCTTATATTGGCAAAAGTCTGTTCTATTTAATTTAAACCAAGATTTAAAGGTCTGTTTACAGGTCTTGTAAACCTAGTATAGTAACACATTCAAATCTCCAACTGAACTGTCAGTGGTCAAGTTGAATTGTGGGCAATGTAGGTACCAGGTTTTGACAAGGTAGAAGAATTAATGAAATAAAAAAGATGATATCTCTGGTTCTGCTGAATCAATTTTTATGCTTTTTTTAGACTATCCATCATGAATCAGAAAATGTAAAACTTACACAACTGTCGAGTTATTTGATGAATTTTGAATGTTCACAAGTCCTTTAACTATGGGAATCTTTCCTGTCCTTACTTGCATTCCCACATGACAGGAATGTAGCAAGAGCCAGACTAGCTATTTCCCAAGATAAACTGACTGTCTCCTAACTCTTGGCAAGAAACTGAATAACTGTCTTTCCCCAAAATGTTTACTGTTCCTACCTTTCTGCCATCAAAATGGTGGATACTGGAGCTTGAAAAAAATATCCTATTTGTTATTTCAACAAGGGCTTGACGAGATTTTCTTAGTCAGCACTTGGTGTTTATGTGATACAGTATGAATGCAGCGTATGCTCAAGCATAGGTACAGTATCAGTGTATGCAAAGGGGTTGTATTAACGTTGGCCCAATTAGTATTGAGAGTGGGACTAGACAAGGGGTGAAGGTAGGACAGTAGAACACATTGTTGAGGGTGTTTCACCAAACTCTCTGTGCTGGTGCTCACTTGACTGTAAATGTCTTACAAGGGAAAATTATTTCCAATCATTGATCACTGTAAAATGTAAGACATAAGACAAATCAAAGGAAGGGAAGACAGCTTGAGCCTCTCATGAAAACAGTTTGATTGGCATGTAGCTTGAAGCATAATGTATGATGTGTGAATATGAACGCTTGAGCCTGTGATAATCATTGATTTTCTAAAGTAAATCAGTTGCCATGGAGATTTGGAGTTAGACTTTAAGGAAAAACTTGACTGGTATAATTTCAGAGATAGAGAGTAAACTTAGGGCCAATCAGACTCCACAGAGTTCAGCTCAGTTAAATGCCAACAATGAAATTAGCTGTGATAATACATTGGAGCAAGAGCATCAAAAGTGTGACTCACTATTATTAAAATTAGCAGCAAGATACTTTTTCGAAACATTTTGTGTACATTATGTGGATCTGACAAGCTCCCCCCTGAAATCAGGAACCCTGATTGCCACCAAAACGAGCAGGAGAATCTGGAAAAAAAAGTCAGGACACAAAGTGCTGATGAAACTAAAAAGAGAAAGAGAGGTTAGACATGCTTTTTGACTGGTATAATGAATAAGTCAATAACCAAAAAATACACACTGCTTTGCAAAAAGTAAAAAGCCTCTAATAAATGGGCTTAGTGCCTATGTGTTTCAACTCATAGTCTTCACCAGGGCACGTAAAAAGTGAGTGGTGATGATGGTTTGTCTGAGCAGTACATGTAACATTTTTTTATTTTTTTATTATTTTAGATATCTTTGATGTTGTTAAAAACATTTTATAAACATTTTTTTTATGACAGAGTAAACTCTAATTGCCTTATGTTCATTTCCTGATGAGAAATATTTGCTGTACTGTGGGGTCTATTGGGAAATAGAGCAATTTTACATCAGCCCCTAATAGGCTCAGTCTACTGACTTTTTAAAAAAAATTTTATTGTTAAATAAATTCAAGATAAGATGAGTATTTTCTGTGTGGCCAAAGCCTGATGTAGATTATGCTTCTGTGCTAAAGAGACTTGCTGTCGCCACCTTTATGTCTCTGCTGGAATATGGCAATGTTATATACACTGTTATATGCATCTTTGCAATGCTTACACATACTGTATACTAACCCCTTAGCCCTTACTCACTATTGCTTGTCGTATGCTTGGATTAGATGGTCTGCCTTGTCCACCTGTAGACTCAACCTCTGGCATATTCTTATTTATAAAGCTATTCTTGGTTTGCTTCCATCTTACCCACACATATCCTTCAAAGAAGTATGGCAGGTTACTTTCATTGCTCCCGGGACTTTTTCTACTATCTGTCCCTAAAGCCCGCACTGAATTGGGAAAAAGGGCATTTAAATATGCTGCTTCCTCTGCTTGGAATCAGTTGCAAAATTACCTGAATCTCAGAGAGCTGGTCTCACTGGATGCATTTAAAGTAATTCAAAAGGCTTGAAGGCAGGTACATCTGGCTGAGGATGTTTTGACTCATATTTCTCCTGTTTGATCCCTGATACTAATGACTTGTGACAAATTTTTGATGAATATTTTTTTTTTCATATTCTATGATTCTGTAATTGATTCTTTATTTTCACTGTAAATTGTTGTGTGTCTTGGCCAAGACACGCTTGTAAAAGAGATTTTTAATCTCAATTAGTCTTTTCCTGATTAAACAGAGGTTAAATAAAATAAATAAACATACACTGTCCTGTTGCTAAAAATACTAATTATTGCTCCAAATGTGTATTTGTTTGAGTAACATTTGTTAAAAAAAAGTACAGCCATTTTACTTTGCCTCTTTGAAAATAAAAGTATGTATTGATCACCTGTTTTTAAAGCTATTGTCTTCAGTAGTAAACAGAAGTCAGAAAGTATTAACAGATGGACTAACTCACTGTTGTTGTTTTTTTTCTTTTCAAGAGATTTGTTGACAATAACAAATAAATATTACATTACCAGCCTTAGCCTTTTACATTTAAATCTGAATTCATTATTGGTTGGTCACAATGAGCTGTGGCCACCTGATGCCCAATATTCTCAAAGTGTTTACTTCTGGTTTGGCCTTCACCAACTCCTGAGGGAAACATCTGGCTCTTTAGCTGCTAAATGCTCCACTATGTTCACCAGTTAATTGCTAAGTTTGTCTGCCAGAAAACAGCTGCCTGCTACAGATGAAAACTGGGCTTTGGGCTGTAAAAAACAAAAAATAGCTACATGATGTTAAAATGCTGCGTAGAGCTGAAGGAAGCAGCAGAGTTGGGTGATGATTCTCTGACTTCTCACATTACAGAGCCATTTGATCCACTGAACTTTATTATAAATATACTGTTGTTTATGTCTCCAGGACCTAATTACACAATGCATCCGGTAAAATTACAAGTAGCTGCAGGTCTCAGGTATGCTGACTGACGAAAAACAGATTAGAGAATTTGGTCTTTATGCAAACTTGAGTCAGAACGGAGACAGCTAAAATGTCAAATCCCCCCAAAAAGGCAGAATAATCCCATTCTGGATGAGCAGCTTCGGTCTTTCTCCAAACTTGCAGATAAAATCCTCTCAAAGGTTTTTCCAGGATTTCTAGATTATCAGAGGATGCATCCCTTGCACCTGGGTGAGTGCAAAAAAACACTGGAATTTCTCTAAGAAGAGCTGTTCACCCAAGAGAAAAGTATTAAATATCTTGTGGCCGACCACTTCAGACTCCCTGAAAGCGTCTGAGAACTCACTCTGCAAGTTGAGTTTAGTCGAGTTTAAAACTCTCTGAGAGAGGACCCAATGTCTATTATTGTCCTCCTTTTAGAATTATGGCAATTTATATTCGGGATCTTTTCTTTGCCTGAATTTGGATTTTCCATTGTTGCATCTTGAATAAATTGCCTGAAAAGTGAAAAAGACCAGCATCACCTTGTCCCACTTCATCTTAACTTATTTGTCAAGCTGTCTATCATCCATTCAACAGGGGACTACTTGTTAATGATTGATGCGGCACCTCTTAATGTGATGGATGAATCGCCTGCTGCATGATGGGATGGGGGTGAGTCACCCACCCCACCCCCTCCCCCACTACTCTCCATGTAAGGGAGACACACGCCTTGTGTCCATCGTTGAAGGAACAAAGGCACATTCAATTTAAGCCCCATCAATAATGTACAGCTGAGGAGGCCTTTTGCTATGGGAGCTGATGTAAAAAGTCAGGCCATTGTTGAGGTGACGCAATGATTTTGACTGGTTTATTATTATCTGGATGTGTACACTGAGTCATGTATGGTATGGATGGTATGGATTTTATTTATTGTTGCATGGCAGCATCACTGTGATGTCTGAGAGTCCTCTTGAGCTGCTTTGTTTCTCTGGAGGCTGCAGCCCAGGCGCTGGAGAATATGTCAAAAGGAAGATAAGAAGAATGCCACAGTTTTTGATTTATCACCCATGTCATGTATTTGCACATGCTGTCTATAAAAATGAAATGTTTGCATTAAGTAGAAGCTGGACTGAAGCTGGATTGTGTATAAAAGCTGACATTCTTAGAGTTTGTTTTTTGCATTTATATGAAAACACCTAAAAGACACAGCATGATAACAGTAAAGGAAGAGATAATAAAGGAAGCAAAGAAAAAGAATCTCTGAACTATCAAGTAATAAAATAGTAAAATAAGTTCGCTGAAACACAGGATTATCAAAATAAGCCTTAGACAAACGAAGATACAATCACTGATCATGTCTTTACAGAGTGAAGGAGTGTAAAAGCATAATGACAACCAGAAATGCCCCATGTGAGGATCTCATACACAGCATCTAATGGGTAGTGTGAAGGTCAGGGTCATAGGGTGGGGAAAAACTGAGATGTGCTTTAAAGTAATCAATATCCATCCTAAAATGGAAAGAGAAAGGGCACCAGTGATGCAATTGTTGGACATGATGTTATCTGTTTTGTAACAGTTAAAAATGATTGCACAAACAGAAAGAGAAGAGAAATGTGCTCTGATCTAAATGGGAAGTGAGGGAAGCAGGACTAACATGTTCTAAGTTTTCAGATAAAAATGCTTTAAAGTTCCTCTCCAGACATGTTTTAAACTATATGCAAAATACTCTGCTATGATTAATATTTTGTTTAGCATGGGATTCCCACATAAAAAGTGGGGGGAAAAAATGGAAGACTCTATTCTGATTGGTTAGTTGATTTATAGCTGTATTCTGATTGGTTGGTTTGTTTGTACTGAAGCACAAATGTCAACATCATGGTAGAGCAAGATGAAAGTCAGTAGGCTTCATCTTCTGGGGATCTTGAACGTCTATACCAAGTTGATATTTCAGTCTGGACCAAAGTGATGGAGCAACCAACTAACTTTGCCATTCCTAGAGCCCTGTCACTAGTGTGGCTGAAAATGAGAGACTGCATAACGTGACACTGGTCCAAGTGGCCTAGCATTTGTGGCAATCATATTAACGTTACCTTCAACAAGGCCCTCACGTTTGTCTGTATTAAACTGCAACATTTGTTCAAAAGTCATGTACACAGTGAAGGAGAGTCTCATCTGTGTTTTAGGTATGGATCAAAAGATACAGTTGCATTTTCTGTGTAAGAGTTGAAGGTGAGGTTATGTCTTTAAGTTAAGTGTCCCAAGGGTAACACATTACAGGAAAACATAAATGGACCTAAAGGGGAACCTTGCAGAGGCTTTTTCTTTTTTTGACTTTGAGAGGATCAAGAATTTCCATTACCAACAGAGAAAGTCAAACTGCTTTAAAGCTGTTTGATGCCACTGCAGCGTCAGGGAAAGTCATATGATCAGTGGTGTCAAAAGTCACACTAAGGTCTGGAAGGATCAAATCAGATGTGTTTCTTCCATCAGCTCCTAAAAGACAGCCATTTAGTGCTTTCATAAGTGAGTTTAAAAGCAAGTCTGAAACTTCTCAAAATGATTATTTCACTTCCTGAATGAAATCAGCTGATTGGCAATTAACTTTTCAAGGACTACACATGAAGTTATCTCTGTCTCTTTAAAGAGTAGATGAAGACTTTCACACTAGTCAGACGCCTGGGTGTTGACTTGGAATAATATGTCTAATAGGCATCCTGGTGGATATCTTTGTTGAATGTCATTCCAGCATTTCTCTCCCCATATTTTCTGCGTTGCAATAATTTATAGAAATCTTCAGATCTTTTTATTGTTCATCAGTTAGAAGCGAACACCCGTCACACCTGTTCACACGTAGGAATTTGTCACCCATTTAGCCCATTTAACCTGACACCACCATGGTACTCAGAGGGCAAGAGGACACGGCACACTTACACAAACAACTGCATCCCCTCATACAATACAAATGCCCTTCGACACCACTGGCTGAGATGGGCAGCTTTTCCTCAAATCCATCTGTGGCCACTGGGGAGCCTGTGGGGATCATGGTTCATAATTCATAGAAGGAGCCAGACATCCGGGGAGACACAACCCCAGGCTGAAAGGGATGGGGTGGGGTTGCAAGGATGAACCAACCCGTTTCATTATGCATTGGATCTCTGACTGACTGAAAAAGCAAAACTATGAGAGCAAACCCAGGATCTGTGATTTTCCCGAAAAGAGCTGTGAATTTGGGTTATTAGCTGAGTCAGATGCCCACACACTGTGACACTGTCAGCTGGCAGAATACACAGAATATACAATAATTGCATGAATTCCTATGTGAAGTAGACTCCACTTGGTGTTTGCATGGGTCAGAGATTAAGCTGGATGAGCTAGAGAACTCCTGGGATGTAAAGCAGTGACAAACACAACTGCACTGAAGGTTTTGATAAATCCCCTTGTGAAGTCAGACTCCCACTTCTCTGTTAAATCCTGCAGAGCTGCATTCTCAAGAGTTAAGAGTGATGACAAATGCTAATAGGATGCTGGAGCCAGAATTAAATTTCTCTATTTCTACTAAAGTCATGTTTTAGGTGAGGTTATTATTGTTTTATAAGGTGTAGTTGTCTCTAATGTCCCATGTCTTGGTGTTGCAAATTTAATGCTGCATAAGTGTAAAAGACAAATGTCCTCTACAGTGGAGAGTAGAGTTGTATTAAATTGTAATGCATTTGTTTTCTTCACCCAGATAGTACAGGTTGCATGGTACAGTAGCATAGCAAGAGAGATCCAGAGCTCTGCAAACCAGACGCGTCCAGACATAGAAATTAGTTTGTTTTAGGCCATTTTATTCCTTAAACCTTCGGACTTTGGGTTCTCAGGTTTGGTAATTTCATTAAGAAATTTCTCTCTATCTGTCACTGACACTGTGCCAGGTGTCTGTCTATATGCATAATGTGTTGCAAGTGGATACATGATACCCAGTGGGAGCAGGAAAACAAACCAAGTGTAGCTGACATGTTGTATTAGCCTTGTTGCTAATGGTCAGCTATAGCTTCTGCTCTCGGGTTGCGTTTGAGCCTCAAATTTGGCTGCATTTGTTATTTATGAGTTGCGTTCAGTTGAGTTGGCTTTTAAAGCAGCTATAATCAATATCCACAATTAACAATGGACCAAATGACTACTACCACAAGAGAATTATCACCAGTTTCCCTCAGCCCTGTGCTGTGATTTAATATCTTTTAGCTCATTATTTTGGTCTTACATGCCTGTAACTTTACTGGTTCAGTCTCTCTTCAGCGATTGTTTTCAGTCACAGCAGGCAGCTGTTTTCTGCAAAAAAGCTTTTATACCCGTCTTTACCCTCCCTGCTCTGCACAAAACAGTAGACAGATACAGTTAGCGACTAGCTGGTGAACATATCGGAGGGCGTGTGCAGACCTCCAGGGAGCTCAGCCTCACAACCAGAAGGCCTCATTTTTGGATTCCACCCTGCTGGAGTGCCCTTGAGCAAGACAGTGACCGTGCCTGCTCTAAAAGCCCCACTCTGATGCTGACAATCACATCATTATCAGACTGCTTTAGATAATTGAAAGCGATGCAAAGCTGCTTGCATCCTGTCGACAATTCCTCCAAGATTTCAATTGATTGATTGATCATTTAAAATGTTGAGAAATATTTTTACAGTATGTTAGTAAGGACGGATACAATAAAGCTATTATTGTACTGTGTCTGTCCTTGACAACAGTGAGGTCATAAACAGCAGACATAATGGCTAACATCACATTTCCATTATGGAGGGATGTTTGCTTCTCCATCAAAAACACGCTACAAAACTATCTCACACATTAAAATATATTTTCCACCTTTAGTGTAGCAGAATGATGAACTGCGTTTCATGCTCTTCATTTGTCTCATCTGTCTTCATCAGCGTTTTTTTTAAATATTCTCTCATTTTTCTCTCTGATAGAGTGTGAAAGAGTGATTTCTCATTTTAAGGTGCAAACATTCACTGACTTTCCTTTGTCTTGCCCTCTTACTTCTTACTGCAGCATCAGGCTCCTTTTGTCCCACTCTGATGAACTCTTCCTGTTCAGTTTTGTATTGTTTTAAACATTTAACAATGAATTAATTACACTGACCATGATGCATCTTCTCTTAGTTGTTTTTCTCCCTCCATTGGAAATAGCTGCTTGCTGATTGGGCTGTGAATACAATAATATGACTTCTACCCCCCCTCCTCATATTGTATGTGTGCATTGTAATTATGCACATATTCATGTTTATATAATTACGAAAATCCAACTTCCTTTGTTTGCTGTTTATTTTCTCTTTTCATCTTTCTTATACTATGTGTACAGTACGTGTCTGCTCCTGTGGGTGCATGTGCATTTGATTTTGCAAAAGTAAACACTCCAAGTGAGTTGAACATGACCTCTTTGAAGTCACTGTTCACTTCACTATGGGAAATTATGGCATGTTGATTTGTGTGTTTGCGTGTGTGAGTGCATGCCAGAACATTTGCAAAGATTTCCTACTAGTGAGTTCAGTGTTTGAATGGCAGCAGCATCAATAGGAACATATTGGAGAAATGTCTGATTTTCTCTGTGTATAGTTTATGATCTTTCTTGCTCCACAGCCACATGAAACCTGCATAATGTGACTAAGTGCCTCTGCTTTGCTAAAATACTTTCCCATGATGAATGCATCGTCAGTGTATTGTAACACTTTGCACGAATACGGTAATACAAATAGCACTCACTGACGGTGACAGCCATACCATATGAAACCATGTCTACAGTCTAATGCACTACATGGTTATCTTGCTGAAATTTCCATCTCTTACTGCCATTAATCTGTTTCATTCATAAGTAATAACTTCCTCTTTTTACTACAACCGTAAAGCAGCACTTATCATAAAATCTATATGCTGTCAAAATGGCTGTAATGTAAACTACTGAAGAAGAGAGACACTCTTGTGGTTAGCACTCCAGAAAGTAATCAATAAGTACAAGGAACTTAGATTTATTACAATAAAAGTGTCATTTTAAAAAAAACACATCTGTATAAAATAGGACCTGGGTATATTTGCAAAACCTGACTCAGTAAAAAAAATATATTTTTCATGAGTTCTACATAAATTTATAGTGTCATTTTCTCATTCAGTTCATGCTCAATCTGCTGTAAACTTAATAAACAATCTCGCTTTTGCATGTTTATACGAGGACTGTTTTAGAATTAACTGGAGGCAAAAATGACTAAGTATGTGCTTCACTACCTCCTGTTCCTTACCCTTTTAAAATGCTGAAATAGTGCAATGTCCCTGTGGGAGTTTCTGAGGAGGGAACCCAAAACACAGCAGCTTCAGTTCACAGAGAGCTGCTCCCATGACACATTTGTACTGGAGAAGGGGATTTATCCTGTTTTGGGGGAAGCAAGATCTGAGATCTCAGCATCTGCTCTCCAGCTTGGCACTGTGAGTGCTGGAGGCAAGGCACATCACCACCGTTTGATTAAAGATTTATACCCTTTCAGACATGTTTTCTCTCATTTTTAGCAAACCTTATCTGCTGCATTTTGCTGAGAGCTATTTAAGGTGAGGGAGTGGCTCCTGTCTGAATTGTTTTGCTACAGTTCTTCAGCATCTAGAATCCCAAACAACAGAGGTTTGGATTTTTAATAAATGTATTCAGATCGAGTTAAATATGCAGTAATAATTGATATAATGGGGCGATATTAGAGGTATTTACATTTTCTCATATTGAAACAGAGCAAAAATCATTACATTTTGAAAATTCTATTGATTTTCAGCCTTGGATTATCTCCAGTTAATGCATGACTGGACCGGAGTTGAACTTCATTCACCCTCTATTCTAAACAAATGTTTAAAAGCCTCCATTCAGCAGATTTGCATTTGAATCGGGGATGGCTCTGCACTGTCAGTAAATCATGGTCCTACTATTGTGGCTGTTGTACTAGTGGATTTTCTCCCCTCAAATTCATTTAATAAACATACAATTTTAATCCAGCCATATTTTTGTGAAAAAACACCCCAAAGAACAATATTATATTCTGAGAGACGGCGGTGCATTTGAAAACAAATTGATAAAAGGTGAATAATATGACCCTTAACAAGCAAAATCCCAAACAGACACATTTGAGGATGAACCTTGCATTCCTGGCAGCATTTTGTTGTTTATTTCCCTGATTACCTTGAAGAACAGACCAAAGAAAAGCCAGCTGATGTCGCGTCCGGGTAATTCTGTGATACAGTTTAATGACACAACATGTTAAATGTCAAACGTGTTAGTGTGTGCTTCTCCATTTAAGAGAAACTGCTTCAATAAACAAGTATACACACCGACACTTGAGACTACAGCGTGTGATTTACACTGTAAACATGTTGTAAATATGGTGTGTCTGAAATGTTTACTGGGCACCAACCAGTGCGTACAGGGGAAGAAGTGCAGGCAGTAGGAGGGAACTGATTTCAGTTTAGGAGGGTGTGACAATATTGAAATTTGAAGGCCCACTATCTACCCCAACCACCTCCTGGTGGCTCACTGCCAGTAGTAAATGTAGTGTTTGATTCATTCATCCTTTTTCCCAGGTTTTGTCAACAGCAGTAATGCACAATATGATTATTACAATATGATTCCCCTGTCTTTATGTACCAATATAGCAATGCAAATAAATTACACCATAACTAATTTTATTTCAATAAATCAGCAAGGCCGTCACTTTGTCTTGAAGTGTCCCCAGTGGAATTGACACCTATGAATATCCGAAATGTAATATGCAACATCAGTCGATCAGTCACTTTGGTCCAGACTGAAATGTGTCTGAATGGATCGACATATTCATGGTGCCCAGAGGATGAATCCTACTTACACTGGTGAGCACATGAATTTGAAAAAGTTGAACCATCACAAACTCTGAATGCAGCAGCAAATATAAACCCTGTAGACTTGTTTCTGTTCCCTTAAGATCATCAACATCAAATCCATAACAACATTACTGCGCTTTGTAATTATAGAATATTTTTTCATACAAAATATATATTACATATAATATTTATGATATTTTATGTGCATTATTGATTTATTATGTCCCTCTTAAAAACAGAATCATTATCCCTTTATTTCTTTCTTTATTTATATCTTGTATTTACATATACAGGTATGTCCCAGAAAAGGTCCCCATTATGTGGAACATAAGTACACCGCAATTTGCTGGCTGTAATCTTGTGTTACTGGATACACGGCTGGCACAAGCCATAATGTGTTTTGAAAACAGGCGACTGACTTGTCTCAAATGGAAAAACTAGCTCTCTTCTTGCCGTTGATTTCTCTGCACCTGTCCCTACATTGTTACCGCTCTAAATTTACATATAAGGATGTATGAAACAAGTCAGGGCAAAATTCAGTTTGAAAATATGAACTGAGGTAAAAGAATCAGAGGCAGAAAATGGCAAGTATAAATTATAGCTCTGGATAACAAAACACCTCTTAGAAACATTAAACATCACAGACTGATGATATATGAGAGGAGTAATCTTGCTTTAAAGG
The DNA here is from genome assembly GCF_002260705.1 of Seriola dumerili. NCBI lineage: Eukaryota > Metazoa > Chordata > Actinopteri > Carangiformes > Carangidae > Seriola > Seriola dumerili. Next base: position 208,109 of record NW_019176548.1, on the reverse strand, counting down.
CTGTTGGTTCGTATGCACCTGAGCGGGTTGTTTTCTACTGAGGGTGTCAGTCTGTCTGTGCCCTGCAGCCTTGGACAACACCAGTGACTTTTAATTGGTCTCTCTGTCAGAGAATCAAAATGCAGAGCTTGCTCTCAGCCCTTTAATTCTCCACTGGTTTGCAGGAGTAAAAGCTTTAAGAAGTTCCACTTTCTTATAAAGTCATAATATGTAAATGAGGGAGCACAGGATGTGTATGTCATGGCAACATTTCCTTATTAGATGTAAAATTGGTTCTGCTGATGTTTTTCAGGGATCAAGGTGACTGAATAAGCTCTTGTTCATCAATATTTCGTCAAAGAGCAACATAGAGCCATAAGATCATCTCCACAAAGAGGGATATAAAGAAATATGAGATGAAATATGAAATGCAGTAGTTTCTGCAGGCTTCGTGATTAACCTGTGGCTCAGTGTGCTTAATTTTTTTTTTTTTTTTTTTTTTTGACTCATCTCAAGTGAGTGAGTAAGGGATGAGTGTGGAAGTTGTGGACGGCGATTCATTACTCGGGAAACTTGATGTACTTGCTCACAAGCACATCATTGTTGCTCTGAGGTCTCTGGAAATAGAGGTCTCCTCTTTGAATTGTAAAGGGTACCGGCTGTCAGGATTCAGGGTAAAGGCTGGGGAGTCGACCTCTGATCCCTGTAAGAGGAATGCGGCCGGTGTCAGCGGGGGCGACTTGTTTGGAGGGAGAAAACGTGCCAGAAGGCCATGTGGGAGCCTCAGTAGTTAATAGCAGAGAGATCACCCTGGGGATCGTTTACTGGAGATAATATAACATGACAATCAAGGAAATTGTGTTTTGTTACAACCTGCCTTATATTTGTAGTTTTGGCCAAGATTTTCTGCAGGGTTACAACATTTTACTCACAAACCTTTTTCGTTACTCAATAACATTTTATTCACTAAACCAACCCCCAGTTTCATATAGTTATCTAAAGCAAAATTAGCCTACAGTCTATTACATGAGAGTAGTGTTTTACATTTAATGGGTCAAACCTAATCCGTAATGTAGATCTGTACAATATAAAGGATGTTTACAGTAAACTTTTTGAGCAATAATTTTAAAAAAATCAGCTGCAGACAAACTGCTAAAAATGTATCTGCAGGGCACAATTTGTAATAACACTCTGCTTTGACTAACACTTTTATGTTTGATAAGGTTTTTCCACAAAGATGGTCAATTACCAAGTTAAAATTTTGTACAACTACATCCAGTCTTTCTACCTCACTGACAAAAAAAGAATGTGCAAATATTACTCATTTCAAAAGTTAAACTGCTGGCCACAAGATGTTGCCTACTTCAATAAAAAAAAAAAAAAAAAAATTCTGTGTGTAATCACATCCAAGCTCCCAGACTGGTTGTTATGTCAAAACATGATTTTGTTCTTACTTGTCATAAACTGAGATTAAAGGTGAGCGCAGAGAAACTTTCCCCCTTCAGCAGATTTCAAAAGACCTTTCTAGTGTCAAACTCTGCACATACATAATTCTGCACTTGAAGGTCAAAGCAAGTGAGGTAACAATAAGAAGAACACATTTGAGTGGAGGGAGACTTTTAGAGTTTTCTTTTCACTTCTCCTAAAAATCACATTTACATGCTTCTATTTTGCTTTGCCCGATATAGTTTGAGGGAAATTTTTTTTTTTTCTACTCAAAGAGGTTTAGCGCTATGATTGGGATGGATGGTGAATGCAGAGAGTGCAGGACTTTGGTGCTGAGGATCAGAGTTCACCTCCTCATTAGCGCGGCCTTTGCGTAACTTTAACCAAGCACTCTGAGTTGCCTAAACATAACCATGAAAATAGGGAAAACAGATGAAACACGTCTTTTGCAGATATGTCCATGAAAAATGTTTCCCCATCAATTTGGAAACACAAATCTCTGCAGGATTATGCTTTTTCTCTCAAAACATACAGTATATGCTATTGAAAATTTGTTGCGTGCAAATGTAATTTCTTGGACACAGGGTGGTGTTTAAAGGTGTACTTCAGTTTAGTCTTGCATTGTCATAAAGCTGATGGACAGATTTATGAAAAAATGGTTGAAATTGATGCTGCAGAAACCGAAATATTCTGCGTTCTAGTCCCTCATATGGGTCAGATTCCAGAAACAGTGGATCGCTTTCCATGATGCAACGTTTGCATGCTTTAGACCCTTCAGGAAAGTTTAGAAAGAGCCAATACCACCTAGGATCCCCACCCCCCCACCCCCATGTTGAATAAAGTGTTCTTGATGTGTTAAATTGGTGAAATATCCCTTTAAATATAATATGAGCTTGGTGGTTGGTTGACAGCTTGTCTGATCTTCTACAGTGGAGTTACAGGCCCTCAGATCATCATTTAAGCTGATGAGTGAAAAGTTTCATAACCAACATTAATGGTGATCAAAACAGTTTTTTTTAACTGTTTGGGTCATTTTGGGAAATAGGATTATTTGTTGTCTTTTCTAAAGTTAGAGGAGAAGACAGATTCGTGTCTGTCCGTTCTCATGTTGTCCAGACATCACATGGGATCTTTTCATTTAACTCTCAGGAAGAAATAAATGAGCATATTTCCTAAAATGTCAAACTGTACCTTTAAATTTTTTATTACACTAGTGTAAGATTTTGAGCAAGAAAGTTCAAAGCAGATTTTTTCCTGTCAGCAGAATCTCTTTAAAGACGTTTAAACGTGTGGCAGGTGCTGCATACAGAGGAATTGTAGTACACATATATATGTATCTAACACCTCACACTCTTCCCCCTGTATTCTATGTCAAATACAGACCAACCATTACCTTTGTTATTCTGGTTAATATCACACATTGGACATTACCGAGAGCAGAGGCGCTGGCAGGTGAGAACAGGTCATTATGCTGTCCACGTATTAGACCAGATTAATGGTTTGTTGTCTTCGTGGCAGTTGCCAAGGCTGCTGGAAGATGAATGAAATGTGACTTGTTTCTGCAGAAAATGGACACCAAGATACACAAAGATGGAAACCTAAATAGGTTGTCTAATTAGAGATAGCAATGGGCAGTCCTTCTCATTATCAATCCATACAGCCTCCCGACGTGAAAACAGCTTTGACGTCGGTGAGTAATTGCATTACCCCTCACCTCTATCTACCCTATATGCAATGCAGCAATTTGCAATAGGAGTGCCTATTTCCCCACATGAGCAGAGAGTAAGAAAGGTCATTTCCATGTTGCGAGCACATATTTAAGGTAAAATACTGGTATTTCTTTAATATTATAAGCCACTTACACTAACATATAGTTTAGCTGCTAGCTTTTTTTTGGATATTTGAATGTGTTTTTAATACTTTTCAGGCAATGTTTGATTTCCAAAGGGGAACTGATAGTCTCAGTCTGATATTTGATGTCTGATAGTCATCTGCAGGGAAAAGTGCTGTATTAAGTAGTATAAAATCAGTATGAAATCAAATCGGAATATGACAAATATTCACTTGCAGTGTATTTGGATGAATATCCAGTCTCCGTTCACACAACACAAGACCATATTCTACAGCCATGTTAACAGCTATGTGAGGCTGTATATACGCAAAATGGTGGTTTGAACTAAAGGCTGTTTTCACCATGATGATGCTACAATGCTGATATAATATTCAACCAATTTAAGTTTAGCATCTTAGCATGCTAACATTTGCTGATTAGCTCTAAATGCAAAGTATACTTGAGGCTGATGTTTTGCAGGTATTTAGCCATTAGCCAATTAATTCAAGTCATTACAGTTCATCCTGAGGGAAACATGAATATCTCTATCAAATATTAATTGCACTTCATCCAGCAGTTTAATCAAAACCACAAATATCATCCTCATGGCTGTGCTAGAGGAAAATTCAGAAGATCTTCAGAGCAGGGTTCCTGATCTGCTGACGCTTAATGTCTGTACAAAATTTTGTCAAAATCCATCCAGTAGTTGTTGAATTATTTCTCATGGCATGGCTAAAAAGCATCAAATCCTCACACTGGAAAAGCTGGAACCAGTGAATTTTTGGCTTTTGACTCAAATGATTAATCAATTATCAAAACAGTGGCCAACTGATTTTCATTTATTAATCAACCTGTTGTTTAAGCTGTAGTTCACCAAGTGGCATGTCAAATCCTAGATATCAGAGGGTCCTTGAACGCACCAATGGACAGTCAGTATCTGATGCAAACGTATCTTTCACAAAATCAGAGGTGGAAAGTTGTGATGGATTACCCATGTCCCATGTTAGTTTTAAACCTCTGCAAGATAATTTTGATAGGGCACTGAAATGAATGGAAAGTAATGGCTGGCAAGAAGAAGGAAATCAATCTACAATCTTATGGTTTGCGCTGGGAAATAGCCAGTAATGAAATGTATACACAGTCTGTGGCTAATGGAATGGAAGATGCAAAACTGCCATTATGATCCTTTAAAGGCCTCTATAATAATATGGTAACTGCAGCGGAAACTCATTTAGCATCAGTAATATTAGCCTTGATATTAAATACTTTGCAGTATGCATGTTTGGAGGTGTGGTAGGTTCACAGGAGGTGTATGCAACCCATTAACCATGAGAGAAACCCAGTCTGGAGATGGCTAATCTTGTTTTACTTTGCAAATGCATTTGCTTGCACTTAATTGCAGCTGCAAGCAGCCTCTGAGTGGATGACGATACAAATTTGAGCGATTGTTTCGGCTTCTTTTGACCCTTTATGAATGTTGGGGTTAATCTGGTTAAATTACTGCCAAATAAATTAGATTATGAAAATTTGGTTATCACAGAAATACCACTGATGTAAATCAGGGACGAAGGAAAAGAGGGTTTTCATTTAACAGCTGTTACGGGCAGCGCAAAGGCACACACAGCTTTTGATGGATATGTCAAAATAATATCCCTCACAGGAAGGATTTTTAAAAATAGGACCGTTGGGTCTTTTTTTTTTTTTTTTTTTGGGCCGAATGGTTTTTTTACAATTACTTTCTTACAATGAGATTTGAATTGTTGACTCAGATGCTGCAGAAACTTTCTCTGCAGCGCATGATAAGCTGCACCTCCTGATTCAGCCTGACAGCAGCCCAACAAGCTAATAATGGTTCACATAGACACTTACATTTCTCTAAATGTTTTCCATTTAAGTAATACAAAGCTCGTTTTTTAATGGCAGAATGTGTCGGGTTGACTGAAATGTTCATATAATGTTTGGCCTCACAGAAAATCCTTTCAATTAGACTTAAAGCTGCACTAGTCAATATATTTTACATCAATGGATAGTGGATCGGAAAATTATTTTTAACGTGAAAGGTGTCACACAAGTGACCAGCAAAGACCTATTACCTGATTCTGCAGTTCACCTCAGCTCTGCAGTGTTTTAGCATCTTTAAACCAATAACCGAAACAGGTTATTATTTTGGTTTTCCACCCCTCAAATTTTTGGTTTAGTCTCTTCAAGCATGTTTCCAGGCGCTGCAGACAGTTGTTTGTCAGTTTGTTTCTCAGGCAGTTGTTTTCAGTGACGAAGCTCTAAAAACTGACTTTACACCTGCACAGCACAAAACTGCAGGCAAAGTTAGCTAACAGCAGAACGATGAGGAGATTGATTATTGGACTTTCATTGGTCAGGAGGCCCGAAGCGTGACTCCAAATAAACACTAATGTTCCTCTGTGTCCGCTGGATGTGTAAATAGGCAACTGTTTGCTAACAAGTTCACAAATAACACAAATCACTCAATGCTGCTTATGCATGGTACAATTTTTCCAGTATGAGTTGCACTTTTTGATTGAGAAAATAGATTAGATAAAGAAAGAACAGAAATTCAACTCGAGTTCAGTTTTTAAATGTATTTGTTACTTATTTAACTCAGAATCAAATCAGTGGCTGTTGATCAATTATAATATTTTGACATTTAAAACTTAACTACTGGCCAAATGAACTGTTTAGAAATTGCAGGCATTCATCACAGCCCTCAAAGTATTTCTAATAAACACAACCTGTGTCTAGAATTATGAGGTTTTTCTGCCACTTACTTTACTTTTTAAAAGGATATTTAGAGCCAATCAGCCTCAGTAATAAGAGGTCATGAAATTCAGAGCTGTCTCACCAGAGCAGGTTTGGGTTGAATGGCGCAGCTAGCTAATCTCCATATGAAATGCATACAACAAAGGGGAAAATTAGCTGCAAAGAGTAATTGTTTAGAATGAGGCATGGAGAAAGTAAGCACAGGAGAATGGAGGCAGCAGAGCAGGGACCAACAGCTTTAGTAATGAACTACCCTGTAAATGTCCCATGAGTTCACATACACAAGCTGTTTTTGCCCAAAGCAATATATTAAAAAAAATAGTCAGAGCTTGCAAGATTAATTCCATGTTGATTTCCTAAATAGGATCAGATTGAGGCGTTGAACATGCAGAATCAAACCTGGAGCCTGGAGAATTTCAATGAAAAAGCTGATTTAAGTCTTTCTTGTCTATAATTTGTTTTTTTTTCACCATTTAATGCCATAAGCATCCCTTTGTCATGGGAATCATTTGATCTTAATATTTTTTATCACATGGCACTAAATAAATCCACAAAAATTCACAACTAGATTAACCAAAACAGCACAATATCATAATAAGTAGGACCCCAAAGCCAACACAAATCAAATAGGTCTGTGTTACCTGAGGCATGTCACGGTCATTTAAATGTAAACATGAACAACAGAGCAAAACATGTAGACGCTAAACAGAGGCAATGTATACGAGGACCGATTTTAGATATGTGCTTTTTTTTGTAATCCATGACATGGCCTCAGGCAGGTTTCGGGGTCATTTGCATTCTTTCAAGCAGTCCTGCAACAAAACAATGCCAGACACCATGCCCTCCTCCGACAGCGAGCTTCCACAGCAGCCAGCTCTGCAGCTGAAGTTGCATTGTCATGGACACGGCATGAGGTGGAGGGAAAACTGGTCAGAAACAGAGAGAGATTGTTATGGTAACATCTGTTTGTTTGGAGGTGTGGTGTAAATGTAGGTGTGGCTAATTGCACTATGTACTCCTTAGGTCACCGCCAGTGAGCATAAACTCTACGGCTTGTTATTTAGAGCCTGGAGGCGTTGAAGTGATAATGTCAGCCCGGCTTGGGCCAACAAACAGACCACTGCTCCTGCCCCAGACCGGTATAAACCCTTCAGGGCAAAGATGCTCCATTCCCTCCACATTCCAGAGTCAGGGGGCTTTAGTCGACCCACCTCTGCAGTGCAACCGCCTGTGTTTAAACAGTCTTAATCAGATCTATGTGTTGGACTGTTGAGGGAAGGGCTGGATCCGCATTGTTGCCTTAAACAATGACCGGCTTTGCGGCTGCGGTGTGGGGTGACACCTGTAAGGTGCTCCTTTCACACAATGCAAACAAGGTTTAAGGAAGTCAGTAAGTAAGCAAACTTTATTTATGTGACGCTTTTCAAAACAGGAGCAACCAAGAGCTCTCCAGACAGGGGCCAAAGAAAGGACATGAAGATTGACGATATGCCAAAATGTGGGAGCTTTTAAACCAGAAAAAATAAAGGTGTCATCACATTATAAAGCCAAAGTGATTACAGTTAAATGCTGTTTTCAATTTGAAATCATTTAGCTCTAAATAATCTTTCATTAAGTTTAATTTGTTTTAATTTGTTACCATTATTTCAATCCTCAGGAAATGCAAAATGTTGTGATTCAGCTCTGTCTGCAAAATGATTGGCTGGTTGTTTGGTTTCTGTTAGTGGCAATTCAAACTGACTGATTTGATGACTGCAGGGTGTGGAAGATGTTTCATCTAGGGACTCACTGAAGATATCCAGCAAGCACCTAGCAATCAGGAAAGTCTGAGGAGTAATCAACCAGCGTCTGATGACAGAAATGTTTTGGAATCACAGAAATCCGGTAAAGTAGCCGACTGCAATCTCAAATTAAGGGCAAAAACAATGAGCAGTATAACTGTTTCACCCCTGAGCAACTTGATGCAATCAGGAAATTCAGCAAATAAATGCATGAGTATCATCAATGCATGCAGCATGTTTATTTGTGAATGACTGTCACCAACTGCAGGGACCTGCTCAAGGATCATGAGCAGCGGTGCATTCAGAAATCTGACACCCTCTCAGAATAAAAGACAGCTCAGAATTTATGCTCATCTCTGCTGGAGTTGAGCATAAATTCAGAGAAGGTCGGGGAGCTACAGATGTTTATTTCCTTTGCTGCAAACTAACTTAATTGGAGATAAATGCAGGCAATTTTGGATACCATACTTATTTCATACTAAACTGAGACAAATCAAGAGGGGGTTTGATCAACAAAAGCCATAAAAAGATAAAAGCACAAAGCCTCTGCTTTCAGGTAGACATTTAATCCAATAAAGTGGACTAGCAAGAAAAAGCTTGAAGACATCAGCACCCAGAAGTTTGTTATGTCTCTGTCAAGGTGCAATATGTCTGGTCAGTGGTTAGACACAAAGAAAATTCCATTTGCTATCTACCACTCGCACTTGTCTCAATTTTTAAAACCACCAAATTTTATTTTTATACATTGGTCTGATTTTATATTCCCTAAAATGTTTGCACAAAGAAACCTACACACATTTAGATTGATTACTGACCATTTGCTAGTCTAGACTTTTATTATCAATGGCTCAAATGACGTGAATGTTTATAATATGAAAGGTATACCTTGTAAATTTTCTCCCAACACTACAGTTCCCTTCAGCTCTTTAGAGTGTTTTAGCGTCTTTCAGCTCATTGTTTTGGTTTTTCTTGATATAATACTTAATTGTGTATTAAAAACCTTTACGTCATCATTTCAGCTTTGCTAATATTAAACTCATTTGTACAAGCCGACATAACCAGGCTCCACAGGCGCTCAGTGCCATGTCATGAAACCTCTCAGCACAGTCCCCTGGGGGCATCTGTGGGAAATTGTGAGGTGTCACTTTGTGATATGTTTCCCTCTGTTCATGGGATCAATATGTGGAACTCCATACCTCCTGATGAATGTTAAAACCTAAGTTGAAACCATTTCTCTGGATCAGATGTAGTCATAGATGATCTACTTTCAGGGCTTTTTTGTTTGTTTGTTTTTATAGTATTTTATTGTATTACTGTTTGTTCCCTTTTTTGTTATTCGAATAAAGTCCCAACTAGGAGGTAGCTTAGGCATGAATGCTAAGTGCTACTGTATCTGGTATTTGCCTAAACTGAAATTTTTTTAAACTAATAAATTTCTTTCTAACAAAGGCAGCAAACAATTAGCATAGCTACTTTTATCACAGTTGACAAATAACCTCCCAAACTCTCCAAAGCTCATCTGGTGACACATTTTTAAATGAGAGCAGGATTATTGTAATGTATGTAAAGCTCAGAAACAGAACATAAAGGCCTCAGTGAATGAAAGCTGGAGTTTTTCTTCTTCTACACAGTGCAAAGCCACATTTTGATGAAATCTCAACAGTCTTTACTCCCGGTCCATAAATGGCACCAGCTGATTCAGTTTTTGTGGGAGAAAAAAAAAAAATGTTCATCTTTTATATTTGATTACTTTGTCATCTGTTTGATATTCTTGACATACCCTTTTCACTCCAATATATCAAGAGATTGTATCTCACTTTAGCTGGTATCCACTCCTTCTGCTTTAAAGATTAACTGGCAAACAGAATGTCAACCTGCTTTCACCATTACTTTGTAAAAAAAAAAAAAAAAAGAGAGAGCGAAAATCAGTAGCAAACGATAGCACAGCACAGACAAATTATTCCAACAACTTTGGCTTTGAAATCCCTATATGCCGAGGAGTTCAAACTTTTTTAATTCTAATAACAGAATTGCCATAACATGACTTATCTTTTGTTTAAGAGTTAATTTCATGGAACATTTGGGTGTTTTGTATCACTGTGAGAAAGTGGCTGAAGACGAATTCCCTAAATATTCACTGCTATATTCAAGAGGAATAACAAGAATCCGCCATGCGTGTTTACTCTGGGTTGTTGTTCAAAGCATCAGCCTGCAGCAGGCGGCATTTAACTACTGCCGATTCCACTGACAATGTGCCACCATTTACTGACAAACCAACAAATAGTTTGAGGCTTAGGTGAGAAATAAACAATACTGACAGCTGACAGATGCCTGAGTTGTAGCAGGCCAGCCTACATCTTTCTGAATAATTTCTCTACCTTTGATGTTGCCAGTGAATTACATTTATGCATTCACAACCAGGTAATTTGGGAAAAACAGACACAACCAGCAGCCAAGCTCGGCAGACTGGGTCAAATATATCACAAGCCAACAGCTGCATCCAGCACAGCGCCCAGGCAGAGACAGACTGTGAGCATTTTACTTGTAATACATCTGAACTCTATTTTTCCCTCAGCCCCTGGTGTAATTGATTCTCCCTCACAGGTTTTTATCCACAATCAACTGGGTTTGTTTCCTCCATTTTTTTTTATATGAATTCCTCAAACAATCTTTGTTGCTTGATTTAAGGTTCTCAGTTTTAAAACTTGGTCTCCCTGTTTGGTCAGAAAGTATCTTTTCACAGCATGATAAATATTCTTTTATCGAAATCATCACTGTTGATCAAAACTTTCTTTGAAGCCTTGATATAAATATTAAAACAGGCTGTGTTCCTTCATCTAAATGTCAGGATAAAGCAAATGTCTCATACTTACAAGGCACTTTCTTACTAGAGATGTACCTTCTTCAACCCATTATGTAAGCATAATGTGTGTAATTTCCTCTTATATCATATATTGCCTAATCATTAAATAAATTCATCGCTGCATTTGAAGAGTTGACCCTTCTGCTAATACCTATGAAAACTGCAGTAGCTTCTCTGTAGCATATTTCAGGCAGGTCGTAGGCCTATAGGAATCGCTTCATCTCGACGAGCACAATGGTTTCACAAGGAATTTGTCTCGGTTATTTTGCGCCAACATGCAAAACAGTTCCACAATATAGGATTAACTGACTAGAGGCAGGATAAAAACCTCACGCCTGATGACAGGACACACGGTATGACATTAAGCTATAGAAAGTGCAATTACATGTTCAAAACGGAGGTGCAGCCAAAACACTGTTGTTTTTCATGTTGTGTTCAAAAGATCTTTACATCTTTGCACACTAAATTTTTATAGCATTAACTGGCCCAATTCTGGCATTTCAAAAATGTTAAAAGTGTGTTTACACATTCATTTTCAACATCTTAATGAGTTCAGAAATACTTTCCCTGTAAATTAGGGGGAGACAAGCATGCCAAACCAACTTTTTTTTTTTAATTATAGTATTTTTATGAAATATCATAGCACTCTATTACTGCCAGCCACTCTTTCTTTCTCTATTCACACTGCCACTGTTCTACTATAAATAGATTTGACAACAGAATAATAAAGAGCCATGAAAGAAAGAGACAGAATACATGATATAAAAGCGAATGCCAACCAGTGGCACTGAAGCGTCAGTCAACATTGTTGTGATAACACTTCAAAGCTCAATGTATCTACATGCTTTTAAGTTCTTAGGACACCAGATTTTAACCTGTTTAGAGGCAAAACTTGGTGTGTGAAAACTTAATCAATATTTTAATATTAACAGTGAATATGTTCAATGTGAGAGGTGTTGTTCATAGGTTGAGTGTAGCGACTGGAGCAGAGAGTTAGCTAGTTGGTAGTAAGCAGTATGGCTTTCAACGTAGAGTGCGATGTATATACATTTAAGGCTATTTGTCAATAAAAAAATGCTACAACTCCTCAAGACCCAAGTTCCTCCAGTACAGTCCAGACTCTGCTTGTTTATCTGTAAAACTCAACACATGCCAGTGCTATGTGGCAATAGTGAAAATTACAAACAGTTCCTGTGTGATAACACACACACACACACACACCACACACACACTTTTTTTTCCATTTAGCTTGTGATGAATAATCTGTTCAATCATGTTTGTTTTCTGAATCAGTTTGTAAAGGAACTCTCACACAGCATCTGTCAGTAGCTATTGTACCAAACACATCTGTTTACATACACAACATGGAAAAAAGACGTAGAGAACATGTATACCATTGTGTATATGCTAAATGTGTTTTGCACAGTTACCCTTTCAAACTGTCAGAAAAATCACTACCTCCCAGCATTAGACATGTCATTTAGTCTCCTCACTTGATTTCTGTTGCAATCAAGACGCAGTATCAATTGATAGGCTCTAATATAAGTGAGATAGGAATGAGGAGCTCAGACAAAGAGATCTATTCTCCTTTTCTTCGTGTAAATGTGAGGATTAGTTTGGGGGAAAAGTTAGGCTCTACAGAGAACAATAAAATCAATAAAACACAGACTCCTCACAGAAAGAGAGGTAACTCTGCATCGACTACAGGCTGCTCACACACTCAATCAGATTAACTAATGAAGCAATTATTGATCCAAAGTGGGGCTGCTGGCCGGCACAGGAATGGCCATTAAGTGGATCTTCCCCTCCCTTGGCCTTGCTGAAAATGTCAGGGTCACTCTGCTCGCTGCTTGACACAGTTTACTGAAGCTCAATCTGTAGAAGACTAATCACTCGTCTGCCTCTGAGGAGCGGTTCTGAAGGGGCCAACACCTCCACAGGATAGGGGAGAAATTTGATTTTCACAAAACCTGGTGAGGAGCCAAATTAACCTGTGCCATATTTGCTGCTGTTTCAATTGTGCGAAAATGAAGGAATGCAAAAGAGAACTGATGACTGCAGAGCTGCAAATGAGCATGCCACGCTGCAGCGCCAGTTCTGGTTACTGCTGTTGCTGCATTTATTCTGACAAAGCTGAATTGAATTATTTTTATATATGAAACACACCTATGATAATTAGTGTAGGCCTACAACACGATCCAGTGGGGGAAGACAGAGCGAGAGAGGGAGAGAGGCAGAGAGAGAGAGGGAGAGAGAGAGAGAGAGCGAGAGAGAGAGAGAGAGAGAGAGAAAAAAGATTTTCTGTCTGCAGTATCCCTGAATGTCAAAAATATGTACTTTTATTGCCTGAGTCCATGGCAACACAAGGTTGTTTGTTTCCATGCTCATAGCAGGAGCAGTGTCACAAGATGTCTCACAAGATGTCAAAATAGGAGTGCTCATTCTTTCATCAAATAAAAGACAGCAGGAGCTGGTACAGTTCCTCACTATGACACCATATATTGTGATTCATTATTCTGTGTGTAATCTCTTTCTCCAGTCATGGGGACTGACTGAAAATGTTCTCCTGTGAATACAAAATCAACCTGAGCTTCAGCTGCATTCATTCCAGTGAAAGGCAAAAGCATGACATGAAGTTTAAGGACAACTAGCTCACAGGATTACTGTAGATTCTCTGGTTGCATGAATTTAAGGTTACTCTGTTTTTGTTGTTTCCATTTTGTTCAATATTTCGTCCTTGACCGGTCCCACCTGAAATCCCAATTATGACCAAGATGTTATTGTTTGGTAATTGAACATCACGCTCCAGGCTTGGTCATCAGTCAGTCTCATTCACTTTCACCCACACGGAAAAAAAAAGCAAATAGTTCTTTTTTTTTTCTCTCTGCGCACTGAGGCAGGAAAAATATTGCTTTGCGGTTAACTTCTAATCAAATTGCATTAGGTTTTCACAGCCTGTGCCCTCACTCCATTTGCACAAACCATCACAGACCTACATGAATTTCACACCCAGGGTGAGGAATACTTACTTCTTCACCCCAATAGATTTCTCCCCCAGCCCAGCACATACTGTGCGCACATGCAGACACACATTTTGTGATCAGACAAGCATGATCATGCAGTTACAGCACAGTGGTAAACCATTTTATTTGCAGCAAGTGTGGTTTTAATGACATTTTACATGCTCTTTTTTTTTTTTTTACCAACTTCTGAAATAGACTCGCTGAAACTGTCACTGTTATGCCTGTTTAAGAGCCTGGTTCTGCCACAGAAAACAGCCACATCTATAGTCACAATATATTCGTCATCACATGGGAAACTTCACCCAAACAACAACAATCTACGCAAGTATATGAAACCAACTGCTGACATTACATGCAGTCAAAAATAAGTTACAAGTGAAGAGAAGTAAAAACTCTCTCAGTGCCAAAGCACTCACATTAATTCTAATTATTAGCATAGTCATTATATGGATATCAATTATTGTCTCTTGAATGTGCTCAGTGAAATAAGTGAAAAGTAAGGAGATATGTGCAAGGATTTTAATAATTAAATAAGGCTAAATTATTTATGAGGTAATTTTCTTTATTATAATTAACCTTAGACCTACATCCTATAGCCTGTTATAACATGAATCTTCTGTCCTCTGCCTGTGAGGCACAGAGCAGTGAGACTCCTGCATGAAACAAGTCTAAGCCAGGGGCTGATTGAAAGTATGCCTCAGTGTGTGTGTGTGTGTGTGTGTGTATGTGTTTGTGTGAGTGCATGTATCTGTAAGTGTGTGAGAGTGCATGTATCTGTAAGTGTGTGAGAGTGCATGTCGGATACAGCAGAAGTTCCTCAAGCACTGTGGTTAAGTACAATTTTGAGGTTCTGGCACATTCCATCGTAGGAGATGTCTACTTTAAATGTACATCTTAGATTCACTGCAGTTTAGACGTTGGCTGTATTTTTAAGTTACTTTGCAGATTCGGATTTCCCACTGTGATAAGCTCATGAAATGTCACTATTGTCAGTTAAAAATAAAATTCAAAAATCTAAATGTCAACTTTTCAGAGCAACAGTTTAGCCAATGAAAACCCCCCAAAATTATTAAAAATCCAAAACAATTTTCCTTTTGTGGGAGGTTTTAATTCCTCATGCATTAACCACTCTGACATACAGACCATCTGTTGAAAGACAGCTGAAACAACTGGTGAATTAATCAATTAGATGATGGACAGAATATTTAATGCAACTATTCTGAGATTCGATTGGTTGTGTAAATGACAAAAGATTCTCTGGCTCCAGCTTCTCAAATATGAGGATCTGCTGCTCGTCTTTCCTGTGAATCATCTTAAATACCTTCAGGTTCTGGATTCGGAGTGAAAAGCCATGAAATTGTGATTTTCATTTTTCACTATTTGTCTGATGTTTAATCAACTACCTGAGTGTCACCGCCAGATTACTACTTGAGTACAATTTACTACTAATACTAGCTAATGTGTGCTTTTACCTCAGCTAAGTTTTGTGTGTGTGTGTGTGTACGCGTGTGTGTGCGCGCGTGTGTGCGCGCGTGTGTGTGTGTGCTTGGATTTGTGTCAACATGTGTGTGCATGCAGCATGTATGGGTGGGGTAGGGGAGTTGGAGACGAGAGTGAAGGGGGTGAGAGAGAGGGGAAGGTGGGGGGGGCGGGCATGAGGAGGGGTTGAGTTTGAGTTGAGTTCTTAAGAAAATGGGCGGGGCGGGGCCGGGTTGGGGTGGGGGGGGGGGGGGGTGGAGGGTTACTCGTGTGAGAGTAAAGAAGGGGAGAAGAGGAGGAGGAGGGGGCGGAGCTGCAGACAGTATCCCCCGCCCTCGCGCTCGTCTGTGTGCCCCTCGCAATTACCTGTTCCACCAGAACTGATCTGAGCGCGAGTTGTCGAGCACATGCCACGTTGGGAGAAGGGCCAAAGCTCAACTGAACTGAACTACCTTTCTTGGCTCGTGAGGACCGTTTGAATTTAATCCACCTCCTTAAAAAAAAAAAAAAAAACTCCAGGGGGGTTTAAACAAACCTCTAAAACACACACAACCGACCGAGGA
Source organism: Seriola dumerili (assembly GCF_002260705.1). NCBI lineage: Eukaryota > Metazoa > Chordata > Actinopteri > Carangiformes > Carangidae > Seriola > Seriola dumerili. The sequence continues at coordinate 192,369 of NW_019176548.1, read as the reverse complement.
CCTGAGAGACTCGCAAGGATGCACTTGTTGTCCGCCTGCTGCGTGTGCGCCCTCCTCATCACCGCGCTCCTCAGTCGAGGTAAGCCATTGTCTCATTAGCCGGCCGGTGCTGCTGGTCATGCGGAGTGCGCCCGTGCACATAGAGCCGCAGGTATGAGCGGAAAGTCCCGGCTGTCTGTCGCACGCAGGTGCCATCAAAACTTGAGTTCGGCTTATCGACCATATTTTTTGGGGAGAAGTGGAGCAGTGTCGCCGGTGGTTTTCAATTATAAGTTAGTGAGCTGTAATATAGTTTGTGTTAGTCGTAGTTCATTAGAGTATTTATTCATGGATGCTCCTTTTATGTGGTTATGTTCATATTTCCCTCTTTTTAAAAAAAATTACAAAATCGTGCAAAATATATTTTTGGTGTCTTATAAGCCACATATAAGAGAGTGGTTACTTCTCTCCTCGAGTTAAATTATGAAAAAAAAATCTAGATCTATCTTTTGTTCTTTAAAAATCACCTATAAAGAGACTTAATAGTTTCTTATAACTCCACTCTCCTCAATAAAAGGTGTATTGTTCTATCTACTGTTATAAATGCATGTTCATACCTGTGAAAAAGTGACTTTTCTGTGTATAAACTGCTTATGTGACATGAATTTTAGCCAGTACAATGAATTGTACCCCCCCCCCCTTTTTTTTTTTTTTACTCCACATCATGGGAGAGGCAGTGAGGTAGTCATCATCACCCAGTCTTCACATGTGCTCATGCCATGATGTCATCATGATGCTCCTCATTTTTTATGTGTTTTCTCCCTTGTTAACTCAGGCTGTTGAGCAGAATGATGCTGTGTGCACATCCTGTCTGATTTATTGTAATTATGGGCTGCCTGTTGGGTGGGGGAAAGCGCTCCTGACAGGATCCTTCTAGTAATTACACATAGGATAGGGCTCATTTTGGACGTGGGCAGTTGTATTGGTTTGTCCAAGTGAATGCTTCCAAGTTCTAGCAAAGAAATGTGGTTCTGTGTGCTGTGATGGCAATGCAGCAACTTGGTGATTTAAAAATATGCTTTGAAAATTAGATTATGTTGCCCGTGGTAGCTCTCTGAAAAGAAGACGAAACAAGGACAAAGCATGCCTTTAAAAGCGCATCTGTTTGTGTGAATTTTATTCTTGGTATTTAATGTGCAGAGGACGTCAAAGCTTCTCTGCAGGTTTCCTTGTTGTCTGCTCCCTCAGGCCAACAGGTAGCAGCACCATGTGCTCAGATCACTCAGCCAGACCATTAAGCAAAGCTGCACAGGAGCTCAGAGTACTCCCTTGGATAGCAGAAGGGCGGAGAGGTTGATCTCACTGTATTCCCTTCCACCTCATCACACTTCGGTGACGCCTGTTGTTGTAAATTAACACCATGCAGCACCTATCAGTCAGGCTCAGGTGGTTTATTTGAGAGGAAACGAATGGCCCTTTTAAGGTGTCTTTACGCTGCTGTGCCGCTGCAGTGCCGTGTGCTTGAGAGACTGGAGGAGAGTGCACTGAGTTGGTAATGAGGTTTGACTTTATGGTTGTCCACACTGCTGTGTGTTTAGCAGACATGCTGCCTTAGGTGATGGTCAAAATATGTGTGTGTTTGCTTACTACAGATGGTCAGAAAAGTGCAAAAAGTGAACCATGGAAGGTTTCTGTTGAGTTATAAAAAAAAACCCCAGAAATATTCTTCATCTTCTTTGCCAGTTTGGTCAATATGGGTAAAATCTGACTGAAGGGGATTATTGTGTTGTGGATTTCGCAATAAAAGAAATTGCATCGATATTTGTAATAAAAAACAGGCCTGTGTTTATTATATTTGAACAGATGAAAAAGCAACAGCTCCAGGGACTTCAGCGTTAAAGGCCGAACTACAGCCTCAACCAGATACAACAGAAAAACAGAGCCCTGAATTAGTCTCAGAACAAACAGAAAGATGCATCTGTTTTTTTGTTCGCTCCCTTGTCTCCACCCTTCCCCCACCACCACCATCCTCACCACCCCACCTCCTCTCCTGAACAGACAGGCAGCGCTCGGTGTCACAGCTGGTATTACTTGTCAAGCAAGTGGGGCTCTCCCTTTTGCTAATGGACTAATCTTTTGCAGGGGTCACCCAATTTCACCTGAGATAGATTCACCATCCTTTCTGTCATCTTTAACTAGGTTATATGCAGGCGTGTCTCATGAATGTTGTTGTTAATGCACTGGCAAAGGAAGGGACGGCTTTAATTGTATGTTTGGGTTTCATCTAAGATTTTGTATAACTGTATATTTGTGTGCTTGTGCACGTCTTGTCTTGCTCATAGCTGGGTTCTTCTTGATGTTTGAATACTGCTTGCGGTTGTTTCTTCTTTGAAAAGAGATTTCTTTGTGACTTACAAAGTATTGTATCCCTTCATGCAAAATTCAGATGTATTCATGAGAAGTATGGCAACTCAACCGAATGATGGCTTTGAATAGAAATGCTGCATCTGTACTTCACTTTGTACTATCACTTTAAGACTTTCTCTCTTAGAGTACTTTATTTTTTCGTTGATCAAATTCTGCAAATGGCTAGCTGGCGAAGCCATAGAACACAATCGATTTGTGAGTAACTGAATAAAAACATGAGGAAATGGGAGAATCTTCAGAATGTAAGTCAGCAGGAAAATATATGTAATCTGACTGACAGCAAACCCCTAATTAATCAATAGTTCCTCTCAGTTATTACAACAGAAATGGTTAACATGGCCTCAAACTAGATAGCTAGACAAGTCAATACCCTGCTGGGGTGCTTAACCCAAATTTGGCAGCTCATTACATCTCTCAAAAGGCTCTGTAGGACTCAGTCCTGTGTTTAGAGCGAAGCTGTGAAGTGGATTCTTTTCTAGAATTACGCAGTTTGTATACTCATCTTTTTGATTGGGAAACAACCTGAGTAGTGAGTAGAAAGTGAGACAGATGCCATCACTCACTCAAAAATCACAGAACCGGCGAGATGTAAAAAAGAACCAGATGTTCAGCAAGGAGAGTTGAGTTTGTGTGTGCTTGTTTGTGTGCATTATGTGCTCCTCAGGCCTTGACCAGAATAAGAAATGAGTGGATATGTGAGCAGAAGGCAGAGGTGGTGCTTAAGGGGGAAAAGGTGGACACTTTCATTGGCTCCTCAGACAACGGACGGGCTGTTCAGACAGGCCAGATCACACTGTAAATTACAGGAGCATTAAGATGGGGAGCCCAGTGTCACCTCCCATCAGGGAGTGCAGAATTCCTACCAGCGCCCCTGGCAGCAGCGCTTTACAGCCTGGATGTGAGGAACGAGCTTAATTAACTACTGACATGGTAACTTTAGCTTTAAATTACAAGTAACTAAAAATAAAGATGAAAATTTGGCTGATGTAAAGCCACAGAAAGGCTAAAAATATCCTTGAAGTTATGATGAAATTAAAACGTGGCTGTTACATAATCTTTGATGTAGCATAAAGAGAGGTTTTATTGCAGATGTAAAATTTGGAAATTTCAGGATCATCATTAACCTCCTTTGCTTCTGTGAGGGGAGAAAAATCCAGTGCATCCGTTTGCCGCCTAGTAACACATACATCTTTACCATATGGTGAGGTGACTCATAAAGTAGAGCTAAAATGAAATGTTGATTAATCTATAGTGTGAGACTGTGCAGACAAGAGCACAGCTCTGATGTAACACAGTTCAATATAGACATGCACTACTGTTGTTTTTTTTTTGTCTTTGCCTGCCCTGCACCCATCACACTGTCGGTTGGAGTGGTGCACACACACAGACACACACACACACACACACTCTAGTTTCTCTCCACCCCCAGCAGGACACTGAACAGGTGGAGGAGTGTTGGTTTTTAGGGCCGTGAAGGGGGCGAGTGTCTCTTTATGATTCCTGTTTGTGTGTGCAGTTGTTGAAAGAAGTAGCAGTTTGTTCCCATCACTCATGTTGAGCAAGATGATAACTTTAACTCCCTCACTTGATTATAACTTGTAGAGGTAATTTTTTGTTGTTGTTTTTATGAGAAAGGCTCTTAAACAGTTTGAGTGTTGTTTATGTTTTTGTATTCCTTCCAATGTGTCATCACTAAACCAAACTCCACCATTAGATTAGACATAGTTAGACAGCAGCGAAGATATGTGAGTGACCTCGTGACCATGCTGAGCTTCCTATATGTCGCAGGGAGCAACTCTCTCTCTGCTGGATTCACAGAGCAAGGAGGCGTATGAGTAGCTGTGCCTTGAGGAAATGAATGGACTTGTGTGGCAAAAGTAATCACTCTCTGACAATGACTCAATAAGGAAAAGGTTTTTTGTTCGCCTCTGACAGTTTTACACACAGAATTATCAGTAAAATAGCAGCAAGTGAATCTTAATTACAGTTTGGTGATTGGCTTGTCCCACTTTTAGAGCCAGAGTGTGAGGTATATTCAATTTTTATATTCTCAGCTAAAATTCCTTCCTCAGCTGTCCATTTTTTTTAAAATTTGCTTTTGCTTTCATTTGACCAGGTTGAGAGAAGATGTTTGAATTTAGCACTTTATTGACTGTTTACACGTGCTGTTTTACAGTCTACGTGTCTAGACAGAGGCGAGATCATGTAATAGAGAGTGAAACCTTCATAATGTTTTACCAAACAGACCTAACGTCTCCGTTTTCTGTTTGCCATTTTCTCACTTTCCTTATTTTGCACACAGGTTCCTGGCTCTGCCATGCAAAATAATGGTTTATTTGTTATCCGAGGGGAGGGACCAGAGTTCTATTGTTTCAGCTATAAAGAAAGGCTTAACAACAGGAGGGAGATGACTGTGCTATGTAGTAGTGCTTCTTTTATGCAGGAATACCCCCATTGAAATGCATGAAGGTATCCTTGGTTTTGGTGAAAGACCAACGGCACTCTGAAATTGGGCAGCCCTTGTTTCAGAGACAAAAAGTGAGGTTGTTTCTGTCTTTTGTCATTGACGCAGCCCCCAGCTTTCACTGGATTCCTCTGGACTCCCGCCGACTATATTGTGGGGCTGGCGCTTTTTAAACAAATGAGTGTATGATAGCGACTTCTTGCTCCCGCTCCTCTCTTTGTCATTAATATGGAACAGCACACACCCCTCGGAGAGGGCACAGAGTAGCTGCTGCCTGTCCCTGCACTTCACATGTGCAACCTGACTGGGGCGGTGGGGGTGGCGGTGGGGAGGGCATCTCTCCTCCATATGAAAAGCCTGTGGCCACACCCATCTTTAACAAGGCCCGGATCTTTGTTCAGATTCTCCATTAGAGTCATTGCTCTATTTTAATGAATTCTTTGAGAGGCCTCCATTAACTGTGATGGTAATCATTCAACCCCGGAGAATATTTAAGGAATACCATAAAGGAGCACATGTGTATGGAAATCCAGGGGTGCTTACGTGGCCTTTTGTTCTTGTTAATTACATTTAATGAACTTCTTTTTCTCATTAAAATGTATCTTATAGATAAAACAAAGACAAAGCAGTGACACTGTTCCCACCACTGACAGCAGATTGTCACCACATGGGAGCACCAGCAGCAGGGGCTCCTCCTGACCCAACAAGAGGGTCAGTAGTGAACCTCTGATATTTATGCCTGCACTCCAATAAAGTAATTATTTCTGCCTATTTACAACCGTCAAGTGGGAAGACAGGAGGTTTGCCATTGTATTAGACCTTTGTTTTGACTTTGTCTGACACTCGGGGACGTCAGTCAGGTTGACATAGCTTTTGTGCAAAAGGTGAAACATTAATTTCAAGCCCGCGGCTAACTAACAACATGGCATAGAGTTTTGTTCTTCCCATTCATTTCTGAATCATCCTCTGTTGGGTCCAAAGCTCTTTTGCAATACTGAGAAGTCCCTCTATTCATTCAGATGCCGTTCAGCGGTTTTTATCATTCATGAAACATCGCTCTGCTCCCTGTTACGTCCTGCCTTTGGGACCCAACAGAATGGTCTTGTGTCTCCATTTGACCTCAGTATTCACATTCTTGCCATTTTAAAAGCTGTTTCTTTGTGTTGTGCCAATGTCCACCATCCTTCCTTCATAGAGTGCAGCAGCAGCCTGCAGTGCCTGGAGCTATCTTTGATTACATGCTGCTTCGGTTGAACTTGTAGGAGACAGGAGTTCTCATTCAGGGAGACTCTCTTTCACAGGGGATAGCAAGAGTGTATCTCTGATTGGAATTAAAAGCCTGTCATTCAGTTAGTGCCTGAGTGAGAAACAAGATAGAAGATTAAATGGCTGGCCCATCTCTCTGGGTCATCAATGTATCAAAACACTTGGGACTACCCTTGAACTCCTCCAGAGGTCTGAAACATGCTCCTGGATGGGGTCTTTAAATTTGAAATCATGATAGGTTTTCAAATGGACTTTCTTCCTTTCTTATGACGCTATTATCTTAGATTTTATTTACTGGATTTCAAACTGGTTTACAGCAGCAAGAAAAATTATGTGAACTAAGTATGCAAATTCAATGGCTTTCTGCATTAAATGGTCTGCTTTGTGTCTTTATTGAACACCCCCATTAAACATTCACACTGCTGGTGGAAATAACCAATAACCTCAAAGAAGTGTTTTCTGTAGCTGCTGATCAGACCTGCACACTGTTCAGGACGAAGTTTGGACCTGAGCGACTGCCTCAGTTCAGACATATTCTTAGGATGTCTGGTGTGAGCGGCTCTCTTCAGGTCGATCCACAGCATCTCTACCGGGTTTAGCAGATTTACTTTGATGTTAAGGGTCATTGTCCTGTTGCATCACCCAACTTCTACTGAGCTTCAGCAGGCGGACGGCCCCCCTGACATTATCCTGTTAGATACCTTGATAAACTTAGGAATTAATTTTTCCCTTTGATGATATCAAGCTGTCCAGGCCCAGAGGCACGAAAGTTACAAAATCATTATGTTACCAACACTGAACTTCACTTTTAGGATGATGTGCTGTGGTGTCATGGCAGGACACCGTGCTCCATGATCAGCAGAACTCAAGTGTTTTTTTACATGAAAGTTATGTGATAGTATTTTTGCTATTCCCACTTACCCCATGAAGTACAGATAAAAGTACCGTTAAAGTACCGGATTGATAAGCAGTAGCAGTAAAAGTATTAGTGCTGTTAAAATCTTACCAATACCCATCCCTATAGGGCTCATATACTTTTTCCAAACCCCACTGTGAGCGTTTGAATAGTGTTTTCAATATAGACTAGAACGTTATGATGATTTGTATGTTATTAGTTAAAATAGATTTTGTTTGTTCATTATTGTAATTAGGATGAAGATCTGACCATATTTTAAGACAAATTTATACATGACTTCAGATCATTCCAAAGGGCTCACTTACTTCTCCTTGCCAGTGTAAATATCAGATCCCAGCCAGGAGCAACTTTGAAAGTTGCCAGGGAGTACGTGGAGAGACTGTGGAGTAGCCCGACTCATTTGAAAAAGAGTTTAATTAAATATATATATGTATATATATATATAATATATAATAATAATATAATATAATATAATGTATATATATATATATATATAATAAATAATAATGAATTCACATATTTTTCGTTTGGAAGAAAATAACCATCCATATAGGATTACAAATTAGTGTGATGCTTAGGGAATTGTCATAGTTAGCAGTGAGCTGACAGCTACAACAACAGGTTAATGGCACAGTACACACCTCCCACCAACCTGAGTCAGCAGCTCCACAGTCTGTTCAAGGCAGGATTGTTGCACCTTTATTCTGCCTCACTCTTGCTGTATGAAAGGTATGAACATGGAATTGGGGGAGGGGGCATTCTTGCTTTGTCTTTAAGCCAGCAGCGGAGGTCTGTGTAAAAAGGGAGAGCCGGCATAATGAGTGGTCTTCATAACAGCAATAGAGCAGGATCTCTGTGTTAAAGGGGCTAGTATTAACACCCAAATGGCATGTGTTAAGATAACAAAAGCAAGAAGGATAAATGGTTTACATAGTTAGCCAAGAGAGGATAAGCTTTTGAAATATTTACCTAAAATTAATGCACAGATGAAACAGCCAAAAGTAACAGATCAGCTGTTGAAATATTTACCTTTTGAAGTCATAAATAAACAACTGAAATAATGAACTTGAAGTAGATAGATAGCTGAGATAAGTAGCTAAAAGTAATGTATACTGTTGAAATATTGAGCTAAAAGTAAACATTTGAAATAGTTAGCTAAATATTGGATATAAGGTTGTTGGCAGAACGAATGCAAATTTGACTAAACCAACATAAACACTGACAATTCAAGTTAAAGAGTACTTGAGTTCATCTGATTGGAGTGTAGGGATATGCCAGACTCCTATTCATAATTGGATGATTCAGGGAACAGGTTAACTGTGTATATTAATGAAAATCAGTTATTTGACTCAATGTCAATGTTCCTTGATATTCACATTAATGCTCCTTGCTATGTACATACATCATAATATCCCATTCCTCATTTGAAAGCAAAAAATGTCCCTATTCCAGTCAATGGGAAGTTAAGATTTCCATCCATTTCCCGGCCTCAGGGCATGTACATTCATATATGAAAAAACATGATTAATTGAGAGGAAATGTAATCCTGCAACAGATTACAATATGTCACTCAGTACTATCTTGTAAAGTAAACGCATCAGCAGTAGCAGCACTGTTTCCTTAGATTTAACCTCAGTCTTTATCCAAAGAAGTCAAGTGGTGACTTTTTGCATGGCAATTATCCCACTTGCGATGTTTTATGTGATGCATGACTTGTGGATCTGTTAGATGTTTCGTGATAAGACCCTCTGCCTTGCTGCTGAGTATTAAGCTGTTCCTCTGCCAGGCCTTACGAGGAAGGTGAAGAGATGCTTGTCTGGTAATTGGATGCAATACTTAATTTTCTAATGGAATGCCTTAAGAGGTCAAGAAGCCTTGTGTTCCTTGGGAGAATTTCTAAGCATTACACATCCCACTGGCGCAATTTAAATTCCGACTTTTGTTCTGACTTATCCTCTTAGTAAAAAAAAAATTCAACACGTAGGAGTCTTGATTTTACTCTGGCTTGACTGCAGGGTGGTTGGAAAAGAAAAAAAGCACAACTGTTTAATAGTAAACTCACAAGCAGGCTGTCTACCTGATGCCCTTGTCACATAAAACTTGTATTAGTGCCATGCCTGGCTAGTCTATAGAGTGAGGATGTTGTTAAATGAACTTTGCAGTGTTTAATTTTGAGTAATGAAGATGCCATAACCCATTATGCTACCATTCATTTCCCCCCCTACACAAGTAGTAGATGCAGAGAAGATGACACATCATTTCCTCATATAATGAAAGTGATTTCATTTGAATGCACAGGGTCACACAGCAAAAAAAAAAATTGACAGTGAAAAATGAACAGTTTTTTTTTGTGAGTGTAAGGTAGGGTCATTTAGGGTAAAGCAACCTGGATTTTTTGCTCTTTTTCTGAGGAAATCTTAGGATTACCTGCCTAAAATTGGAAGGCTTGCTACAACATGCTCATCTACAACGAGAGCCAACACAAACACATACAGCAAACCAAGACAATATCACAGCCACACTTTGTCATTACAAGAATATTTGTTCAGACAATAATATCTCCCAGTGGGTTTCTAATAATTGGACGGCTTTGTTACCATCCTTGCTCAGGGCGGCATTTCGTCAGATGTCATGCATGAGTAAATATATGTCTTATTGTCCTCATTATTGTTTTGTGTTTACTGCATTTTCACATCTCAGGTCATTACACCTGCAAATATGCATGTTCTTCATATTAAAAACTGAAGACAGTGGAGACAGGTGAGAAATTAGTTTTTAAAATTTAATTTTTCCCCCCTCTTGCTCTATTTGTAGTGAAATTCTTTTTGACATTAAGCTGAGAAGTTTTTCTGAAAGACTCCTGGTTGTTTATTCAGAGTTTATTCTGTGATGCTGTACCTAGGCACAGAAGTACGCTACCTTGAGCTAAATGCTAATGTTAGCATGCTTGCATGCTCACATGCTCAAGGTGATAATGATAACATGCTGATCTTTAGCAGGTATGTTTACCATGTTAACTCTCTTGATGTCACCATATTAGTGTGTTAACATGCTAACATTTGCTAATTAGTACATCAAATTTCAGCCAATGGAAATTTTGCAGGTATTTGGTTGGAAATAAGTAGTTTAAAAAAAAAAAAAATCGACCTGATGATAGAGCTTCCTGGAAACTTGATTTGAAGGTATTACACATCATCTCAAGGGCAACATGAATGTCTGCGCTAGGGCTGCAACCAATGATTGTTTCCATTATCTGATTATTTGATTATTTCCTTGATTAATTAATATGTTGAATAGAAAATAGTCAATATAAACATTATGAGAGCTCACGGTCATGTCTTCATTGCTTTTCTTTTTTGATCAACGGAAAGACATTCAATTGACTACCATGTGAGACAGTGAATAGCAGCACATCTCAATGCTAGAGAAGCTGGAACTGTGAAATGTTTGGCATTTTGACTTGAAAAATGATGATTTATTTAGAATCAGAATAGACATTACATTACATTGGTCTGTGAGAATTTATATCAGAGAAAATGATTATTCAATGAATCCAAAAAATAATTAAATGATAATGAACATAATTGTTAGTTATCGCCCTAGGACAACTTACAATTGTGACAATATGGGGGTGCTGGAGGAAACTTTCAGAAAAATTCATGTCAAGCCATCAAATAGTTGTTGAGATATTTCATTATAGCCCAAAGCTTGGCTAAAAAAAATATTCACATCACATATTTGCAGGTACAATTTCCACCACGAGACTTAGTTTTTAATTTTTTTTTTTTAGTTTTTTCAGTCAGTGAAGGCACTCCTAATTATCAGGGGTGTTTTTGTTCTGTTACAATTTATAGCTTTTGCCCTCAAGCCCCTGTGTTTTTCGTCTGACCCCGCAGTAGAAGCAGCTCATTGCTCCAGAAGACTTTCTGAACAATGTGTTGACTCAGTTTGCTTGAAGGGGGGAAGTCTGTGTGAAACATTCCCGTGGAGACTTTTACCCCTGAGCTCTGTGGGCCACACTGTAGATATTTTGATATCTTGTAGATATGTTTCAGTGATAGAAGAGGTGTTGGCACATTTTCCTTATTGACAGTTTTTGTGTAAAGCGGGGTGTATCTCTGCTGCTCGCTGCCTGTTAGATCTGCAGGGCTTCTTCTGCTCTTGTTCTGGATGCACTACGCAGAACAAGAGGCAGAGGGGGGAGATGTTATGTGCAATGCAAGGGTGGATGGTTAAAAGCACTTACCTTGATGTATGGCTTCTCTCCATGTCATGATGGAGGAAGAAAATGTAATAGCCACTACTAATGAAATTATTATGCCTTAGAGGACCCATGGACCCCGGATGACGGTGACATATGCTGAATTACATAAACTCAGAGCGGGGTTGTCTCATCTTACAGAAACAAAAGACACTGATAAAAGAGCAAGATTGGGTTTGTTGTGACAGTTTCATCCGTTGTGTCTTTTAGAAAAGCAGGATAACACTATTTGTGACCTTACTTCAACAAAAGATAAATTGTCTTTTGGACGTAAGTGAATTTATTTCACATAAGCAAACACTTTCCCCTTTATAGAATACCCAAATTCATCATACACAAAAACCAGCTTGGCGCCATTGTTAAACCTCTCAGCCAAATCACGTTAGCGGTTATCCTGCCACATATGTCTGAAAGTCCTGAAGTTGTAGGGAGACTCTGTGGTGTGACAGTGCATGTTAATCTCCAACCTTTCATAGTGCTCCATCAAAGCGGACATTGGTCCATGGGTATTAAATGTGAAACCACACAGATTTGATGTGCAAGCAGGTACATAATCCTTTGTATGTATTATCTGCATTCCATGTATTCCTCCCACCGCTCTCTGCTCTGTTTAGCCAGCCGAGGCTTTAGGACCCCCCCAGAGCCAAAAGCTGAAGCAGGACAGAATTTGAAACCGTCATGCCCTCTTAATACCAACCAGGCTGTTTGGCTTATTGGAATGGGGAGCATTGCCTGCTCTGTTTCACAGTGAAGGGTTAGAAGGTCAGGTCTGTCATTACGAGTGCACAACAGCATTCACGACTCTTTGCTCAACTAATGTGAAAGTATCAGCCTCGCCACGGCAATTACCAGAGATGAAGGCTACATAAGACGACTGCTGAACAAATGAAAATATTTACCTGTTAATATTTCTGTTGTTTACAGCCTAACAAGGCATACATTATTGATATGGGAGGTTAGGTAGCGGCTGTGCATTAAATCCAGACAATAATAAAGCTATTCCACATATTTCCATTAATCATGCCTCATGCAGCGTCTAATGAAGCACTTTAAGATCGATAAGTGGACGCTTTCTTGTTTACCCACGTAGAAAAGTGACTGGGCCCTGGGCTGATTCATCTCCCTCGTTCGCTGCTCTGGTCAGGGTTAGCTGTATGTGGGTTTGTTGCCAGCTCTGCTGTGCAGACCAGGATCCTTTTACCTTGAACAGGGGTGTGTTGTGGCAGCAGGTTTGATTGGTATCCTCAGGCAACACCTGCAACTGTAATATGGTCATACAGATAGTATAATAGTAAACACAACTGCTCCCCCAGGACCAATGGGCTACCAAATGTTCAAAGGATTTTTTTTTTCTGAGGCAGTTGAGGGTGGGGGCAGGGACAGGGCGGGGCTACTTTTACAGGAGAGAGAGCTCTTGTGGTGCAGACAGACAGACAGACAGGCAGGAACTTGTACTAAAAGCCGACTGCAGTTGAGTAAATACTGGAATTTGTAGCTGCCAGCTGGGCAAATATTTCAAAATAGAAAAAATAATCTAATTCACAGAATTTTCTACCAGTAGGAAGATGCTTTTAGTCTGATGGTGTGCTGCATGTTTCCATCTTGATCCTCCTGTAGGGCTCTCTCTGTTTGCATATATAATACGCTGAGCATGAGTGTTTGTCATGCGTCCTGGCGAGGGCTGCAACTAACAATTATTTCCATTACCAATTCCACTGTCACATTTCTGTCAGAAAATAAGGGGTAAATGCCCATCACATGTCCCCCAGAGCCAAAGTGACATGCAAATTGCTTTTTTTTTATCTGGCAAACAGTCCAAACCCCCGAAGATATTTAATTTGCAATGATATAAAACAGGGAAAAGTAGTGAGTGAGTGTTTGACATTTCTACTTGATACATGACTTCAATGATTGATTGAGAGCTGAAACGATTAGCTGATTAATGGATCAACAGAAAATTGATCACTGACAGCTTTTTATAATCGATATTTAATTTCAGTCATTTTTCAAGCAAAAAATGCCAACCAGTCTCTAGTTGGAGCTTCTCGTGGGTATTTTCTGCTTTTCCCTCTCTTATATCACAGTAAAATAAATATCGTCACGACCGCTGGGCAGACAGCTGAAGACATCATCATGGGCTTTGAGAAATTCTGATGAGAGTTTCCTTATGTTTCATAAACAAATGATTATTCAAACAAAAAAAGATTCAGTTGATCGATCAGTTATGAAAATGATCATCAGTTGCAGCCTAATGTTGTGAGGGTTTGTAACAGGTCTTGGCAATGGCTACAACAAACAATGAATTTCATTACTAAATAATCTGTCAAATTAAATTTTTTTCAATTAAGTAATTAATGTTTGAGTCTATAAAGTGTCAGAATAAGTTATAAATTTCATCTCAAGTTCCATAGCTCAAGGTGACATTATTTGTTTTGTCTGACAAACATGCAAAGATCTTCAATTTACAGTTATATAAAAAAAAATATATATATACATATATATATATATATAAAGAAAAGCAGCAAGTGTTAGATAAATGACAAAGTGAATCAGTTACTTTCTGTCAATCGATTAATCAGTTAATCGACTAATTGTTCCACCACCAGTCTGCCTCTCATCCTATTTCTTTTACTGCATGACATTAGTGCTGAGGAGCCTTTAGGCTAACAGTAAAATTGATTACAAATGATGTTCGATATCTAATCCGGAGAGCAGATACTTACACTAGAAGTCAGTCCTGCTGTAGTTGGCTGGGTTGCTTTAGGCAAGCGAGGCTGGCAGGTTTATGGCCTGTATGCAAAAAACTGATTCCCCTGTCTGATGCGATATCTCTTGAAGAGACCTGGTGAAACGACGAGCACTTTGATGTCAAGGAGGTTGTTTTGAATGTGTCAGGAATATTTTAAAACAGCCTATTAACACATCTGGCAGAACAGGGTGCTAAAAAGGTTTTAAGAAGTTGAAGATTTATCTCTTGCAATCAGATTTATAGATACCACTTCAAACTCTTCAGTCATTCAAAGGGCAGTATATTCATTAGACATGTTACTCACCGATAGAGACTCCATCTGAAGTATCACACCATCTGTTGCACCTCTTTAACCCTCACATTTATTTTATTAGACTGTAAACATTTATTTCATGATCGGTTTGACTGCATTTTCAAGCCTTAATTTGGTTAATTATACATCACTGTGATTGCTGGAGGGAAAGGGTCTACAATTTTAATTACATAGGCTGGAAAAAGAGATTTCAAACAGCAAGTCCTACCCTCTGAGAAACTGTGAGCATTTATCTGTGCCTCATAATCTTAAACCCAGCGAAAACACCAGGGAACCATATGAACCATTTGATCAGATACACCTGTTATCGGGTCTCTGCTGAACTCGGATGCATGCTGCTGAAATGTTGTGAGTCTACGTGGATACGCTGAAATCCCAAAAATATACACTGCAAACATGAATCAGAGCTGCAGATGGTGTTTTCACGACATGTGTCGCCTCTTCTGTTCTTTTCTATCACACGCACCCAAGGCGTAAATGTATGATTCTTTACGTAATGTTCTTTGTTCTCTGTTGTGTGTTATTGTCATGTAAAAAGTGTGCTTTATCCGTGCTCCTGCGACAACTGGCAGAGATCGACCAGAGATTAAAAAAAAAATTCTTTTGGATTTAAGATTCAGCTCAACTTTAGCCTCCAAAAATTACTCTTGGAAATGTTTCAGCAATTGCGAGATTAACTGCCTTAAACTCAAAGCCTGTGCGATTAGCAGGGTTGTTGCATGTGGATGCAAGCTCATCATTAGGCATGAGTGAGCTGCACAAATTCAATAATGCTTGTAGGATCCTCCAGTTTAACAAAGTTTGAAGGCTCCTTGGCATATGGAGAAAGTTATCACATTTAAATTACTCTGAAATAATTAAGAATGAATGAGTGGTTTCTAATCACATGTCTGACTTAACTGAATTGAGAGTTAATAGGCCTCAGCTTTGCTGTCCTCTGCACAAAAGCCACATTTGAAATAAACTCAGAAGCAAATTCAATAGGAATCCTTTCTTTGGTGCTTTTGGGTATATATGTGAAAGTACAGAGTGTTGAATGACAGTTCATTCCTAAAGATTATATTGAATTGAATTGTTTATATTTATTCTGTTGGAATTGAAGGTTACTTATCTTTGCACAAAATGTGTCCATTTTTGTGGGTTTCTTTAAAATGTTGAAAAGGTTTAAATTCCCTGTTTGACCTGTCACAGCCTATAGGAGGCCTTTGAGAGAGATGCACTCAGAAGGACATGGTATGGCTACTCGCACGTGTCTCAACCCTAATTAAAATGAGCGCTATCAGTGCAGGAGAGGCATTCAAGTTGGTAATGCCCGGTTTTTCCATTTTAATAGCTAGAAATTATTTGATAATCCCATTTTGTACATAAACCAGTGATTTGCTTGCAGGCTGTGTCTATTTTTAGGGAATTACTTTGAAGGGAGGGAGGGTGGGCTTTTATACCTTTTGCAGTGATGGAGTTTTTCAAATTCTTACCTGAGAAACACGATTATCGTGACACAGCGGAGATGTGCAGATCCATTAGCTTCCCATAGTGTCTGCTACTGACTGGGAATTTAAAAAGTCTGTTTTGTTCATTCATAGCCAAGAGACTTGAGTGAGGTAATGTCAGCTCTTCTGGAAAGGAAAGGAGGAAGTCACTGTCTAAACGTTAGGCAATTAGTTGCATTAGGATGGGTTAATGGATAAGTACGAAGCGCTGTGGCTGTGCTTTGTTAATGGCGTAATGTTGCCTTTAATGGCACGTTGTTAATGGAAGTTGTTGGTGGATGTTTAGAGTCAGGATTGTGAGGTCTCCTATGATCTGCCTCAAGTCTACACACAGGCATCTCACAACCACGTCCCCCCTCGGGTCGCCTGCCCTGTGCCCCTCAAATACATAATTCACAACATAATGGACATGATGTCTGAGTGCACTTACCACCCGTTCACTCCGGCAGGCTGCTGTCTTAAAAGTAGTCCCTGCACCCATGCAGCTCATCTGCTGATGCAATTTATGACATTTTTAAAGAGGGTTTTACAGACACTTGTGTGGTCGAGTGTATAGAGGGGAACATTTCAAAGATTAATGATCATGCCATAAGATCAATTTCTAGGAAACCTTATGGCAAGTCATTTAGAGTGATAATCACCCCTCTTGTAATGTGCCTCTATCCTTCCCATCTGTCTCAACCACAGAAGAGAAGCAACACAATGACTCTGCGATACTGCCAATGAAGCATATACAAAGTCTATGTGTTTGTACATGTACACATATTTTCCTTACTAATAGTGTAGACATACTATGTTCTTACGTGTAATGGTAACATTTATTCATGCGTCCTTTATCTCCAGTACCAACAAAAATCCCCCCTCTAAGATATTAGTTTTCTATAAAGTGCTTTGCTGAAGCTCAACTGAACAATTTGAGTGAAATCAAAGCTGAATTGTCTGCTTTGATTGCGCTGTCAGCATCTTTAGAGCGAGACAGTCAATTAAAGGAACTTGAACATCATTTATTAAAAACACTTGACAATGGTTTCCTTTCAAAAGCTCATTTCAAACTTGGTTGCTAATCAAAGGGAAAAATGCAAGACGTTTTTGAATCTGTTGCAGTTTTTTTTTTTTGTATTCTGTAAATCTTTAGATTATGTCTCTTATTATCCAGCTTCAAAGCTTGAATGATAGTGAATTAGGAATGATGCTGAAATTCAGATTGCTCTTGGAAATATGAGAAAATAACTAATTTTGGCAATATACCTTGGCAGTCTGAGGTCTATTTTTTGTTTGGTGTTTTTCCTATTACCTCGGGCAACGCTTCAGACACAATGTGGCGTCATGTGGAGATATTTTTACTTCAGCCTCAGTAAAATTTATCGAAAAACTTTACAATCTTAAACACTAACAGGAAATGTCTATTCCCTCATAATCACAAACTTTCCTAATCATTTAAACTCAGCTTTTTTCCCTCATCAGGAGCGTTTGGTTGGAACAACAGCCTGACCACCGTCTTCACATATTTGATTTAAATGTTGTTAAACTCTGATTGGTGCATGGAAATATGCAACATCATCTTTCTCCAACCGAGCCCCTCCCACTTCCAATCAGTGACAAGAGAAGAAGCACAAGTGGTGAAATATTTCTAATGAAATAAACGTAAGTGTTTGAACTCCATTGGGTCATAGTAACAAGTGGAATCAAAAATATATTTTAGGAGCCTTGAAAACTTGCATTCAGCATCACACCATTATGTTTCTTTAGGGAATTAACTATTAATTACACAAGTGGCTTAAAAGAGCTGAAGGCAAAATAAATCCTTCCCGTCTTTTTCCCTCCTTTCTTTGTCCTCTCGTCTCAATCCCTTACGAGAGACGGAAGCAGCAACGTGATCCCTCAGCAGCAGGTCTGCACAAGTACTGAGGACTCCTCGGGACGAGTCTGAAATCAGAGAAAATGGAGCCAGCATTTTCAGTCACAAGGCAACAATGGGATCCCGACAGGTGGGACTGCAGGCAATGCATTAGCCCTGTTCCCACCTGCTGTTGTCTGTAGGTGTGTGGTGACCACACATGATGCAGCAAATGAACATTGTTTTCCTTGCCTGAGGGGGAGAGAGGTATCTATATGTCTCTCTAGAAGTTATGTTATTTATTTCATACTGGAAACTGCATTTTATATTCAGCAAGAGGGGGGTGTAAGGCAGGTTAGGCTATTCAATGCTCAGGTAGACTGAAGTAAAAAGAGTGTTATTTTCTAGAGCTTTACTCCTCTGTGCCTTTGCATTCTTCTATTTTGTAAAACCTTTTACATACATATTGGACTTTTTGCCTGTTTGTCCTGAACATGCAGGGATTATCATGGGTTCTGTGATTGGGTATTTTGTTTGCCAAGCATGAACGCTATTGTTGGTTTGGAGGCGCAGTGGTCTAAAAATGTCCATGCTGCTATAGTCTATTAAGCATAATGGCTCTTGTCCTCCATAGGGCGAAGGAGGGGAGCCATTATGCTTAATAGACAAAGACTTATAATACTGTGTGTTGTATCCACCACACAGTTCTCCAGTTGCTGTCCATCCCTTTCCTTAGCAGTACACAGGCTTGTTTTTTTTTTTCCTGAGGTGGCAAACATGACTCCTCACAGTGTAGACTGTGAAAATGTGAGGGGCTTGTATTTATTTTATTTTACACTTATTTTAAGGTTGTCCTGTTTTTGACAAAAAAAAAAAAAAGTCAATTAAAAATGATTTGTCAATTTATCGATTTGTCAATCAACAAAATAAATTGCAACTGTTTTGATAACGGAACAATTGTTAAATTGCTACTAGTCTTCCCCAGTATGAGGATTGGACACTTTTCTATTTTTTGCAACAGTGGGGGCAGCCCTAAATTATACTATGGCTGACTGACTGACTGAATGATGGAGTTACGCCATTGGTCATAGCTCTTTCCAAATGAACAAGCAGTGTTGCCAACATAGCGCCTTTGTCGCTACATAAACTTTTCAGACCCCTTACGCAACTGTTTCTCATGAAAGCACTTTTTGGGCAAAGCTACTTTTCATACACAAGCTCTTTACCTCTGCAGGCACACATCTCTATGCTAACTGCATGAGCATCTAACTTTCTCCATGAGTGATCATTTTACAAGTAAATAAAGCTAAAATCACAGCACAGCGTTTGTCATGATTTAACAACAGAAACAGACAGACATGTAAATGAGAACAGCTTTATTGGAAATTCGGCTGTATTAAAATACTGTGTATGTGATCACAGAGTAGAAGAGAAGCAAACAAATAAAGGGCTGAAACACTAGGCACAGAGATGTGTAACATGTAAACTACAGTAGAGCAATCATAGTTTTATTCATTAGTAGAGTTAAATCTTTGGAAACTGTGTTTGAAGCAACATATGCAATCATTTATTTTCTCAGTTAATCAATTTGTCCTTTCGTCATTAAAATTTAAGAAAACAGTAAAAAAAAAAAAAAAAGCTTGTCATAACATCCTAGAGCCCAAGGTGATAAATTCATGCTCCTGTTTTTGTGCCAGCAACAGTTGAGAAAACAATCATATCATCACATATGATAAGTTGCATGAATGATTGGAATGATTATCAACATAATTGCAGCTTCATTTTCTGACAACAATAATTGTTTCAGTCTTGAGTAGATTGTAAAACGATCTTGTGATATCTTATTGAGGGCTATAAGCCAACAGTATCTGAAGTGGATGACTTCATTCAATGTTTGAGGACACAAAGTGAAGTCTCACCTATATGTTGCACAAGAGAATGTCTCATAAATGTGAAAATAAATTGCTGTCTGCTGTACACTTTACACATTCAGTGTTATATTAATATCAGACAATATCATATGCTCTTTTCCATCTTAAAAGTAATAAATGTCACATTTCTTATGGAACTTATAAATAAATATATATATATATATAAATTATGAATAAGAATCTGTATAGAGTAAATCACTTATTAAAAATAAAAAAAGACTTGACAGGCCTAGTACAGCTGTACCATAGATGGAGCCTATGGGCAACATTGTCAGAAAATGAAACCTTTGTCCCAAGTCTGTCCATAAATGGACCTTTTTTTTCAGATTGGTTCCCTCTAAAAGACCCTCACTCCCCTCTGAAGGTCAACAGACGCAGGGCAACATCTTTAGGGTGTTGGGTAGCTTTTTGTGCCTTGAAACAGATGGTGTGGCGTAAAATGAGGCTTGGGAAATGGCTCTAAATCTACACGTCACAGACTCTGTGCAGTTCCTTTCACATAATATGGCTTTTGTCAATCCCAAAGTATTTGAACAAGATCATACCTGCTGCTTACTTTGGAAAAATAGATTAATTTAGGCAGCTTGTCAACGTCAGCATTAGAGCTGAAACAATTTTGAGCAATTATTCAACAATTAATTTTATAATTGATGAAACATTTCACCTGTTTATCAAGCAGTTTATCAAACGACAGATATTCTTTGGTTGCAGCTTCAAATAGGCTATGCAATGATTTGTTGCTTTTCGTTGTCTTGGGTTTTGGATCGTTGATTCCATAAAATAAGGCGACTGAAGATGTCACAGAACTGTTAAATAACAAATCGGGCTCATGAATAATAAAAATATTGTATTGACCCAAATATAGGACAACCCTGCTTATGAGCCAACTCGCCCCAATCACAAATATTAACCTCGTGGAGGCACTCCATGAGGAAAATCAGAGAATCACCAAAGTAATTCGGATGCTTCTGGAGACCATGAATGTCGGAGAAATCAGTTCAACAGTCGAAATATTTCAGTCTTTACCAAAGTGGTGGACCAGCTGACTAACCGACATGAGGTCATGTCCATCCCTTGAGCCAAAAAAAAGTGTGTAATCCACCCACAAAAGTGAGAGAGAGAATGTATTGAAGAAATACCACCCTGCTCTCACTGTGACATACACAACAGAGCATACAGGACAATTTGTTGTGCACTCTTCAGTCACTCAGTCCTGGAATTTATTATTTTTTTTATTTTATTTTTTTTTTTTTGTAGCCAGCTGTCGACAGTCCGGAAAAAATACACAGGCCGATGCCCTTAGTTTTATGCTATAAAGACACTGACAGGCAATTACAGTAGGCAGGAAAAAGCAAAATTATAGAGCCCACAATGTCGACGATTGGAATGGTGCTTCCATGCTTCAGCCTGCAACAAAAAGAGAAACTGTGTGAAAGGGATGTTGTGCAAGTGCGCTGTCACTTATCCATCAGTGACATGATTACATCCCTTCCCTTGAGAGAGACAGATGCAGATAGTGAGGATGTAGCGATGTAGTTTTAAAAAAAAAAAAAACTCTCTTCTGCTAGCTGGTTTGGAACACTTCCCCAGCATGAACCAATACTGTAACAGAATTTAAATACAGTCATATGCTTGTCATAGTCAGTAACGCAGAATGAACAGAGTGACAAAACAGCAGCCTATAGAGCTCATATATTGCTGAATAGCTACAAGGATGCTTTGGGGCCCCTGGTGGGAGACAGTCATTTTCCCTAAACCGTCCGACACCTCTCCGCATGACAGAAGTCCCTCTATTTTTCGTGACAGCAAGCAATGAGAGATTTAGCTTATTAAATCACTGATCTCTTCTCATTTCAGTTACTTGATATGGCTAATCAAAATTCAGCACTTGTTAAATTATTAAAGGAAAGACAAGGATGAGAAGCAGAATGTCACGGAAGGTTAGGTTTTCTTTGATTTCTCGCTTCTTAGGCAAGCACCATTCACTATAAGAATCTAGCCTTTCCTCAAGTGTTATTGATCTAGTTGAAGTGGTTCTGTCTGCCCCCTCACTGCTGAACCGCTTCTGAAGCAAGGCTATTTGCCATCAAGTCTTTGTGGACATGCGCCATGGGATCTCCATTCACTGCACAATCCTCATTTTCAGCGCTTAATAAGTTTGGGCCTCCGTTTTCTTTTGGATGTTGCAGCTGAAAGACGTGCGCACACACTCCAGGCACACACGCAAATACAAATGGGAGGGCATAAGGTAGCAAAACAGGGATATAGAGACTAGTGTGGGGAGGCGGCTGATTTCCCTGGTGAGCTTATATCTTAGCTGTCGTCACCTGTCTCTTCTCAGGGATAGAGGCGCCTTAATCAGGAACATGAAAGTATCTCCTGTGGTGCTGCCTCCTGTCACTGTCTCTCGCCTGTCTATTACTTGATTTACCATCGCCAGAGTATTAGCTAATTTTTTGTGTCCAGTATGAGCACTCTGCTTTTAAAAATGCAGGGGAATTCATAGAAAACCTGGCCAGCCACGTTATTTTGGGCTCAGAGGACTTAAGTGCCAATGAATGATTTCTAAATGACATAGACCCAAATCTGAGCTCTATTTACCAGCTTAAAAAACATATTCGATATGTTTTAAACAGCTTGATACTTCATGACTTTAACTAATTTAATAAGAATTGCTTATAAACACAGTTTTGAAAGTGATGACATGTTTCTGAAGTCTCGTATTTAAAAAAAAAAAAAAAAAAAAAGACACATTACTTCTCTTTGGAATCTGAGAAATCCTATCTTTAAAATATGGATAAATGCAATGGTTTTTCAGATGTGTTATATCTGTAATTGGTGTTGACAGTAGTTTTTGCAGAGCACTATCCCTCCCAAATCCCAAATAAATCTAGTTCTGTTTTTTGGAGTTTTTAAAAGTTTTCTCATCACCTCAGTGGTTAAACTGACCCAGAACATGAGTGACATCCTTATATTCTCTGTTCATGTATGGCTTTCTGGCCAACAAAAGAAATATATGTCTGCTCATGCGTATTCCATATAGCATAACATTTTCAAGTTTTCCTTAATTTGTGTAATAACAATACTATGTACACACTCATCAGCGTGGGAACCCAAACGATTAAGAAATTATCCAATCACAAAGAAACACAAGGGTTAAACTGTCTGTTGCCACTTTTCATTCATTGTCATCATATAGACAGCTGTTAGAATAGATCATCTTTTTGTATGCTTTGTGTGCGTGCATTTGTTTGTCAATGTTCAAGTCACACTGTTCACCTACTTTTGTTGCACAGGATTACCTTATCTCAATAAGCAGCAGGAGCTTTGTCTCCTGTAACTCAACATGTGTGCTTAGTTCTCATTGTGTAGCAGTGTAATCTGTGCAGATAAAGCTTTCTCCTTAATACAGACTCTTTTAAAGTTCTCAGAGAGACTGAACACAGCTTTATTTGAATATTCAAAAATGCCTATTTAAATTTGAAATGTAAGGAGTCCATTATACAGGAAGAGCGATAACCTTTCCAACACTGCAGTGCATGCAGCGTAACCTGAATATAACTGACTCTTATTATTTAACCACTGCAAGATTCAGCAGAGCAGGCTGTGTTGCACTCTCTCCTGAGAAGTCTCGACACTAAGGCACGGCATATGTGGACCTGGTTGGCAACCAGATTCTGAAAAACATTCGGATGTTTGCTCAACCATCAGTGTTCTGGCACCAACAGGTGCACCCAGGTGTAGCACATAATCAAGTTGCTGACAGATTATTTTGGACACCCTTAAATAACTCCTGAGGTGAAGTGTAGGAATTTAACATCAGATGTGACACATATGCAAAACCATATGCCCGTGTCTTGCACAGAGAGCTCATTAACTGCCTCCCCTTAATAGATTCACAATGTCTCCATTTTCCTTTTTCTGCCCAGCGTGTGCAGTCGTTTCAGGCTGGACCAGAGACCTGCACATCTGAATGAAGCCCATTCAAGCATGAGAGTCAGTTTCATTAGATTAACATTAGAAAGGCAACACAAGGCAGTGTGGCGTAGCTCCATCAGAATGCTGTGTTCGCACCAGCAATCTGCATTACTGTTTCAGGTGGATCGGGCTGATGTACACCCGGCTGCCAAAAGCTGGATGTTAGCAGGTACCAATTTACGGTCCAACAAACTGCCCATTTGCCACTCTTAGTTGGAGAGATGGAGCGTACAGTGCGGCTGCTTTTCAGCTGCATGACAATCAAATCTAACTGAATCAGACACTTAAGAAAATAATTATTCATGAATACATCAAAAAATGGGCAAATACCTGAAGTTGTGCAAAACACCAGGTGATTTTGACGCAGGAAAATGACTTACTGAGCTTTTAAGCCTTTTAATTCACTTTATAATACTAGAGGAACCGATTCTGGGTGTGGCAAATCACAGACAATGAGAAGCATCACTGCAGGAAATAGTTTTAATTGCACTTCAGTTGACTAGTGACAGAGCTTATCCCTGTGTTTGGTGATGAATTCCTGGGAAAACTGTCAGCAGCTGAAATGTAGTGAGGTTTGTTTTGTCCCGTGCTGTCAGCATTAAATGTCGCTGAGCCTTATTTAAATGCAGGGTTGGTATATCTATGTGGGTGAAGTGCTGTGGTGATGCTATGGGTTTCTCAGATAGTTTTTATTAGGTGGGTTTCACTTCTTTGATGCTCACTTAAGCAGTCCCTGCTTCAGGGATAAAGCTGATAATAGTCATAATAGTCATCAACACGAATATAACTCGCACCATTTTTAAAACCCATTTGTTCTCGCCTGTGTATATTTAGCTTCCTGTCTTTGTACCTGTAAAAACACCCATCAATCTAGCTCTTTTCATACGGATGTCATAGTGAATTATAGACTTCAGTCTACCCAGCAACAGCCAAGGTTTTTTTGTTTAATTTTTTTTTTCTTTTTTGGGTGATTCATTGAGTTACAGTTTGTTATGACCCACGCAGGAATCTGGTCTTTTCCAACAGAATAAGATTTTATTTGTGGGGTATTGTACCATATATAATACTATATAGTATCATGTAATCATTACTGTATATAAGGTATGAGGTGGGCCACTGCAAATATTTTAATTGTCAGGTACTTTGTCACACATAAGTAACTGAACAGTGCATAAGGCTCTATGTGTGTGTTTTCTCCCACTTGTTGCTTCTGCCCTCTCCCACAGCAGCATGTTGGCTTCTGTCCTCCTCCTCCTCTCCTACATCTCTCTCTTCATTAGCTACAGCAATCCCTTTCCTGACCCTCTCTCGCTGCTTCAGCTGCAGCAGCACTGGTTGTAGCCTGGAAATATACAAAACAAATTAATTGGATAGTTAATCACAGCGGTCTAACTGCTCAGCTTTCCCACGAGTGTGCTCTTAAGTCTCTAGATACTTTCGCTAATACCTCTGGTACAGACTGGTCAGAGTTGAAGAATTAACATTAACGTTAGCCACTTGCACAGGCAGTCGATACTTACTAGCCTAGCTAGCCGTGTTAACGTGCATACACTACCATGATGCACAAATAGAGATCATTAAAAGTCAGCAATGTATAAAAAAAAAAAAAAGAATCACTTAGTATCTATGACAGCCACATTTCAGTAACATTCGTGGTGTTATTTTCCTAAAATGTGTTTGTCACATAGATAAGCAAACAAACAAGATAACAACAAGAGTGTTGATTTGGAGGCTTTAGAGCTGCTAGCAGGCAAATTTGGACAGAGCCCGAGTCAGTTTTGAAGCTGGGCAGCAGCTTCATATTTCAATCTTTTTGTATATTTCTCTGCAAGAGAAATAATTATATTTTCCAGAATGCCAGAGTGAGAACAGTGGCCACAGGGCAGAGAAGTCATATAAGTAATAGCAACAGCAGAAAACAACTTGGAGCATAAGGCAGCCCCGCCCTGTTTCTAATCACTTTGTCTGTTGTTTGTCGTCTGCTTGCCGGAGTGTCTTTACAGATGGTGGTTAGTTCAGTGTCAGACTCGATGTTGTTTCAGAGTTGACAGCTCAAAACGATGACTGAAAAGTGTGAAGTGAGTGTCAGGAGGACGGCAGCAGCAGCAGACTGTTGACTTGAGGCAAACTGTTTGATATGTTTATATCTTTAGAAAAGTGATACATCAGACCGGTACATAACTATTTTATGAACTTGTTTAATTGTCTCGATGTTGAAAACGACACTCGACGACGGGGGGTTTAACATGTGGGAAACAAAACAGACGTTTGCGCGCCTTCTGAACTTGCCTGCTTACATTCCACTGTGCAAATATGCCTTCAGGGTCCCAGTTGTTACTCTGTCCTGATGTAGACAATGGTAACCATAGTAAAAGTATTTACTTTCATTCAAACAGGATTCAAATGAGTATCACGCACAAAGCAAATGAATTGACTGCGCCATCTTTCCACCACTCCAAGGAAATCTTTAAAAGTCTGATGAGGGAAAGAGAGAGTACAACTTTTGTTTCAGTGCAGAAATGACATTATAGTTTGCAGCTGGTTCTTTGTGCATGAATATAATCAGACAATTTCAGGGTTGAATGCACACAGAATATTCGAGCATCTTAATTGTTTGGCACTTTTCCTGTAAATACACAAATGTTATTTGTCAGTGATTCAGCTGATAGAAATTACTCCGTCCACTTCTTTGTTCTCATTCACTTTACTGAGCTGCTGACTAGCTCTTTTGGATTTTAGCTGTCAGATGTTCGTTTCCACACAACCACTTGTGCGTTTACCTCAGCCTGAACTCTGAGAGGTCTGAAATGTGAACGTGAATACAAAAAACTGAGCAACACCTCATTTTCAGTCGGGCCGTGGCAGTCTCTTCTTCCCTGCAGCCCTCTAACCCCTCGTAGCAGCCCATTGAGAGGCTTCTGCTTGCACCCTCCTCCCATCCCCCTCTCAAGCACTTTGTCTCCATGGCGATATTTTCAATGAAATTTAGGGCAGGAAAGGTTGTTTTCTTTCCAAAGGAGCTGTAAAATTAGCAGAACTCTATAGAAACGGCTGTTCTTGGTGTTTTTAAGCAAACAATAAGTGGTATTGATGAATGTCGGTCAATTAAATACAGGAAGGGAGGACTCTTGAAGCATTCGCAGTAATAACGGATTTCGATTTTCAGTCAAAAACTTTCATGCTGTGTTGGAGCTGACCAGATTAGCCCCTCTGAAAAAGTAACTGACGAATGTGGCTTTGCTTTTCTCTTTCGCAGTCAGCGGTTTGGACACTGTTATCGGCATGTACGGGGAAACACTCGAGATCCCATGCAACACTAAAGCAGACGACGCCATCATCACTAAATGGAAATATGTAAGTCACGGCAGAGGTCAATGGATTCAAAATGGTGAAGGCCGTCTGACACCCACTTATCATGTCTGAGCCACACCCAGTCTGAGTGCATATGCTGTGCATTAGACCATGCATCTGTCCCTCCATATGACAGTGCATGAGCTGAGGGTGGGGAACAAAACACTGTGCTTTTATTTGAATTGGAGGCCAATGCCATATGTGACAGGCATGTAACAAGTGCACTCTCCTCTGCTTTCCAGGACAAAGGAGAAGGTCTTCCAGGAGACCTGCTGGTCAAGCAGACAAACCAGAATGCCGTAATCACAGCCACTGATGAGTACAAGGACCGTGTGAGCATGGCCGAGAACTCCAGCCTGCTGCTTTCTGCAGCCAGGCTGACTGACCAGCGGACTTTCACCTGCATGGTGGTGGCTAGTGCAGACATCACAGAATACCCAGTTAATGTGGTGATCTACAGTGAGTACAAGCTGTCACAGGTCTAAAATAACTTTCCTTTTTCCTTCAGGTAAGGTGCTGCTGTAACTGACAAAAGCAACACGCAGCACACGAATCACTTACAATAACATCCTGCTCTTTAACACGTTTTTCCTTTTTTCTTCAAATGTGTTTCAGAGACGCCAGAAGGCCTGGAGATTTCTGACAAAGCGGAGGAACTAGAGATTGGCAAACTTACTAAGGTGGGGTTTTTAATGATAAACATTGCTTATACCTACATTATTTTAAGCAGTAAATTATCATGGGAAATCCCTTGCTTGAGCGAAGGTATCTTGAGGCATAGCAGAGACCATGTTACTACAGTAATGAGTTCTTTGAAGTGATTCTCATGAATTAGTAAAGAGCAGAATCCCCCTCCTGCAATTAAAATACCCAAAGGATCTGAGGGGCTTTAGAAATGCTTTGGGCATTTCAGGGTCTATTGCGCAGAAAACTCCTCAGTCCTCAAATGGTGGCGAGGCACTAAAAAGCTAATTTGCTCAGATGTTTAGTCATTTATAAAGATTCATGAAATGATGATTATTTTTTTCAATATTGTCTCCGAGTGCAGGTTTTCTTTCCTCAAGTTGTGATCTTTTTTTTGTTTTGTTCCACAGCTTGGAACATGTGTTGCACAGGATGCCAATCCAGCTGCAAACATCACGTGGTTAAAGAACAATAAACCTCTGGTGGCTGATGGGAAAGGTGTGTGTTCCTCATCTTGTTGCATGTCCTTAAATGCTACTAAAACAGCTCTTTGGAGTGGTTTGGGCAAGTTTGACATTTATAAACAGCACATAGACAGATGTTTTTATTCTCTCTGACTGGGAAAGTCGCTCTAAATTATTCTTCAGTGATGAATTGCGCTGTGCCTCATCGACAGTGTGAGTACAGCGTTTTGGTCATTACGCCATTGTTTTCTTGTTAGGGTTTTCAGACAGAGTTGTTTGTTTTCTGTCTAGGGATTTCCATCCAAGCCTCTGTGCTGGTAGACCCTGTTACTGGCCTCTCAACCACTTCCTCCATACTGGAGTACTCGGCCGAGAAAGAAGACACGAACGCTCAGTTCACCTGCAGCACTCAGCACACTGGGGGCGCAGAGCTGGTGTCCTCTCCAGTGACCTTCACCATCACCTGTGAGTCACAAAACTCTGCCAACAACATACACTGAACATACTTTCTGTTTGCAGATGAGCAATTTTGGCACAAATTAAGAGACTAAAATGTTGGTTGGTGATGACTTTTTTTTTTCAGTTTTATCATCACTTATTTGATTTATTTGCTTCTCTTCTAACTTTTGCAAGGAAAGTGAAAAAACCTATTTACCAAAAATGTCGAACTGTTCCTTGGCATATGTATCTCTCAATTGTCCATCACCTTAGGTTTTTTGGCACAGATCCAAATGCAGCTGCAGACTAGAAATCCTTAGGAAAAAATAGACAGTTGAAGGAAGTAGATTCTCTTTGAGTACGCTCCAGTTTTGTTGAAAATATGAGAAGTTAAAGAAACAACACTGCAGCAGAGAGGTTTTCTACTTTTAGAAAATCACTCTGACCATATAAGAATATTTTATTGGTATCTGTGCCTTTTTTCTGTTCCATATTGTATAGAGTCAAATCTCAACGTGTTTTTTGATTATAAAGCAGATCATGCTGCTATATTAATCAGAAGAGAGGCTCTTCTGATTGGTTCTCCGACCTGTTGTTAGTAGAGCTCCAGACACTACACTGAGATGGTTTTTGGTTCTTAAAACTACAAATATATCTTGTTATTGATATTAACACACAAAACACCAGGAAATTGTAAAATATGGGACAGTTAACACTTTATAAACACTTCTTTTTGTGCTTTTTGTTGTCAAAAAAGCCCCACTGTTAAACAGCAGGGCTTATTTCAAGTCTGAGCTTCAGTCATTAAAGTGTTTTATCGACTGTAATGAGGCTTTGTGATATATTTGGCAAGTGCAGCTGCCAAATGTTATTTAATATGACTTAAAAATACAGTCAAAGTAACACTAGTCTGACAATTTGATTAGAGTCACATATTTTCAACATCACATGCAGTTATTTGCCAGGCTTTTCAGGATTCTTTTCAGCAGCGGCTCCTGACCCACAAGCTCTCAAAGAAGACCACAAAAAACGGACTAAGACTGCCGCCTGTGTAATTTTTCTGTCTACACTAATACTTTTCCCTGTAATTCTTTTAGTTCTAGCCGAGACAGAAATCTGAAATGGCACCTTTTATTTTATATAAAATGAGATGTGGATTGTGTAACTCTGTAGTGGGATTTATACCAAACGCAACATTAAATATTGAAGTTACCTGGAAAACATGGCCTTGAAAGTAGAACTTATCAATGCTGGAACATTTTCCTACACGAAATGTGAAGAGTTTGACTCAGATGGAGCAGAAACATTGAGCTTTGAAAGGACTGTTTGGTTGAGAGAATATGACTTCAATTCAACCATCTCCTCAGCTGGATTTTGACGTTGGTCATGACCAGCACTGATGCACAAAGTCAGAGCTCTCTGTAGTGCACTGCCACAGTTGGTATCTGCAGTCCTCGCAGTCAGCCGTACGCTGCACTTGTTACTCCGGCCACACTCACATACATACATCCCCTCTCTGAGTTTTTTTTTCTCCTATTTTCTGCCCAGACTCCACAGAAAACATTGTCCTTCAGGTCGTTGCTCAGGACCCCCTCGTAGAAGGAGACAATGTGACTCTGAAGTGCGTTGCAGATGGTAACCCAGCTCCTACCAGCTTTAACTTCCACCTTAAGGTACACATCCTCATCAATATCTCACCAAAAACAGAAATTCCTTCTATTCCTGCTACTATTGCATCTATAGATTTATGATGCCACCTCTTCTTTCCTCTTATAAGGCATCATAGACTAATTACTGTTTGTCTGATTGTGTGTCTTTGAAGGAAGAAATGGTGAAAGTGGAAAATGCAGACACTTACACCATCGTGAATGTTTCACGTGACGCCAGTGGTGAATACAAATGCTCCCTCATTGACAACCCCATGTTGGAAGCATCTGAGGACATCACAGTAAACTGTAAGAAACCAAGATATTGATACACTGTGTGACTGAATATTTGAAATTACTGAAGTTATGCCACCCACCAGCATTAATGTCTGTGTAATTTCTTTTCTACCTACACCTATTACAATGAAAGTGGGAAGTGTGTATTAGAGAAAAGAAAGTCGTAATGCATCTCTTTGCCAGCCTACTTGTCTTCCTGTGCTTTGTGGGGAAAAGTGTTGTGTCAATCGCTCTGCCTCTAATAAGCTGAATCTGCAGGGCTGTGAGCCAAGTGCAGGGCTATATGGTTAACAGCAGGAATGTTTCAACCCTCATCAGGCCTCTGAACCATGTTTTCACCACTCTCCTCTCTCTTTTTAGACTTAGACATCAATTTAAGCCCCTCTGGGAACATCGTGAAGAGAGCTGGTGAGGCCTTAAATCTAACTCTCCGGATTGATGCTTCCGGAGAACCAAAGGTCTCCTGGACAAAGGTAAAAAGCAATTGTTTAAACAGCAAAGTAAGTGAATGAACGAAGAAAAGTTTGTGCTTTTTATTGACAGTGCTGATATTTTATCATTCAATTCAGGACAATGTAAAAATGGATAAAGAGCCTAAGTTTAAAACGCTGAGTTACTCGGACTCCGGTCGGTACGAGTGCGAGGTGGCAATGGGGCTCCTCAGCCGAAAAGCTTCTGTTGAGCTGCTTGTTGAAGGTAAGGGTTTAAATGAAACTCGGAGATTTGGGGAAATAAGCTTATTTGCTTTGTTGCTAAAAGCGAGATGAGAATATTGATACCATTCACATACCTGTACAGCAAAGATGAAGCTACAGCCAGCGGTGTCTATCTTTTCATCAGACTCTCGGCAAGAAAGCAAATAACCATGACCAATCATTTTCTCATTCAGATGTATCTGAAGAATTACATCCTCTTGCAGGTGCTCCAGTCATCAGACAGCTGTCCAAACACCGTGGTGAAGATGGCCAACATAAAGTCTTGATTTGTGAGGCTGAAGGTTCCCCAAAGCCAGCTGTTACCTGGAGCATCAATGGCACCTCGGTATGCACACTCACACTCTTGCACTGATAATTGTTACAATGTCAGAAGGTCATAACCATCAATTTCATTTAACTCCACACATATTTATCTCACCTTCACAAAATTCAGTGAGATTCCCAGCACAGTTACATGCAGGATTTTGTCAATAGACACAGTTAACAAAATCAAATGTGCTGTAAGGCTGAATGCAAAACTGCAGTATACTTGCTTGTGTCCGAGTTTATTCATGGTGTTCATGCTAGGGCTTTCACAATATCAGACCACATCGATCACCACACGATTATCGTGGCCAAAATAATCCACGAAAACAATATTGTCTGTATGATGATATAGAACGATATCTATAGAAAATTTTAAGATAATAATAATAATGATGATAATGGTAATTCTGATAATAATAATGTTATCAAATTCGTCTTTAGCTTTGTTTATTGTGTGTTTTGCCTCTTTTTTGGCGAATGAAATGGAGGGTAAGGAGTCTCCAGAGTCTGTAACCATAACTGTACAAAAGCGCACACGACGAACAGTTACACTTCACATATTCACAGTGTAGTGAAAGGGCAACCAGATGAACGTATAAACAAAAAAACAACAAGGCCGAACATTTGCCATCATGATAATATCTTATGTGTATTATCAACATAATATCAGTATATCGTAACATCCCTAGTCCACACCAGGGGGATGAGCGTTGGAGGTGTGCTGATGATACTAAAAAACTCTGTAAACTGAATAAAAACAAACATACTGTGGGAACATGGTTTTTGGTTGACAAACAACCCTTTTACCTTTGCCAAGTTTGTCCACTGCCACTGTGTATAGCCCATACCATAATTCCCCACTTTTTCAATGACGTATTGTTTACAAGCACAGTTTAAAATTGTAATCCTTAAGATTTCGGTCCTGGTTCATTTGGCAATCTCCCCGGTTACCATAGTAACAGTAATTGTGGTTTAATACTACAGTAAACAGTCGTTGAGCGGGTGCTTTATCAAACATACAACAGAAGAGCAACTGGTGCATCTGTTTACAGCTCAACCAAGCAAACTCAAGTAATATTACTGACAGCAAAGCTGAGTTATGTGCAGCATTGGTTTTTTGTGAATCCCTTGTGCATAGGTAGGCCGTTTGAATAGCCACTAACGATGAAGAATACTTAATTAATTAATGTAAATACAACGGGCTGTTGCGGAAAAAAATCTCGACCATACATCATATCAAAATCAGGGTTCGATTTAATCAAAATGTCAAGGATTATAACTTTAAAGCTGAAATCTGTATCTCTTGACTTGCTGACACCCACTGAAGCCTGTCCTTTGTTTGAACCAGCTATTGCAAAACCTGGAAAATGTGAAGTTTGACACCGCTGAATAACTGAACCTCAAAATTTACCATTACTGTCATCTAAGACAATTTACAAGACAACAAGCCATAACAAGTTGATTTTTTTAATTTCATATTGTAGAGAAAGAGTTTCCCCCTATAAGCTTGATAAAACAAACAAGATGGATATCAGCTTTAACAAGTGTCTGCACATCCTGGTTAAGTTTTCAAATTATCCCATCATTTAAGATGCTTTGAATGTTCCCTTCCTTTTTCATTTTAATCCATCATTCTTTTTATGATAACTCAGTACTGGTTGTCATTGAAATGAAATAAAATTTTATTTGTATGACCCTCAATCATAGCAAAGGTTTATATAGAACAGGTCTAGACTCTTTATAATATTGCTTGCAGCAGAGACCCGACAGTCCCCCATGAGCAAGCACTTGGAAAAAGTGGCAAAGAAAAATTCCTTTTTAAGGGGCAGAAACAGAACAGAACAGAACCCGGCTCATGGTGGGCGGCTGTCTGCCTCAACCGGTTGGGTTGGGGGGCGGGGGTTCAAATTCAAATGTAAAGTATCAACAGGTTTGTCTTGTTCAACAACTGCTGTGACATCTCATCTTTGGACAGCATCTAAAGTAGCTCAGACATATTGAAAATTATTTCTATCAGCAGCTGGTGAATGGTTTTGATACACTTTGATCCACTTTGTGGATATAGTATATTTTGAGCTATTTAGGTGTCATCAAACAATTTCTTAAAATACACTTGTTCCCGCACTGAATGCGCAGACACTATAAACAGTTCCAGAAGCAGCGAAGACAAACCACTAACATGATCATGTGGTCGTTTTAATGTAATGGTATTGTTTCCCTCAGAACAAACCTATGAATAACATGAGCACCGATGTGAAGTGATGTGACTAAACACAGACTGTCTGTTTAAGGCCTCCTCCCTTTGGATTCTGTGGGCGAGCAAAAATAATTCAAGGTTTGCCAGTGTCTTGGTCCTGAGATAGTTCATGCTTTGCTTTTGTCGCTCTCTCTGTACTGCAGAGTGACTGAATACGCTCTGTCATGAGCATGGCGGTTTGCGCTGTTAGTATTTTTTCCCCAGCTGTCACAATTTTGAACTTATCTCGTCCAAACATTTCTAGGTGGTTGTGCTCAGTGTTTTGGAAGAGTAAATTTCTTCATTTTCTCTGAGGTTCAAGCACAGTATTTTGCACCAGACTGTCATGAAGACAAAAATTGTCTAGTTCTTAAATGGACCTTTTTTTCATCCTTTGTTTCTGTCGTATACCTGTGTGCACACTGATAGCAGAACCACTCACTGACACAGTGTGAATTACATATGAACCCGAGGGCTTGTGTGGGATGGTTAGAATTCTTTTCAGTCTATTCAGTCACTGTCTCTACGCAAAAATGACCTCAAAAACCTGAACCTGTGTGTAATAATTAATCAATTCCAAAGGTGCACAGGACTCTTTCACCAGGGGACAATGCATTTTGGAGATAACACACATTTCTACATTTCAGTCAAAGTTTATTTTTTCTCCTTTCAGCATATCCTTTAAAGCCTATTCAGTGAGAGAATAATTTAAGACTTGAATACAGGCTCAGTAATGGGTATTTACAAAATTGCCACATCCTTTTGTATATGTAGAGGATGTGAAAAGGGTGTTGCCACTTTGTCTTTGTGTCTGGGGTTTTCCTCTGAGACTGAAGTGTCTATATCCCAGAGGCACACATGCTGTGTCTTTGTCAAGAAAAGCCTGAGTCATTTGGCGGACCAACATCGCCTCCTAGTGGTACATACAGTCCTAACATGTGTGGGGGTTTTTTTTCTGTTTTTGATCAGCCTGATGAGAGTCCCTTCGTCAATGGAAAGATCACACACAAGATCACAGTTGTGCCTTCTGCAAATCTAACTGTCTCTTGTACAGTGACCAATGAGTTTGGCATGGACACCAGAGCTATAAACGTGTCATCCTGTAAGTACAAAGTGGTAATATGGTTCTCTCATCTCTGTCCACTAAAGCCAAACTACGTAATCTGTCTTTGTAAATGTTTTTCCTACTCTGCTCACAACTCTTTCTGTCTGCATGCTGACTTGACATAATGTTGAAATGCTTTAATAAAACTACAATAATTCAGCAGGTATGTACTTGAGGGTAAACCCATCTAATTTAGGATATTTTATCTGTGGACTTTTCACACACCATTCAGGGCTTTCATGACATTTGTGACATTCACTGACATAAACTTTGTATAATCAACCAATTAGTTGACTTTATTTCAGACTTTTAGTCCAAATTATGGAAAGAAAAGTGATATGATGTCAGAAGAAAAACATAATTAGATACATCTAAAAGCAAAGATTAATGCTGCTTCTGCGGTATGAAGAGATTTTGCTTTGTGTACAGTAATATCTGTGGTGGTTTGCCTTTTGATGATCACTGAATGAACATCTGACTTTTTTTATCATCCTCTATGTCACTGTCAAAACGTAACTGATGCATGCACTTAGCACTTTTTGTACACACCGTTGTCCCAAAGCATGCAGTGTTAATACCATCCTCTGCTTTCTTGCTTACTCATTCCTGTGTGTTTGGGACACTCACACACCTCGCTCGGTGTGTGTATGTTGGGATGCTGGGTTTAATCTGTTCCCTCTTTGGACTATTTGCATGCAAAAGTAGAATAGAAGTAGAATAGCAATTTTCCTGGACATCAATCTTGATTTTGTATTTTTTTTTCTTTTGGTTGGACGTTAATTTTATTTTATATCTGATTTCAGTATTTGTGGAGGTGAGAATGGATAAACAAGGTAAGTTGTAGCAGTCTTCTTGCTTGTAAGAAACAGTGGGAGGGGTGGGGTGAGTAAAGACTATGGGGGGATCAAATGTTGCTCACTGAAAGAAGGATCTTTATCAAATATTTACCTTCAACGTCACCTTGGAGTGTGCTACGGGAAATACAATATTTGGACAGTGTTTCTGTAGATAAAATACAGTTATGAAGGAGTAAGAGGAATGGAGCTACCAGCATCCTGACAAATTGTCAACATTGTCCATAATCCCACTGGCTGATGATGAAATGAGTCATAAACTAAGAATTTGTTCCATTAACATTTAACTCAGTGAGTCATAACCATGTACCATGCGGATGTGTCCATTCATCAACGCACTTATTGCACATAATGACTTTTTTCTTCCCTGTATTCACACGCAATCTGGCTGGAGTTTCATACTGAGACGTGTGTCCCAGGTCTGATGTTTCGGTTTTACCTTTGTTACAGACCAGTCTGAGGATAGTGACCAAACCAAGTTGGTGGTTGGAGTTGTGGTCGGTCTCCTCATCGCCACTATGATTATAGGCCTGGCATACTGGGTCTACATGAAGAAGTCCAAGTAAGAAGTCAACAGTGAACCTTTTTAAAAATGTTAATTCTATTATATGATAATGATACTAATCTTCATAAAATTCTTGAATTCACTACTTCACTTTTGCAATGGTCCTGACATGTGGCCCAGTGAGCTAATATCACCTGTTTTGTTTACATTTATCTGGGCCTCCTGTCATTATATTCACAGCCTCTATTTTCTTTATGCAATATGACAATTTTCCACTATTTAAAAAAAACAGTTATATTTTCACTATTCAATAACAGTTATACTGACTCAGTTTATACTATATGTAATTGTTTTTTCAAATACTTTTTTAGATGTACTGAAGAAATCAAGCTTTATTATTTGATTAGTTTAGGTACAGCATGGTTAAAGTATTAAGCGATAAATGTTATTTTGTACACTGTGTGTGCAGCTAAAAACACATGTACACATGAGGAGTATAAATGTATAGTTAAGCACAATTAAGCGCAGAACATGAAGCAGTCTTATATTTTCCAAATTTAGGGAATTAGCTCTTGATCATGAACACATACTGTAACTTGCTAACATTAAGTAAGTGCTTAATGGCAGTACAGGGATATATGCCTCTCCCATTTAATGTAAGTGGACAATGTATTTTAATTATTATTCTACACAGTGTAGTGTAGACAACACACCATCATAAAATATACAGTTGACTGTAAAGGGAAGAATTATCAACATGATTTATTCTAAACAGGCAAGGCAGCTGGAAGACCGGTGAAAAGGAGAACGGGTCTTCTGAGGAGGAGAAAAAACTGGAGGAGAAAGTGGAGGAGAACAGCCAAAAAGCTGAGGTGTAAAGAAACAGCAAACATCCTTTGGGAATGTGAAAGGTAGGCAACAAAATATTTCCATCATGTGCTAAAATAAACATTTACAAAGTCATTCTCTTTCAAATGACATTGTTTAAATTTCTTCTTTTCTTTCCAGTGAGAACATGGAACTTTTGCACATTTCTCTCCACCTCTGTCTTTGGGGAAAAAAAAAAAAAAAAAAAAAGCGTGTACATTGGGATGAAGATGGTTTGGATTTGGTTTCAGGGAGAATTTTACTAAACAGCATATCCAAACACCCCCCGAGCCCCTCGACCTCTCACCCCGCCATTCCTAAAAAAAAAAAAAAAGAAAAAAAAAAAAAAGAAATGAATGGATACTGTATGTGATATACATAACTCTTCTGCACTACTGATACATGTGTAAACTTGTCTACTATTAGGGTTCATGTTAGTTAGAATGCATTTTGGGAAACTGAGAAAATTCAAGTCTTTTTGGTTTTGTTAGTTGACGCAAGTAAAATTACTACTAGACCAGTTTGCCTTCGCTGTTAAGGATGTGTAGGCCTGCATTAGTCTATCTTTGACTCTTTGTCCCTCAGAGACATAGCAGGGGGCCGAGGGACATCATCACCATCACTTCTTAGTTTCACAGTCATCACAGTCAAACAACCTCTGCCTTCAATATGGGTGTGCAAAATCTGTTCATACCTGCATTTGTTTCAGTTTGTTCGTTCAGCCATGAATAAAATATTGAAATCGAGATGAAATTCCTAAAAGGGCTAAGGGTATATTGTAATACTCGGTATTAGTTATAGATGGAAATATGATTACATGTTGCATTGCAGGAAATAGGTGATGTGAGTTCTTTGGTGTTACATGCTTTTCTTGTTCTTTGATCGTGTGTACCTCCTGGAGAGAAGAATTACATTTTTTTGCTCTCTCTCTTTTGTTTAAAAAAAATGTACTGTACATTCAACATAACCACTGTATTTCAAAAGCACGTAGATTATTGAGAGAATGTATGTGCATAATTCAACTCATTTTACTGGCTTTAGTTTGGCTGCACAGATTGTTTTACGTAAACCTGTTTGTTTTCATGCTTTTCCCCAAGAGAATGTGTTTGAGCCTGTAGTAATGAAAGGATACTTTAGTTTACCTGTCAGGGGTTGTAATTGAATTCTCAATTTGTGCTCCATCAGAGTTGAGGTATGCTTGTTTATCATCTAGCCATGGCAGAATTTTGTAATCGAGGACACAGAGTGGACAGGACGTTTGTCTGAAAGTAGTCGTTATGATATGTTTGCCTTCTATTGCAAATCTACCTGTAATTGCTTCAGTTTGTGATGTGCACTAGGGTTCTTTTTTTTTCATGTCAAATTTGTGTAGAATACGACGGAATACACGCAGCTGTACATGTCACAATTTTGGTCTTTTATGAGCATTTCCTGAATCTGAAAATGACCAGGATGTAATTGTGAAATATGTGGTTTTAATTTTCTTTTTGCTATTTATATTGAACAAGAATAAATGTCCTGGTAGGCAAATTCAATAATTGACACAGAATTCACATCTTGGATTTAAACCATAGATAAATTGCTTGCAGACTTTACAAAAAAAGTTCTGAGTCATCAGTGGGTTGTTCAGCGTCTGGTTGAATAGATTCAGCATGTTGTAATCTCAGACCTCCAAGCTGCTGTCTACCTTATGTAAAACCATCAAATTGGAAGAATGACCAAAGAAAGTGAACGTTGCCATGCAAGTATTGTAAATATCTGATGTTTGTTTTTGTACTTTTGTTTAAAATAAAGTGTACATTTGGAAAAGTTACGTCCACTGAATATTAATTATGTTGTTACAGTTTTCACGCCTTTCATCTCAGCATCTTTTTAAATAAAGAGCAACATGGTTCCAATTTTTTTTTTTTTTTTTTCACTTGTAGGCATGCAGAGAACATCTGGAATAATGGTGCAGAATGACTATAATGATTTGTTGTACAGTAATTTTTGCAAAACTATGAATACTTTAGAAAAAAAGACTGAATGCAGCGTTTTGACACTGTGCTATAGCTACTTCTGCTAAAGTAAAGGACAATGGCAAAACAATATCTTTAGAGTCTATTTTGACTCTAATTTGTATTGGTGTCTCTACAGGGGTTTTAACATTATGTCACAGTGCACAACATGATGAAAACACCATTAAATTTACTGACTGGAGTGGAAAAGGTCTGTGAGCACATACATGTACGGAAAAGACAAGAGTGTTGAATTTCACTGGTTCTGCATTTTGAGCCATAAAGGCCTACAAGGACATGGCCCATGCCATTAAGTTAAAGATATCCTGAATATTTAAAAACAACAAACTATTTTCTACATCAACTGGAAGCATAAATTTACTTTTGCACACAATCTAATCACAGGCAATGCAAGGTCATTTACAGGTCACTAGTGTGCTCAGTCCCTTGACCCTGTGGCTAATCATATGCACTGGCACAGTGCATGTGATAAGTCATTATCTTTAACCAGCTTCCAATTAGCCAGTTGTTACATGTGTCACTGTGGCCAATCAAGTGTACAAAAAGAAATGTAGGCGTCGGCATATAAAATGTGGACCAACCAAAAT
The DNA here is from genome assembly GCF_002260705.1 of Seriola dumerili. Classification (NCBI taxonomy): domain Eukaryota; kingdom Metazoa; phylum Chordata; class Actinopteri; order Carangiformes; family Carangidae; genus Seriola; species Seriola dumerili. Next base: position 152,684 of record NW_019176548.1, on the reverse strand, counting down.
GAGCTTCTGCTGCCATCCTGTGGCCAAAGAGTATACTGTGACAAACAGTGATGGAATTAGGGAAAAATCTATTAGATGTTTTTACTTTTTATTCTGAGCACATAGACTCCACTGAAGGTGGAACACATAAGCTACACAATGGAAGTTATATTAAAACTTGGAGGATATGAGGATACATCACAACTAAACTTTAGGACTCATGTGGGGCTTGTCACCAAATCTGCTTTTTTATCATCTCAAAACTACAGCTAAAGTGTGGCTATTCCTCTCTCTCAATGACACAAAGAGTCTAATGAACACTTTTATATCCAGCAGATTAGATTATCTCAATGATCTCTGGTGTACTCAAAAAACATGATAAGAATTGATTCATCAATCTGCTACTGACTGGGACTGGAAGGAGTGAACATTTAACACAGTCCTTACATGCACAAGTGTTTTAGTTGTTCCAAAGCGCAGGACAAAAACCTTTGGTGAGGCTGCTTTTATGTTTTATGCTATGTGTTGATATCTTGAAACGTAAACTTAAAACCTGCATATTGAACCCACCTTGGGTTAGAATGTTTAAAGGCTGTTATTTACTTTATTTAATCATTGATTTTATTGTCTTGATGTTTTAAAATGTTTTACTCTCTTTTATCTATTTTATATCTATTTTATTGTTTTATGAATCTATTTTTATCTACTCTATTGAGTTTATTATTAAATTTTCAACATTTTTATTTCTTATGCGCATAAGTCTCAGAATATTTTACTGTTTGTTTCTGTCATTATCAGCTTGTGATCCATCTGTAAAGCACTGAATTGCACTAACTTGTAGGAAAGGTGCTATGTAAATAAAGTTTAATTGCCTGAATGATATAATGAAGTGGAGCCAGGTGACTTGTTAACACAATGGAAATTGTATTTATTGTGTATGTGTATGTATTGTGTTTATCAGTAGCATCTCCCTTTATGATGGGAAAAAAAGGTTCTGAGGCATGCAAATGACTGGAAAAGTCACTGCAACAAATTCACATTTATGTTGAGGATGATGGATGTTCATAGAGTACAGCCAAATGTATGAAGTGTTTGATTGATTTGGATTACCTGAACAACTTGTGAGCAACAATGGCTGTGAACAACACTCTGTGGATGCACCGATCATATAGTTAGCCAACATACACATTGATACTGATCCAGTCTCAGTATTGGATTGCGCATCACTAATAAAATGGCAGCCATGCACCATCTTAACAATGAGCCAAAATAGCTAATTTTACTTTAGGAAACCTCTTAGAGACCTAAAGTAATAAATACAGCAACATACATTATCTGATTACAAATAAATCAGGATGGACAGCTCGGCATTAATATCACATCTTTAGGAGTAAAACCAGCAGTTTGGCAGGTTAATTTCTGAATACAGTCTTTATATTTTATTAAAGTGTATAAAACAGTTATGTCCATTCCTTTCTCTATCAGTGTTGAAATTCAGCAGACAGTCTTATGTGACTGTGGCAGGGACAGAAAGTCTTCATGTTGTCCACAGCACTTTGGATACAGAATTAGGCATCAAAGTATAGTAGATAGTTTGCAACTGATAGAGGTAGCATTAACATGCAATAGGCAAATACATTTTCAATGATTTTTCCAAAACACAGTTGCAGTGATGTTTTGTAAATGTCCAGCCACTCAATTGCTTGAATGATAAATGATAAATTGATGATAATTGATGATAAATGTCATCAGTTGACAGTTTCACTCTCCAGATCACAGAAGTCATGCTTGTATATTACCTGAACCTTGTGTGACTGGAGGCTTTGGGAAAATAATGAAAGGTAAGTATAGTTCTGTATAAGTCATGTACATGAAGTGTAGATTACCTGCACGTCCCTGCTATAAATGCCATGTGGTAGCCCACATCTGGCCTCTCAGAATCTTCTAGCCCTGAAAAGTTTCCGAGTGACCAGCATGAGTCATTCAGGAATTAACAGAACTATAGTTGCCTTTGCAGCTTCCATTCTTTTCATTCCTTCCTGACTGAACAAAGTGGATGACTCTTTCCTGTAGTGTCACAAGGAACCAATAGCCACCGACTGGTCAACCTGTAGAAGCCAATGGCAGAATGGTTGACGCTAGCGTGGATCCAGAGGCCACATTAAGGTGGTAGAACCTCAAAAATGTGCAAAGCGCTGTCCAGAACGCTGCTGCACAGATTTCCTGTTGTGACATCCCTCTCATTACCGCCCAGGACGTGGCCACACCCCTTGTCAAGGGACAGAAAACATCTGAGGGGACAGGTTTACTTGCTACCTCATTAGCCTATTTGATTGTCTCAACAATCCAATGGGAAAGCCTCTGTTTAGACAGTGCCTGTCCCTTGGTCTTTCCACTGTAGCACACAAACAGTTGCTCCGAGCACCTAAAGCTCTGTTTTACTTCAATGTATAGTCGCAATGCCCGGACTGGACACATCAAACTTCCTCTCTCCTCCAGCTTTGATCTAAAAGGTGTGGTATGCTTCCAATTCTATGGCTTTATTAATATGGCTGGGGGAGACAAAGAGATATTGACCACAGTGACACCCCCCAACCGTCTGCCTTCCATTGCAGGCACGTAGGAATGATAGAAAGGGCATGGAGTTCACTCACACACTTGGCTGTTGTTCTGCCAACAGAAAACCAGTTTTCATTGATGTCTCCTGTCATGGCTCAGGCTGTGAATTAGTTTGTCTCTCCCTTCCCTTGTGTTTTCCTGTGTCTTCCCTGTTCTCCCTTGTGTCTCCTCCTCCCCTGTTTGTCTGTGTGTGTGTGTGTGTGTGTGTGTGTGTGTGTGTGTGTGTGTGTGGGTGGGTGGGTGTGTGTGTGTGTTGTTTAGCTCTTCTGGCTCCTGGCATTCCTACACACCTGATGGCAATCTACTCATCTCCAATGGCTCCAGTATGCCAGCTCACCCTTCACTCCTCACTAGATTGTTCAGCCTGCTTCAGTGGTAGCAACTCTCTACGCCTCCTAGTATTTACATGAGTTATCGCTGTTTTCCCTCGTGCTCCTTGCTCCTCACCTGTTAGAGTACAACCTCAGACCTCTATCTTCAGCCAAACTGTGCCACCCTGTAATGCTTGGCAAATGGCCTGCCAACAATATGGCTATGGTTCAGTGATATAGCTGCCACATGAACCATTAAGGTTGAAGCTTCAAAAAGACCCTGCAAATACTGCAATATGTCTTGCAGACATACACCCTGTCCCTGCACCATGAGGAAAATGCAGCCCAACAGTGTTTATACATTGTCCTTGTAGAAAGAGCCTGTGCACTCCGCAAGTTCTCACAAACTGAGGGTTCAAGCCCATTCAGGAGTGGCTGATCCCTCTTAATGGTCATACCTTGAGCTAAAGGGGGCTCAGAAACAGATGCCAAACTTTCCCATCCAACTGGGACAGGAGGTCCATCCTCACTGGGAGATGCTAAGATTCTTTGTCCAATAGACTGATGAGTGTGGATAACCAAATGCTCAATTGCCAGTTGGGGGCACCCTCAGGACTTTGTTATCTGACAGCTTCACCCTGTGGAAAGTGGGCATTATCAGAGGAATCGGATGGAATGCTTAAATGAGACCTCTCAACCAGATGTTGGCAAGAACGTCTATCATAAGTGATTTGTCCGCTGTGTTGGGTGCAATGAGCTCTTCTCTCAATTTAGACAAATTCCTGATTCGTCGATATGAGGAAGGAACTTGTATGTATCTTGTTCTGCCTCCTGGAATGAGAGGGCACAAATAAGCCAATTGTTGAGGTAAGGGAGAATCTTTTCTCCCTTCAGGCACAGTGATGTTAGGGCTGCCTTCATGCATTCTGTAAAAGTGCGAGGAGCAAGGGATAAACCCAATGGAAGGTGGGCAAACTGATAGGCTTGACTTTGAAAGTCAAAGTGGCGAGACTTCCTGTGATCTGCGTGAATAGGAATGTCTTCAGGTCTATGGAAATGAACCACTCTCCTGGAGTGATAGTCTGAAGGAAGTCATTTGTACAGGGCATCCAATATGGAAGGACCTTCAAATACATGTTCAACCTCCTTAGGCCTAGTACAGGCCTGAGAGAATTGTCTCTCTTTGGTATGAGGAAATACATTGAGTAAAACCCATCATTCTGTGTACGTGGGTGTACTAATGTGATGGTCTTTTTGCCTGGGAGTGTGGCAGTCTCCTGCGACAAACACAGGGCATTTACGAGTCGGTGACCGAAGTAACCTTGACCCCTGTGGGTGGTGGGGGCCAGTGGTGGAAGTGCAACCTGAACCCCTGGGATATGTTCTGGGCCATTTTCAAAACCCATGCATCTTCGGAATTGGTTGCCCAGTAATCCAGCTGTGAAAATCTGCTCACCGATAACTCAGAGCCCTCAACTTGCGCCCTTGTATCCACTGGGGCTGATGATGTTGAGGTTGCTCCCTTCTGGGCTGAAGCCAACTAGCGGCGGGTCCCGTGCCCTGATGACCCCAGGCATCCAAAGCCTGGCTTGACTGCTTCCTGCACTCGAATGTTCTTCCTGCCTCCGGCCCAAACAACTGGCATGGCACAACAGGAAGCTCATGCAGAGTATTCCTACAATTGTCAGATATAGGCGCCTGAGCTAGCCACACCTGACGTCGTGTCACAGTGATGGTGGACATTAAGCGGCCAAGTTCCCTGGACATCAACCCAAAGGCATGAAGTGCCGTGTTGTTTGTGTCTGTCAACTCTCTCCCTTCATACACGTCATTCTGGATGACTACAGGAGTCCACTGCCATCCTGTCCAATCTAAGCATGGGCTGCACATAGCGTTGAGAATTCTCCAAACTGTCCTTAGCTTCCATACTTGCAAGCCCCCCCCCAATCCAAGTAAGAACTGCGGCTGGCCACAGATGTGATTGTATCTTCCAGCAAACTTACCTGTATAATTTAATGCAACTAGACAAACAATAAACTAGTCCGTCAGGCAAAACCCACCTGCTACTATCCTGCCCGAAATGCACTGGCTGCCAGGCAATCCAAGCGAGAACTGGGCTGGCCATAGATGGGATTGCTGTAAAAATAAACAGTGTTGTTTGGAACACAACAAAATATGTGTGAAGAATACTTGTGATAAATAGCTATAAATTTGACTTTATAACAAAATCAATGTACTTTTCACTCACTAAAATGAGCATGTACTTATTTCTAATACTGCACTGGCATATTGTTTTTGGTCAAGTCAGTCTTGGATCAATAGTCATGTGCCCATATATGATATATGTTTGTCTTGCTGTAATCATTCATCCTGGTCAAAGTAAGTGATGGGAGACAAAATCCACAGTCCTTTCTATGTGCAAAAATTCCAAATTTATCTGAGGGTTATGTGAGGTTTCAGCTATCTGAGTCAAACAGGTCCAGTGGATATTGTAAGTTACAGTGGAAACACAGAATTTAACATCTGGGAATTTCATACTAAAAAGACTGCTAATATATCAACTTAATTTGTCTATGTATGACCTTGTGGCCTCATATTAACCTGAGATAAACATAGAAATTATTTTTTTTAACAGAACAAGTATTGTGGATTTTGTCCTCCATCACTTACATTGGTAACACGTTAGGAAGGCATCTCTTAATGGTCAGTATGGACAGTATATGAATGCATCAATTAGTTTTAATAATAATTATTATTATTATTATCATTATAATTGTAATAATAATATAATAATAATAAACATACATACATTCACATTGTCACATTCCCATCTTGGTCTCCTTCCAACTGATTTCAAATAATGGATACAAATAGTTGATCACTTTCTTCTAGTTGTATCACATCATGTAGGTTATTGTGGTTTCATTTGTTCAGGTTTTGGGATATCTGTGTTGGATTTCTGCTTCCACCCCAAATGGAGGTGAATGGAATTTTGTTTGTGGTGCTGACAGTGATAAAAATATATATCTAAAAAAGTTTAACAGCCACATCTTTTTTAGAGTGGGTGTCCACATTACTTTGGATAATTTTATCCTGTTCATAAATACAACTTTGCTCTCCAGGGCCTGAAATTTCTAGCTCTTAAAACTTGTTGTCTGTTTTCTCTGTTCACTAGTCAGACAGGTACTGACTGTCTTATCCACTCATGAGACTTGTCTGACTTGTGCGACGACATGTGCTTTCCAAATATTTCTTTCCTCTGAATTCTATGACTTGACAAGTGCATTTAAATGCCAATCAAGAGTTTGCTGATTGTGGTGTAGCAAAAACTTACTCTATTAGCAATAACTTAAAACATTAATTCAAACTTTCCTATGTGGAATAGCATCATTTTCATTTGATGTGGCTTAATATCATTTCTACCAGGTCACTATATTACCCACTATTCATCTTTGCATAAATAAAAAAAAGTTTAAATTTTCTAAAATCTTATTTAATGTTTAAAATGTAGTGTAACTATCAGTAAACTCACAGACATGTAAATAAAGTCATTGTATTATTGCAGTTTATGAGTTATACAGCCCCAATGTGTAATACTCAATTCCCCCTTCCTGATATTCAGACCAAATACCTCAGTATAACCTCTCTTTAACTAATTGTATCATGTCATAACTTTTCCAGAAGTGTATCCCAGAGTGTGAACATGTACTTAAATAAATGTATGTAAACATAGAGAGAAAGTGGAACACCCTCTGTAAAAACAAACTGTCAAATGCCCTTGTTTGACACGCTGTAATCTTAAATTCATAAAATATGCCAATGAATATTATACCTTAAGAGCTCAAAACTGCTTTTTACACCCACAAGAAATAATGAATACATAATTAATAAAATACAACTATAGGAAAATTCTGGTCAACAGGCTTATGTATTTATTTTGGGAATTTTAGCTACCCATGGAAAGTATACATTCAATAATTTAAAACATTCTCGTAGTGGGTATTTTTTTTTTACAATGTATGTTCAAATGTGACTACTTTTGGGACAACAAAATAATAAATAAATAAAGGCTTTAGCTTTTTGCCTCCAGAATTTTATTCCTGACAGTGCAGAGAAGGGTCTGACGCATCATTGGGAAATTATTTGAGGGTGACCGGTGATGTGTTAGGGTGTTATGACTGCATTCTAAAATCCTGGCTGACTCTTGCTGTAAAACAAGATTGATTAAATTATCCTTCAAATCACCAACAACAATGGCGGAATGTAGCTAAGTGCATTTATTGCAAAGTATTGTAACTCAGTACAACTTTTATTTACTTAACTGAGTATTTGCATTGTTAACTACTTTATGATTCTACTCCATAGAATTTCAGAAAGAAATGTTACACTTTTTACTACATTTATTCAGCAGCACAAGATACTTTTATATGATAGTTTATAAGATGGTTACTATATAAAATATTATAAATATGATGCTTTCTTATAGTCTACACTACCCAATATATATTAAACAGTTAAATTAGCTCCACCTAAACCAACTACAACACTGAAGTACTGCTCATATGTTAACATATTGATTATAATGGACTAATGATATAATAGGATAACACTATGTGGCTATTCATTGGTATGAATACTTTTATCTTTTATACTTAATCCTATATTTTCTTGCTAATACTTCAGCAAAAAGTTCAGTTTCCAAGAAATTGAATTGTGTGTTATTTCTACTTTTACCTAAATAAATTGTCTTTTATTTATTTTACATAAAATATACAAAAATATAATTATTACGCTTTTACCTATTCAGATATAGGCCTATAACTCCAGTGTAAAGAGATTGTACAGGAAAGGAAGGAAACCTCTCCTATATGCAAATATGTGTATTTCACAATTATTCCTAGTTAATTACCAATTACCAATTACCAATGCTTGTGCTGTTTGTTAAAAGTAAACAAAGATGATGAAATCTTCTAAATGAAAATTTTGTAGGGTGTAGTAAGATATGAATAGATAACTGAAGTAGTGAGTGCTGAAATGAAATTCTGTGTCAAGTTTGTTCATACTTTTAGAGTTAAAATTTGTGGAGTTGATTATTCATGACACTGAGAAGAAGTGAGAGGAATCTACACATTTTTTTGTACTATAAACAGTTTGTTAAAATGTGTTTGATGTGCGCTTGCCCATGCAATATTATAGTTATTTAAATAATACAATAATACACTGAATACTTATTTCACTAATGACCAACACAGACGGAAAGGAGACATTCAGACCACCTCACTAGTTTCAAATTGTAAAAATAAACAGTCTGGTGATATACATCTATGCTGGCTGGTAGCAACAGGCCAAACAGGGTTAAAAAGACAGACAGGGACACCGCTGGAGCTGTGCGTTGTCCTGTAACTCTGGCCAGTTAGATTTTATTCGTCATTGGTACATCCGGGCACTTTATTTTTTGATTGACAGTTGCCATGGCAACAAGCTAGAGCATCGCCATTTTGTCAGGAGGGTTTTTTTCCCAGCTCAGTCTTTTCAAATGTTCTCCCTTCCCGCCGGAATAATGCTGTCAGTGGATATATATTTGACGTTTTTGGATATCGAAATGCGTCTAGTGGATCGGATTAAGAAGATCAAGAGGCCGACGTTTTAACATAGTTGAAATAATTAGGCGGCGCCGCACTAACTCAGTTGTCCGTGTCTCTGGTCCACCGGGCCGGTTCACTGCGCAGGTTTGGACCGCGCGCCATTTTGTGAAAATTGACACAAAATTCCTAACCAAAATTATCAGAGGACACGGTTTCTGTTTCATGTTTAAAATACTCTGGATTTATCCATACTGTCGTATCTGTCGAAGTGACCGACGCTGAATTTGCAAAGACAACGTAAAATTAGAATTTGGCATAACGTTTATTTAGCGGCAGCTAGAATTGTTAGCTTGAGGCTAACCTAAGAAGCTAAAGCTAGCCAGGGCAGGTAGCTAATGTTAGCTGCGTTCATTTTGTCAACTAGCTAGCCAGTTCGCTAAGGTTAGCTAGTAAGTTATGCGTGCTAGTTAACGTTAGCATGGTGCTAGTCATCAGCTGATAGTAACGTTAGTCAAAGTTGCTTCGATCGCCGATGTTGTTCATCAGAGCTTGGGATATGAAAAGCGTATTGAATCTGGCTGGCGAATTATTTTAGAGTTTGCCGGTCAGAGGACGGGGGATTGGATTTAACGTTAACATTACTCGCTAACCGTGCAGGGAGGGGAGAAGCTCAAGCTGGATAAGTTTCCTCATCATACAGGTTATTGGACTTTAAATGAAGATCGTGCCATCAGAGGTGAGCAACTGTAAACTGTTATGTTTGAAATTAGCTTTTGTTAGCTTAACATTTCTCGTTGACGCTCTCGCAGATGTATATTATATCCAACGTGAATGGTTAACAATGATGGACGCGACAGTTAAGTTGAGAATGGTAGCTTATGGTATGGCGGCTAGCTAACATTTTGTGGCGGTGCCGACTCCGTTGAAGCCAGCGTTAACATTTGCTTTCAGTCAGTAGGTCAACGGACTAATTTTGATGTTAGACGGGAACAGCTTTCCAGCTGGCCGTGAACGAGAGGGTGCAACGGATTGTGTGGGCTTTGACGGAGAGTCATGCTGGCACGGCGTTAACGTTACAGCTAACGTTAACTCTGCAATATAAGACACTGTCATTGTACGATAGAATCAAGTGTTGCCGTGTTAGCTAACAGCCCCATTTGAGTCACTGTCAGTGCAATGTCTAATTGTATTTATGTCAGCGATGTAGTTCGGATTTTAGAGTTATACAGTACGGAAGCTCACCTAGCTAACCTGGCTAACGCCTGGTAGCTAATTCGGCTAACCTGGCTAATGGTTAACGTTGACTTGTTGACGAACCAGCTGAATGGGCCCCACAACCCGCTGGCTGAACACAGCGTCACTAGCTAACGTTAACGTTGGATTGGTGAGAGATATGCTTGCTTGTCCCGCAGTTTTCAGGGTAACGTTAACGACGTTAGCAAGTTAACGTTAGACTGCTAACGGTAACGCAAGCCTGAATACGATTGTCATTTATACGAGGAATTGGAGGCTTACGCGAACGATATGTAGCAAGAGAGGACGCAAATTAACACTGAATATGCTTTCTAAATTCCAACCATGACGAGATCTACCCCACCATCTGTAAGTACAGAGATACTTGGGCTCCGTCATTATATACGAACGTTAGGCTTTTAATTGTTTTGGATGGGCTACATTTGATTCAGCTTTGGGAAGGATCTAATCAGTTGGGCGTGAGAAGATGACACACAGGCTTGTTACAGAGGTCTTTAGCCATCACCTATGATATGATACGGCTACTAATGGCAAGCTAGCTGTCGTTATATTTACACCTAAATAGGCCCGTTGATGCCGTGATGAGTAGAGCCAGGAAAGGAACTGTTCATATGTCAGTACTGAAAATGAAGAATAATCAAACGTTTAGGGCAGAGTAAAGAGCTACAAGTGCGCTTGCAAAATGGCTTTGTGGTCAAATACAGCTTGAATTTTCTCAGTAGGGTTAGTGATTTTTAAAATGTCACATTCGCCCTATAGTCATGTTAGTCTGATGTCAGGTATTGTATTAGTAATATGGGCTCAAACCAAACTTTTTTTAGTTTTGTCAATTTGCATAATCTTGTACAATAATTCAATTTAGGCCAGTTGGGTTATCTATTTTAAAAAGTATATTTCAGGTCCTTAAAAACACTATAATTTAAATCATATATTGATTATGGACATGCTGAGAGGAGATCCAGTGTCATTAAGTCCACAACAATATTAATCCTGATTTGTTTTGTGAAGTGTTATGTAGTCTGTGCCTCTCTTAGTGAACTATTAAAATTATAACAGTTAAAGAAGAGCTTCAGATCTTTTGTTTTTTGATCATTTCATTGTCTGGGTATTAACTACTTTTTAACCATTGATCCACAAGCAACTTACCTTTTTTGAATTTCAGCTTTATTTTTAAATTCCCCAAGAGTTCATACATTCACCCCCCAAGTACACTTTTTAAAGTTTTGGGGTGTTCTCTGTTCTCTTTAGTTTAGCTTAACCACTATTAAGTTAAATCCCACCAAAGATGCACAATGATAATGATCTGTTTTTATTCTTTGTAGTGGGTTGTGGTTTGCTGCTGGACTCTCCTCCCAGGATGATATGAAATTTAACAGGAGACGATGCATCCAGGTTAGCTGCTATATATTAAGCTTTAACCCTTGGTGGGAAGCGGTGCACCTAATATCTTCTTCGCATTCAGTTATTTTGCTGTTGAATCTGGCATCCAAACTCAAACATTTTCAGCATCTCAAGTGGGGAAAAAGTCAAACAATATTTTCTTATAATTAATATTGGTCAGTACAGTATTTGTTATTCCCATTAATTCAGCATGAACTTTTTATTTGATGACAGAGCTAAAAGTGATTCAAATTGATTTGACATCATTGTTTTCAGGTCTAAGCTGAACAAGCAGTAAATTAGGCACACTAGTCATCATGACAAATCAGTCTTATCATTTTAGTGCTTTAAATTTAATATATGTTCTATTTCTATTGTGATTCAAATAAATTCTTAATTTTAGGCTTATCTTATTCAGCAAAATTAAATTGACTTTATAGTTGGGTCTTTCCTTGCAACATGAGGTTTTATTAAAAAATAGATTTATATAATAAATATATTTAAGAAGGCAAAAGTATATATATAATATCTGTATAAGTATGTAATATTTATCTGTATATGTATGTAATAGAATGAAACATTTAGTTTCTTAAAATACAGCCTTTGCTTGTGCTCTATCATCTTACAGTTTCTCTTATTTCTGTCAGTGGATGTGTATTTTTTCCTTTTGCAAAGCTGGGTCAGCTTTCTAACGCTCTCAGATGGAGTGCAGGTTTTGGGCTGTGCAGCTATTTTGCTGTCAGGCTCTTGTGTTGAAAGCAGCGTCTAAGTGTGCCAAAGTTCAATTTTATTTCTTGTTTATTTCTTGTTTTCTCATTGGAAAATGGGAGCAGCTCTGCCCTGGCAACAAAAGTAGGCTATTTGCATACTGCGTTGTGATTGGTCTGTGCATTGATGGGCTTGCCAAATCACGCTGTATCTCTGTGGTGATAGGCTATGCTAATTAGGTGCTGTTGCTGGGATTCTGAATAGTGGTTACTGTGTAGCACTGGTGAATTGTGTTGTCTGGTGAGAGATGCTGATAGCTGAACATGCTATTTAATAATTTTTTGATTCCTTCTGGCTTAAAATGAAGGATGATTCACTGTACAGTGTGGAGATGCTGTATTTTCACCCCTTTCCACTGTTAAACCTGCTGTTTTGCTCCTTTTTCTTCACAAAGGTTGATATGTTACTGCTATATTTTATTTTGTGGTTATCCTTTGATGCATTTTTATGACTTTACAGATTTAACAAAAGACACAATGTATTAACCTGGCATTTATATTAACAATGAATTAATCCCTGTTATTGTTCTCAACATCTTCTGTTAATTTTTGTCTGTTTTTAAAGAATGAGCTTGATCATTTCAACATACATGTAAATATTACAGATGGATAATTTGCATTTTGAATATATTTTTCTTTCCAAAAGATAAACTAAGGCTTTTTCATGTTTAGGAAATTCTCACTGGTTAGATTAAGGAGCAAGTAATGCCTATTTATATTACATCTGTACAATAAGCAGCATATTTCTGTATTTATTTTATTTTTGGGCAAAAAATCTCTTACGTGGAAGAGAACATAAATCTGTGTTAGGTCAGGATTGTTACCCCTTTTCTTTCCGAATGTGTTTTGTTGCATATAATGTTGAATTAAGTTAATATGCAACTCATAGTACTGCTAATTTCTTCCAGGAGGAGAGACTTCAGCATGCAAACCTTCGTCCGTCCGGCTTGCGCCCTCTTTTTCTTTACACACTGCTGGTCTTCAGATGGCTGCTCCAATGCCCCATACGCACCAGCAGTACAGTGACCGCCACCAGCCAAGCACTGACCAATCTGTTACGGTCTTACCGTACAGCGACCAGACACCACAGCTCACTGCCAATCAGGTACACTAAACCTACCCTAACCCAGCTCTTGGATTTCTTTTAGTCTTAATGTGCAGTGTAAGAATTGCAATACGTAACTTCCCTTTTTTTGTAGTTGTCACAAGGCAGAGTAGCTGCTTATCAAATGTTTCTTTCAGTCTAGCCATTTAACATGCAATAATGTGCAATATCTATTGTAGTAAATTCAATTCATGGCCTATAAGATTCAACAAAGACATGTGACTCAAAAATTACTGTGCATATTGTTTGTTTATGAAATGTGATTCTCCCTTTTGATACTTCAGAGGCACATGCCCCAGTGCTTTCGTGACCCAACTTCAGCTCCCCTGAGGAAGCTCTCCATTGACCTTATCAAAACATACAAACACATCAATGAGGTTAGCTTTGTTTTGCATTAAGTACATCTGTATATATCATCTGTTTTTTATATTGTAAAGATAAAACTTAAACTTAACACTTAAAACTTTGAAAATTTAAGACTAATATAAAGTATCTTCAAGTGTGATCATGTGTATTATTTTGTTAATTTACAGGTGTATTATGCAAAAAAGAAGCGACGGCACCAACAGGGTCAGGGTGAAGACTCCAGTCACAAAAAAGAGAGAAAGGTCTTTAATGATGGCTATGACGATGATAACTATGACTACATCGTCAAGAATGGGGAGAAGTGGATGGACCGCTATGAGATTGATTCCTTGATAGGAAAGGGATCATTTGGACAGGTGCTTAATTATAAATTACACACAAACATACACTTTGAGGACATGTAACAGAGGAAATTTTCTTGAAATTTGATAAACATTTTCCTCTGTATTAATAACCTTGAGATGTTTGATGCTTCTTACAGAAGATTTTTCATATGCAGTCAACAATTGAAGTGGTGATATTTAAAGTCAAACACTTTGAATTTAATTTGAATTTTTGGGACACATTAAAATTTGCTCTTGTTGGTATCTTTAGGTTGTGAAAGCATATGACCGTGCAGAGCAGGAATGGGTTGCCATTAAGATCATCAAGAACAAGAAAGCTTTCCTCAATCAAGCCCAGATTGAAGTGCGCCTCCTAGAGCTCATGAACAAACATGATACCGAGATGAAATACTACATTGGTAATCAACTCTTGAAATTTGATTTGACAAGCTATATTAAGAATTTAGAAGGCCTTTCTTAACATGGGTACAACTTATTTCTCCACAGTTCACCTAAAGCGTCACTTCATGTTTCGGAACCACCTCTGCCTCGTGTTTGAGATGCTTTCATATAACCTGTATGACCTGCTCCGAAATACCAACTTCCGTGGCGTCTCACTCAACCTCACACGGAAGTTTGCCCAGCAGCTATGCACAGCGCTGCTCTTCCTGGCCACGCCTGAGCTCAGCATCATCCACTGTGACCTGAAGCCTGAGAACATTCTCCTCTGCAACCCCAAGAGGAGTGCCATCAAAATAGTGGACTTTGGCAGCTCATGCCAACTGGGACAAAGGGTATCTAGCTGCAGTTTTCCTTATATATCCAATAAAATGAATGTATGCAAGAATGTCACTGAAAAGTGTGGTAGTTGTTGCTGCCTAACATTAGGTATAATTAGTAGGTAATTCACTTTTCAGGCAAATGGTGAGACTTGGTGTCCATGTATTTTTGTAGATATACCAATATATCCAGAGTCGCTTCTACCGTTCCCCGGAGGTGCTGCTGGGAATGCCCTATGACCTGGCCATCGACATGTGGTCCTTGGGTTGCATCTTGGTAGAGATGCACACTGGAGAACCTCTCTTCAGTGGAGCCAATGAGGTATAAGGAACTGAAACACTACTCCAATTTGTTCTGTATTGAGCTTTGAATTATATCCAAGAATGGGAAATAGGAACAGTTTTTACCTCATTTCAACCGTACATATAATGTCATGTAGATCCTTTAAAGATAGGGAAGTGGAGCTAAAACAAATCACATAACTTTCAGTTGTCAAGCATTGAAATTGTGATGGTAGCCATTTACCTGAGCCGAAATGTTGTGACAGTTAGGCCATCTTAAGGACAACATTTTAGGATGTTTAACTTTACATACTGGGTATAAAATGTATTTAGTGAAACTGTATTTTAGGTTATCTCTGCCAACAAGAGGAAGTAATTTGATTAATAAAATTTCCACAGGTGGACCAGATGAACAAAATAGTCGAAGTTCTTGGTATCCCGCCTAATCACATAATGGACCTAGCCCCAAAAGCCAGGAAGTTCTTTGAGAAGCTTTCGGATGGTACATGGAGTGTTAAGAAGACCAAAGATGGCAAAAGGGTAAGCTGTCTAAGTTGTTTTCTGAACATAGCCTCTTACCAAAATTTGTGCTGTCATGGTAGATTGTGTGATCAAATGCAGAAGTCTTGGGTAAGTAAATCTCTTAATCTTTGTGTACTCTGCCTTAAACAGTATAAGCCTCCAGCCTCGCGGAAGCTCCACTCCATCCTCGGTGTGGAGACAGGGGGTCCAGGTGGCCGGCGGGCGGGGGAGTCTGGCCATGCTGTTGCTGACTACTTGAAGTTCAAGGACCTGATCCTCCGGATGTTGGACTATGATCCTAAGAGCCGCATCCAGCCCTACTATGCCCTGCAGCACAGCTTCTTCAAGAAGACTGCGGATGAGGGGACCAATACAAGCAGCAGCGTGTCTACAAGCCCCGCATTAGAGCAGTCCCAGTCTTCAGGAACCACCTCCAGCACCTCCTCTAGTTCAGGTAACTCCCACCTTAAAATCATGGGTAGCTGTTCACTGTCCTGCATTTAAAGTAGTGAAACACAAATATCTGTCAGTTGTTGTGTTCTAAGATAACATGAGATAGCAAGTTATTCACAGAGAACAACAGTAAAACTATTAAAATCTATTTAATTATGAAATTTCCAGACAATTCCAACATGTGTTATATGATTTAATAAACATTAGTGAATCCTATTGTAACATTTGACATATGTTATATGATGTTGTTGAGGCTGCACTTGTGACACTTTGTTTAACCCTTAGGAGGATCATCTGGGACAAGCACCAGTGGCAGAGCAAGATCAGACCCTACCCATCACCACTTGCACAGTGGAGGACACTTCGGCACGGCCATGCCTGCCATCGATGGTGACAGCCTCTGCCCACAGGTCAGTAAGTTACCTGGAGGGTTCTGAAATGTGATCTGATAGTGAGTGGAGGTATTGTGATCATAGCACATTTTTTCTCATTCAGTATGTGCACTGTGGCTTCCCCTATTATATTATTTTAAACTGTTTGCTAAAAATCCTTTCAGAACAAATCTCAAAGATTGTCAATTTAATTAATAGTATTTTTTTCATCTTTATTGTTTTACTGTTGATAGTCTGATTCTAATATAAGACAGGATTAACAAAAAAAATCTAAAACTGAAAAGATTCTGGCAAGTAACACTGACAAAAAAAAAGTCATGCTTCCTAAATTGAGAATTATGTGAACTTGTAAACTTTGATTTCATTAATTGTACTCAAATGAAGTCTAAGCAGTACTACCTTAAAACTATGAAAAATGCTGCTGTATTCTACAACTGACTCTTGTCATTTGCTTGACATTGACAGGCAAGACAGCCTTACCCACCCCCGCTGGTGTGGGGAGGTGGAGTTGGACCAGAGTCCGTCACTGGAGAGACACACCCAGTCCAGGAGACCACCTTCCATGTTCCCCCTCAGCACCCTAAGGCCCTGCATCCCCACTCACACACTCATCACCACCACGGGCAGATGATGGCTACACGGCCACGCCCACGCCACTACACCTCCCCGACACACAGCTCCTCGACACAGGACTCCATGGAGGTGGTTCATGGCCATCTGTCCATGACCTCCCTGTCTTCCTCTGCCTCCTCTTCCTCTACATCGTCCTCTTCCACTGGGAACCATGGCAACCAGGCCTACCAGCTCCGCCATTTGCCCGCCGGAGCCCTTGACTTTGGTCAGAATGGTGGGCTGAGCATGGGGCTAGGTGCCTTCTCGAACCCACGGCAGGAGACTGGCATGGCAGCGCACCCTGCATTCTCCATGGGCACGAACACAGGGCCTGCCCACTACCTAGCGGAAGGCCACCTGGGCATGAGGCAGGGCATGGACCGGGAGGAGTCTCCAATGACTGGAGTGTGTGTGCAGCAGAGTTCTATGGCCAGCTCGTGACTGCACTGACATTTGGCTGTGTGTTCCCCCTGTGCGTCATTTTTAAGGTGGTGTTTTTTACTACAAGGTGTGTTGAGAACAAAAGCTGCTCACGTCAGAAGGGAGATATCACTGAACCGCTACTACAGAGAAAAACCTTTGTTAAAAAGTATATATGTAATTTTCATCAGTTTTTGTTTTGCAATCATTAGGCACAAAATAATACTGCGGAATAACCATAGTGAGATTGAGACATCCATCTTACCATTTCACCAGTTTCATGTAACCACCAAGTAATCACCATATGGTATTATGTGGCAAAATCTTCTAAGGAGCATTTCAGAGCGAAGTTTGAAGCTGTTTTTGCAGGTAGCTGTTGGTGATGAAATGCTTGGCGTCCTTTTTCGGTTCAAAACGTGGACTGCCTGACATTACTGTTCCACTGGTTCTTAATTATTTTGCCCTTTTTAAGTGAAATTTCACATAAAAGCTGCTTGTAAATCCTGTAGCTTGACAATGAGGGGAAGTGTTTGCGGTGATATTTCTTGTTGTTGGTCGGTATTGTGTAACTCTGTTAAAGGGGAGCACATAGCAGTGGAGTCCCTATAGCGTGTGCTGGCCGGGTGGAGAGGAGACCCTGCAGGTGGATACTTACACCAACCGGGTCAAAGGAGAGGGAAGCACCACCCCTCAGGCCTAGAGGCCCCGTTGTCCTGCAAGCTGCAACCGGGCCCGGCACAGACGAGAGCAGCGATGGGCACGGGAGACGAAAGGATCCAGCCCAGTGAAAGGAAGGCAGTCAGTGGCTGGTTCTAGATAACTTTTGGCCTTATGACTCATGGACTTGGAATGGGATGGAGCTGGACATTATCATTTGAATTAAGATGGCTTTTCTCTATTTTTCTCTCTAGACAGCCCTTAATTCTTTAAGGAAATTAAAACAACTTAGAAAAGGTAAATAAGAATGGTAATTTGAGGCCTTTCTCGACAAAGATTACTTCTTCAGCAGGGCCCCACATAACAGGGTCTTATTGTACACAACAACCTCCTAAACATTACTTCCTTGAAAATCTTATTCACTGGTTAAGGATTTTGCAGTGGAAAGAACTATCTATTCCAGAGTCTACCCTTTTATGTTTTGTTATTTTTCCCTTTTGCATGTAGTTCCTCATCAGAACCACCTGCACAAGTCTCTCCATCCAAAACATGGAAACTGAAGAAAAAAATGAGTTAAGTGACTGCCTTTTTTCTCCTCAAATTATGCTGTGAATTTTACAAGAATTTATTTTCCCTTTGGATATGTTTTTATACCAAAGCAGTTGTTTTATAGCATATAGGTGTCTGTAACCAATAATGTAGCAGTTCACCACTTTGACGCAAAGTTTATCAAGATCTTATTTTAACGTCAATACAAACAGCTGCAATATTTTACTTTAGCAAAACTGGAGACCGTTGTTGAGACCGTTGGCTATTGTGTATTCTGGCCAGATTTGTTTGCAACGTTTTACCAAAACTGTTTCCATATTAATTGGTAGATTATTTTGGGAGTCTTTTAAAACTTTGGTATGTTAGAGAATTTGGTAGTTACTCTGCAGGCTCCGGAGTAGCAAGATAGAAGCTGATGGTTTAAAAAAAAAAAAAAAAGGAGACTAATGCGTTCTATTTCTGTGTCGTCGTTTTTCTTTTGCCCCATCATACTATTTCAAAGGGTTTTGCTGCCTTTCATACATCATTTGGTCAACTTGGCTAGTTTCTGCCATGAAGCAAGACTTTATGTCATTGTCTTGGCAGGGTAAGGATAATTGTGGCAAATCGGTTTGTGTTGAATGGTATTGTTCTGATTTGGTAGGGCAGATCCCCATGATTGTTGTCCTATTCAAAGGGAAAGGGTGTCCATCAGCCCACAATCACATGCTTTGCCTAGGCAGACATGCATGTCCTCAAAACATTACAGTCAATAACCAGATTTTTTTTTTATATCAGGGAGTTTGAAGTGCTTTCTTTCTTCTGTTGCTCATTTTACCAGCTTTGAAATTAGACAGAAAAACCTGCCCACAGCCACCTTTTAAATTAAGGGCAGGCCACAGGTGATGCTGTTGTCATTTTAAAGGAGAAACCATCATAAGAAATCATGCTTGGTATTTCCACAAACACAAATGTAAAGCTACCTATATTAAGATTGGGGTTTTATCTGGATGTCAAGGTTAATTGCAAATTTGCAATCATTTTTCATACCCCGCAGAATTTGAGACATTTAGAAATTGCCAGTGGTTTTATTACTGGCACTCATACTGGTACTAAACATTCCAAAAATAAAGACTGAAAAAGAAAAAAAATTGACTGCAGTGACTCGTAAGTGTGCGCCTATTTCAGATCATGCTGATTGACCTCTTATTTAGAGCAGTTGTCATGAAATGCAGCCCCTTTTTAATAGTTGAAATAGAATTTATGTATATATTTATATTTTTTTAATAAAGGAAGTATAGAACTCACTACCTTGCTCCTGCTGGTATGTTGATTATGTTTGTCAATTTGGTGACCATTCAGTGGGCAGGAACTCCTGTTTTCTTAGTGGCAAAACCTTGCCTTTTGGCAAAGGTACTTGACTACATCAGGACAACACTATGAGGTAGGGTTTGAATCAAACAGGGAAAGCTAGATCTTCAAACCTTAATAATTTTCACAGGGTATATTGTAAGTGCATGTACATCACAAACCTTACTTTTTGGTTATATGAGAAGCACATGGTTGAAAAAAAGGTTCCATCTTTCATAAGCCTGTTCAGTTTGTGGGTTATACACAAACACGTATACTTGTTGACATATCTGAACACCCAACAGAAGTTGAAATCCTCTTATTTAATTTGGATTTATCCTTTTCATTTTTGGTTCCACATTTTTTCACTTTTTTTGTACATGCAACATGCACTATAGAATTGAACAGCATGGGGGAAAGGATAAGTCCATGTATCCACAGATTGTAAGATCTAGTCAAGACTTTGCTGTGTTTATGACAATGCCCTTTGTATTATATTAAGACAGTCTTATGTATGATATATAAAAAGAAGTTAATTGAATTGCTCTGTGTGTCTTTATTGTTCACTTACAACTCCATCTACATGAGTTACTTTGTAAGAATTATTGACTCTTCACCCCCAGTAACATAATCATACACAATCCACAAAAATACATGGCTGCACATTGCTTTTACTACAGCTAAAATGCGCAGATTACGTTCGTGTATACAACAGAAAAAATGTAAATAAAAATGCAAAACCATATGTTGTAGCAGGAATTTATAAAAAGAGAGAAGCAATTTAATACCGCCCCGGCTCGTTGGTCTAGGGGTATGATTCTCGCTTCGGGTGCGAGAGGTCCCGGGTTCAAATCCCGGACGAGCCCTGTAGATTTTTTTTGATTAACAATTAGAACCAAAATACAAGTACAGCACTGACGGTTACCAATAATTTGTGCACATGAATACTACATACCACCATGCAACCATAAAGTAATCGTGAAAATTGGCATTTTACTGAGGCTTTTGGATGCTGATTCTTATCCAGTATGTTGTATTTGATCCATTGTCCTCGTCCACTTCTCACGCCACAGATGAAGCCAGTGTCTCTGCCTTTGTAATATGATCCTTTGAACTAACTGTTACGTTGTACAGCCGAAAAATGATACAAAAGGTGGGCTCGTCCGGGATTTGAACCCGGGACCTCTCGCACCCTAAGCGAGAATCATACCCCTAGACCAACGAGCCATGTATCCACACAATATCCATCAGCCACTTTTTGTTCTGTTTGAAGACCGTTTCGTATTTATGATCTTGGAAAAGTACATTCTAGAAAAAGATTTTAATGAAATGAACACTTGAGTAGCTACTCCCCGAAAAGTACAAAATCTCACCGCCGAAGTCGGTTTCCGATTCGACAGCCAAAAATAGTTAAGGACAACTTAATTGACAAAATTAAGCACTCTATTCTCCGTTTTTTGCGCCATTTATTGTTATGAAACGGTATTTAACACAACTTAGTTCAAGCCTCAACTTTCAAACCCAACTTTACTATACTTACTATATACTATATCTACTATGTCTTTCAAAACCTTGCAAAACCGAGACCTGGTCTGGTGCGGTCTGGGTTGGGGGCGGGTATCAATGTATGTTTTAAATATTATGTAGGCTTCTCTGGATTAATCCAGAGCAGATTTCACAAATCTAGGCATAGTGGTTACCTGGTCTGATGTGGTCTGGTTGAGAAAACTTCGTTTACGCACCCTAACTGTCGAGCAGGAACCTAACTTCAGCGTGAAGCGTGAAGACGTGACGGTAACACATCAAGTAATCGTTGCCGATTACTAATTGATTTATTTTCTTTTTTGTTTTACATACAGTCAGATAATGGCCGAAAACAGAAACGGGTTATTGCACGATATTTAGCACACATCACCTATCTTTGTAAACAGCGACAATCAAATCGGTCGCCCTACTCTCCATTGCCAGCTAGCTAGCCCTTGTCTTCTGTGTTACTTTGACTTGGCTGGTGGATGGCAGCAGTGCACGGCGGAGAGCTGCTGCCACTGCATTTATTAAGGACGAAGAAGAAAAATGGCCGGGTATCTTTTAATTGGTCGATAGAAGCATTAGTAGCACGAATGACCAATAGTAATGCGTCAGGTTCAAGTATGTCCAATCACAGGTCTTGTAGGCGGAACATCGTCCTGTGTAACGATCTACACCAACTTCAACCGTTGTGTATGTGTCGCGAATCAGTCAGCACTGTGTTGTAATTGTTTATGGAAACGCCTGTCAGACACCAGTTGAGTATAGTAAGTAACTTTCGTTGTCTACCAGTGTATGAAACCACCTGCGTCCACACGAGTCCCTAAACCAAGGCGCCAAAGCCAGCAGATGACAATACCCAGCTAAGTTGGCTAAGCTAACCACCTAGCCCGAAGCATGCCGAATTTTTGCGCGGCCCCAAACTGTACACGGAAGAGTACACAGTCGGATTTAGCATTTTTTAGGTTTCCACGGGACCCAGAGAGGTAAGGCCAATTATTTAATAGTACTCACATTGATTAACATATGTACTAATAAAACCAGCTTTAACCGTTGCGATTTCTTGGTTAAATTGTACCAGAATGGTTGAAGAATCATTACATTTGTTAAGCATTACTTCATAGAACTGAAATGCAGTGGTTTGTTTTCATGTTGAGTGTAAGATTGTCCTTAATTTTCTAGGACCTAATTTAAATTACTAGTAGCGCTGCATTTAACCATTATTTATATTGTTGTTTATGTTGTATATCCAGGCTTACCGTTCAACTCTGAGGCAGAGTGGGCTTAGTGCTACTTCGTAGATAACTCAGACCCATGATTAGGCTACAGCATACAAACTAATGTTAGATCTAGGTAGCAAGCACAGTCAATGTCTCAGCAATGTACACTGCAGCTATTAAAGATTAGAGCCGATTTCATAGTTGAAAATTCAACATAAAGCGAGAAAAAATATTTTTCCAATGCGTTATTACTTAATTCCTTTATCTGTTTTTTTTTTGTATAATAGTGTTTGCCAATGCTGCCCTCAAAAAGTTTATTTTGCATGTTGAGAATTGTAAATATCGCCCGTACGAACTTACTATGTATCCATAAGATGGTCATGAGCATCTTATATAGACTTGGCTACTGTCTCAGTGGATTACTAATTTTCAAATGCCACATAAAGCTGTTTTACTTTGTATCTTTTTCTTTAGATGCCGAATCTGGGTAGAAAACTGCCGCAGAGCAGATCTAGAGGCGAAAACATCAGACCAGTTGAACAAGCACTACAGATTATGTGCCAAACATTTTGACCCAGCTATGGTGTGCAAAACTGTGAGTATCTGACACAATCCTACCCAATCAGCCTTCCCAAATATGTGTTTCTCCCAAAATGGCTTATATGAGTTTATTGTTTCTCAGAGCCCCTACAGGACTGTATTGAAGGATACAGCCATTCCAACTATATTTGATCTGACAAGCCATCTAAGAAATCCTCATACCAGACACCGCAAGCGGATTAAAGAACTTGTAAGAAAAATATTTTTAGCACTTTGCTCACCTTTCAGGGTTGTTTAAATGTTTCTCTTAAGTTTAATAGTTTGACCAACTATTGTCTGATTTTTTAAAATTAACTATAGTTTTTCATTTCAGACTGAAGAAGATATAAGAAAGATTAAAGAAAGGAGATGTAAGTAAATAAGAAATGGATTGTTTGTCTTGAATGCAAAATATTAATGATAATTTTATGCCATATCCATTAACTTAAAATGATCACTGTTGCTTTCTTGTCTGTCTCTACTCAGTGGCATCCTCCATTGAACAGCTTGTTTCCAAAAAAGATGCAGCAGTTGAGGATGGAACAAGCACCAACGAGGATGAACCTCAGCTGTCCACAGAGGAGAAAGAGTTTCGTGAATATCTGAGATCCTTGTTTGAGGTTGTGGTCCTGTTAGGAAAACAGAGTATCCCATTAATGGCTGAAAAAGCATCTGAAGCTGAACATAAGTCCAACAACTTCCAGGCCCTTCTAGATTACCGCATGAATGCTGGAGACGAAGCTTTGAAGAAGCGGTTTGAGGCGACAGCTGTGAACACAGAATACCTCTCTGCAACCCAGCAAAGCCAGCTCCTGGACATCTGTGAGAACACAGTGAGAGAGGAGATGCTAATGGAGGTGAGAGAGAGTCGCTTCTTCTCCCTCGTGACAGGTGACCTTGTTGAATTTTCCAACGAGAAACACCTGCCTCTATTTTTACGCTTTGTCAATCAGCAGAACGTCCTTCGAGAGGAGTTTTTGGACTTTGTTCTGTTTGATGGTGATGAGTCTGCGCTGGTAGAGAGGCTGGAGGCCCAGCTGACTGACCGTTGGGGGCTTAGCATGGAGGACTGCCGTGGTCAGGCCCATAAGGCCACTGGGACTTCCACCACCAAAATGAAAGCTGTGGCAGTATTACTAATGGAGAAGTATCCCCTGGCATTGCACATGCCTTGCTCCCATATGGCACTTAACATCCACCTGGCCAGCAGTCTGCCTTTTCCCAATGTCCAGGTTGTCATGGAGACTCTGAGGAGGATTGGTGCTTTCTTTAGAACCCCGCTCACTCAGGATGAGCTCGAGAAAGCTATCTCCTCTCACTACCAGAAAAACGAAGAGAAAGGAACAGCACTAAAACAAGCTTCTGGCTCAGGATGGACAGAGCAGCACAATGTCTTTGATGTGCTACTAGATTTGTTGCCACCTCTGCTGCTGTGCATGGACAGCATTTTAGACAATGATGATGGAAAGTTTGCTGATGCTGTCACAGCAGATGCATATTCAATCACAGAAACTCTGGCCGAATTTGAGATCATTGTCACCATCGTCATCTTAAAGAATGTTCTCACATTCACCAGAGCCTTTGGGAGGAATCTCCAAGGGGAAACACTTGATGTGTTTTTTGCTGCCAACAGTCTAACTGCTGTGCTGCATTCACTAAATGAGGTCAATGATAACATTGATGTCTACCATGAATTCTGGTATGAGGAGGCTGTGAGTGTGGCCAGTGTAATGCAGATTCCCGAGAAGGTCCCGAGGCTGTTCCTGCGGAAGCAGCGTGCAGCTGATGTGGGTGAAATCCAAGCAGAGTCATATTTTAAGGAGTATGTGACTGTCCCTGTTATCCGTGGCATCATGCAGGAGGTGGAGGACATGTTCTCTGAGAACAACCTCAAAGCTCTCAAGTGTCTGTCACTGGTCCCAGCTGTCATGGGCCAAATGAAGTTCAACACCACCGAAGAGAACTATGCAGATGTTTACCGCAACGACCTCCCTAACCCAGACACGCTTCCTGCAGAGCTTCACTGCTGGAGAATCAAGTGGAAGCACAGGGGCAAAGAGGTGCGCCTTCCCACAACCATCCACGAAACCTTGCAGCTTCCAGATGTCAAGTTCTTTCCCAACGTGAACTCCTTCCTCAAGGTGCTTTCCACCTTACCTGTGCTGAAACTGGAAGACAACAAAAGTCACACAGCAAGTGAGCGGCTGCGCACTCATCTTGCCAGCATGCCCACTAAGCAGTGGAACAAAAGTCTCGCAATGCTCAACGTTAACACTCATGTCAAACATGACTTGGATGTCATGGTAGACAAATATTGCAGACTCTACCCGGAGGATGACCCTGAAGCTGAGGCCGCGGCTGAGGAAGCGGCTGACGAAGATGGTGTGATGAAATGATATGACAGACACTGAGCTGAAATAGCTGCTCTGGGACACAAATGAACGAAACAGATGCTGTCAGCCATAAACACACCCTCCTTTGGTTGCTCATGTATGTTTTGAACATTTACAGTTGAATATTTGTATTAATAATTTAAATGCAGATGTAAAGAGGTAGTGGATGCCATTCATATTCAGTCTCTGAGGTTTCCAAGACAAAAAAAAAAAAATTACCCTTGTTCTTGTATGTGGGAAAAACATTGGTGTTTGCAATGCATCACAGCTCAGTCTTGCATTGTAAATAATCAAACATCTGGAAATATAAGTTACTGCCAAAGGCATGGTCTGTAAATATTCAAAGTTCTGAGTGTGTGTCAGACTGTTTCATTATTAGACTTGCATCTGTAATGATGCTGTGATCTTAAGGAAAAATATTTTGTCGTCTATTTTTTTTCTTCATTGATTTTATTTGTTAAATTGTGTTGATGGGTTTTCTCTGCTCAAATGAACTCATCAACATCTCATTTACAGTTGGCTCTTCGTTACTGTGTGCTTTTAATTCAAACCACATGATGAACTCATGTAGCCCTGTTGATCTACTGTAGTTATTCCATTCCACTGACTGTGAAGCAGGAGCATCACAAGAGGGAGCAGTTACACCACTATCAGACCCTGAATTAATGCCATTGGGAAATATTTTTGTTTTATAAATGAAAAGCTTATATTGCTAGGGTGATATATTTTGGATAGTTATGAAGGCCAGTATGTTGAGAGTTCACCTCTGTAGAGGGTACATTCTAATTCAAACAGGTACAAGAGGAAAATACCATTCGGATATGTAATGAAGTTGCGTGTTTGCCTCATCATGCACTGTTCTGCAGAAAAAAATGCAGGAAATTTGACACAAGTCTGGATGTAGCAGTAATTGAATTGTATATTGTTGTTATCACGTGGTTTGCTTTTATTGCCTCCCACAGTATTCAATAACTTGTCAAATTCCACATAAACTTTCAGTCTGGTTTCAGCTTGGTTTAATAAAATCCTTTTATAGAACACAAAATGAAGACACGAAGTCAGCTTTTTGGCAAAAATGTTACCTTTTATTTTTCTTTTTTGCAGTTGCATGCAAACTATTTTTCGATCCATTTACTTACCATCTTAAAATGACATGCAAACACCACATTGAAAACGAATGTAAAGGAATTCTATGAGTCTTCGCAAATGTAAACACTTCAGTCTTGCAGTTTGATATATGGACAAGTGAGGCTTTGTGTTATTTTTCGCGATTTTCAGCTGCATTATCGGCCATTTCCTCCAAACAGAACAACAATAGGCCTCTGTTGCATCCACTGTAGGTTGATTTGGCATTTTCTGACATGGCAGCACAGGGGTTAACCGTGCCTCCTCCCTCTTCCCTGGTCCAGACGGTGACGGGCTCAGGTGATAGTTCACCGTGCAAACTCACAGTGCAGAGCCCGGCAAGTGCATCTCGAAGGATCACACAAATGTGGGTGGGGTCGCTTTGATGCGCAACCAGACAGCAATGTGCACTCCACAGCAAAGCCCAAAGTCCATTTAAACTTCAGTAAGAACAAATAGCCTGCAGGAGGAGAGCGGGGAGGGGGCGTGTGGGCTGCTTCCTTTAGTCTCAAACAAAGATTGGTGAGATATACTCAGCAGAGAATTACATAAAGCTGTAAGGAGGAATAACCCTGACTGGACAAAAACTGAGAGGGTACAGGGTGAGGGACCGAGCAGTTGCAAGTCTTCGAGTCGTGAGTAGGACGTTTATTTTGCGCGTTTATCCCTGATTGAGAGGTTTTTTCTGTGCACCTTTTCCTACTCAGCCTCCTAGTATTTATCATCATGGCATGGCCGTGCATCACGCGTGCTTGCTGCATCAACCGCTTCTGGACCGAGCTGGACAAAGCGGACATAGCGGTGCCTTTGGTTTTCACCAAGTACTCGGATGTGGCCGACGTGCAGCATCTGCCCCATCACCCGCAGCCGAAACAGAGGGCCGGCGCCATTGCCATAGAAACCCAGCCCCATCACGGCGAGCAGGAGGCTGCGAAGGCACCGCCCGCGACGGGTGCCGCAGCGGGCAAAGATGGCTCTTCTGCGTCCGTCATGCGCCAAGACTTCAAGGCGTGGAGAGTGCGCCCCGAGCCCAGCTGCAAACCCAGAAATGAGTACCAACCCTCGGCGGCCCCGTTCAATACTGAAACTCAGTATCAGAAGGATTACAAACCCTGGCCTATACCGAAAAAACACGACCACCCTTGGATCCCAAAACCCAGCCCCACCGCCGCCGCCGCCGCTGGTGCTGCTGCCGCTACCACCACCTCCGCCGGGCCAGAGCGCAGCGCAGCGAGCGGCAAGCTGGAGCACGCGGCAGCCGAGGCCGAGAGCGGCGTGGAGAAGAGCGAGATCGAGGAGAAGATGCAGGAGAAAGAGTCAAAGGAGGTGACGAAGAAAAGCGTGAAGAGGGAAAAGTCAGCAGAGAGAAAAACAGGTGAGAAGACGGAGGGACAGATGCCTGCAGATGTGACCGCCGAGCAGAAGAAAGGCAGAGCAGCTGCAGACGCTCTCAACAGACAGATCAAGGAGGTTATGTCGACTTCCAGCAGCTACAGGTAAGTGTGTGAGAGAGTGAGCCATGATCATGTTCTGGGGGTGACAAAAATGTTGTTTTTGTTTGTTGTAATCCCTTTGAAATGAAAGCCTAAGTTCTCTCTTTTACAGTGACAATACAATAGATTATACAACCAACTGATGCATGTTATTTCTAAAGCTATCCACAGTGCTGCATACAAGTATGCCCTGTTTTAACTAACAACAGAAGTGGTCTGTATGCCACACTGCTCTGTTGCTCTGTGATAAAACATTTACAAATCATCTAGGAATATTTGGTGTTGCACGTTCTCTTGTTACAATCTCCAGTGATTTCCAAAGCAAACTGATATTACCACAGATGAAGATTTCAATATTGATTTTTTCTGCTTTATCCTCCACAAGAGTACTACCAAATCAATGCACTAGCCCATAGATGAGTAAAGCCAGTAAAAGGGCCTGAATGTAATCATGTATCTTAACATGGTTTCTTTGCACAGGCTTCCTCCAAATTGAATTAGGAAGATGCACTGAAGCTAATACTTGCTGGCTTCATTCTGCCCCACTGAAACAGAAGTTAACATATGTCATGCCAGTGTTTTCAATTTCATATTTAGTTTGTTGAAATAAACTTAGTGTGCCACTTTTTAAAGCTGAGTATGGCCTATGCTTTGTAAGTGCTGAAACAAAACTAAATCTGATTACATGATTAATGAAAAGCTACATTAGTGAATAGAAGCAGTTGTGCAGAGGAAGGACACACAAATGTACAACAAGAATAAACGAAGAAATCATTAGAGATGACATTAAACCCTTGCTCCTCAGAGAGTGACAGGCCACATGATCTTTGAAGTAGAATTTGAAAAATTTAAATGGTCATTTACATAATTTAGTTAGTGAGTGAAACAACTGTTGATGCAGTGCACACTGCAATATCAATTACCAGTGATAAAAAAAGAGGAGCATTCTCCTTTATTTAGCAATAGGAATGATCTAGGCCAATTTCCTGGAGCACAACACTGAATACTCTCTTGATACATTCTTAATACAAAATATGTGTATTCTTTATTATCCATAGGGGGCATCCAAAGATGTATTTACAAGCTAATGATTTTAGCTTTTTATAGTCTATACCAAATCAGTTCCTGTCTCTGAGAACCCTTAAAAAAAAAAAAAAACTAATATTTTGACATCAATGATAAAATGAACTGTTAGCCAATATAGAAAAAAATTAACAGACTAATTGGATCATGTATAGTAATTAAGTTTAATGTTGTATAATATACCAAACAACTGGGACTAATGCTCCAAGGCAGTATGAAAACATGCAGTGTTCAATTCCAACTATTTAGAGCTGAAACAATTCGTCAATTAATCAATTATCAATCAATTATCAATCCATCAGCAACTACTTCCATAATCGATTCATCCTTTCAGTTAAAAATAATAAACATTCTCTGGTCCCAGCTTTTCCAATGTGAGGATCTGATTCCTTTTCTTTTGGTAAACTGAATATCTTTGGGTCTTGGGCTGTAATTTTTCTGATCAATTGAGAAAGTTATTGTCATATTAAATGATCCTGAAAATAAAGTGCATCCCGTAAGCCTTCATGTTTCCCTTTTCAATTTCTCTTAGAACTGAGTTCAAGGCATATAAGGATGTGAAACCAGTGAAGCCCATCAAAGCTCCATCTCAGTATAAACCCCCAGTGGAGGAGTCCAGTCTGGAGACCAGCTACAGTGCCACATTCAAGGGGGAGCAGGTGAAGGCTCTCCCCACTGACAACAAGCTGCTGGAGCGCAGGAGGATACGCAGCCTGTACAGTGAGCCTAGCAAGGAGGCTGCCAAGGTGAGAGCCTGTCCTCACACAGTTCCTGTGCTGTTCCTGCAGGTCTGTGAAATTCTGCTATCATTTATACCATGAGTTATTTTTCCTCTAAGTACACAGAATGACATACAGTAAGTGCCTTCCTTATAGTCATGTCTAAAACTTTATTAGCCCTGCTATATCCAAGGTTTAGTATTATGTGATTTACACACTGCCCTTGTTCATAAATTTTAGTTTATTATACACATCATCAATGTCTTGCGCCAGCGTTATTGGTGGTCAGACTTATTATACATCAACTAAAACAACTTCATATCTCAATTTAGAGAATTTTTACATTTTTAAACTGTTTCAGTAGCCAGCCTGTGTACATTTTAAGTAAATAAAAAATAACTAGGCCATTCAGCAAACTGTACATACTAATACTGAAAATGTTCAACGCATCAGTTGCATGTTATCCACAGTTCAGACAAAATTTGGTTAATCATTTTTTAATAATGTGTCAATAGTAGTGTGTTCATATGGCCACTCCCTCTCTCATTCTTGTAGGACTTCTCAGAGACTGAGAGCAGCTCTGTTCTAAATCTGCTGTAGTCAGGTGTGTTCTCTGTTTCTTCTAGAAGGCATGGAGGCTGACCTCAAATTGATCAGACGCAAACGTGCATACTGTACACCCACACACATACACACACAGTATGCACCTTGGCCAATATGAGCCTCAGTCACATCTATCACCCAGCTGCCAGATGCAATCCGCCCCGAATTATTAGCCACATCGTCACGGATCGCCCACCTCTCAGCCTGCACCACCCACTGCCTTTTGTGGAGCTCAGTAGTTTCAACAATTGATCAAATGTTTATGCAAGAGGGTGGATGGATAAATGAAAACATGTGATAGAATCAAAGAAAAACTAGCATTTATTGCATCAGTGAAGGCCAACAAGATAAAACTTTTTCACATTCGATTAGTATACATTTATTTAGTAGGGCTCTATTTTGGTGAGTGCATGGTACAAATTATTTAAATTTTAATCACAAGTCGTTCCATGTCTGCACACAATTAGCTCACCATGACTGCACACAATTTTTGACTGCATACAAGTGGGCGGAGAGGCACAGTAGGGTGTGTACCAGTGGCAGTGCCAAGAGTGCCAAGTGGTGCAGTATATTTTTGGAATCAGGCATTGGTAACACTTGTTTGCAGATGATGCTATCCCTTTGGCTTTTGATGTTTGATGCAGTTTGCAGCCTCAGTATGATGCAGCCGTCCACAGCATCAAGAATGTGTACCGAAAGTTAGCAAATGTGCTGAATCTAATCTGGACTGATCTCTTAATCATGAGCACCATGGTGCAGAGCTCACAATCTGCCACCACACCCAGTGTTAACATATTCCTCCTAATTCCACCTTGACTGTTTGTGGCAACAAAATTAACAAAAAATATGCCATGCAACCTACTTTGCACCTCCACTCTTTTATTCACAGAAATACAGCCCTTCATTTTTCTGTCAGAAACAGTGTTTTACAAACATTTGTCATCTCTTACAATTTATACGTTTTTAAGGTTTATTTATTAAGCAAAAGCTGAGCATGTATGCAACTTTTTTGCTGTTTATTTTATACAAATGGACCATGTGGGAGCTTCTCCAGACGTTTTTTTTTTTTGTTTTTTATGTTGTGGAAACTCCACAATAGCAGAAAGGAAGTGCCTTGCTTAAGGAAACATTTGCACCCACATTTTCCCCGTCGCTGTGGGAATTTGAACTAGCAGTCGCAAGCCTGCTTGTCAAGCCTCTAGGTTTTGCCACCACTATTAATGGTTGAATGTAACCAAAATATTTCATCCTTAAAAGTGTAAGACTAACATCATATACTAATATAAACCATGTACTTTGAATGTTATACTTTCCTTTAAAGTTTATTTTAATGGAAAACTGCATGAACCACTATTCTATAAAAGGAAAGGCACAAATACACTTTTTGTGCTGTTTTTTTTTTTTTTTTGTCTTCATTGCACTAACCACATTATGCAAATATCACCTTTACCATATGGTGTCATTTGCCCGTCATTACTTTAAGTAACAGGATAAAAAAAGGGTATGTATTGCATGTTGAAATAGGACTTTGACATGCTGTAGAGTCTCCATGAGTTAAGTAAACATTTAAAGGAATAGTTTGACATTTAAGGAAATATGCTTGTTTGCTTTCTTGCTAAGAATTAGATGAAAACATTTATACCACTCTCATACATATTGTTAAATATGAAGCTACCACCAGCTGCTGATTATCTTAGCTTTTTTTTTAACCTTTGGTCAGAACTAGGCTAGCTGTTTCCCATTGTTTCCATGCTAAGCTAAGCTAATTAGCTGCTGGTTTTAGCTTGATACTAAACATACAGACATCAGAGTGATATCAATCTTCTCATCTAGCTCACAACAACAAAAGCGAATAAGTGTATTTTCCCAAAATGTCAAAAGTTTAACAAACTTCTTTTTTAAAACAGAGTTTAATCTCAGTATTTGCACCTCTCTTCTCTTTTAGGTGGATAAACCAGTGTCTCGCACCAAACCAAAAAAGACACCAACAACAACAACAGGAAAGATGGTGAAAAAAGCAAAAGAGAAGCAGATTGCTAGTTCCCAGTCAGCCAAGAAGAAACCTTCTTTGACCGCCGCAGAACCCAAACCAGAGGGAGCTGTCACAAAGAAGAGCAAAGAGATCAGCAATAGACTGGCTGAGGCAAAGCAGTAGAAGTTACATCTCCACACTTTTATGTGCGTGATCAAAGGTTACTTGACGAATTAGGCAAATCTCTTCCCTTTGGTTTATTTCCTTACCTGTTGTTTTTGCTGTCCTGTCACATATTGTTCACCTTTGAATGGGCACCGATGTTGAGCTTTTAGGATAATGCAAATAACTTTCACTGTATACTGTGTGTGTGAATGTGTGTTTGTGAGTGTGTGAAAATATGTGATTGCTTGTGTTTTGGTGCACAGAACCGCTTATTAATTGAGCACATAATTTGCACATTATTTATATGAGTTCTGTTTGACATCAGACTACAAAAAAGAGCCATCTGTACACATGCTACATGTGTATGAAAGGACATTTTTACCATTGTCTGAATGGATGGGAGTTGAGAGCTATATTAAAATGATTGTAGAAAATGTCAAGGGGATGCTTTTTCTCTGAGACTGTATCACATGAGAGGTTTTGTTAAAATACAGTTTTACGGTTGCGTTCCTAGTTACAGTGCCTCCGCTGTATGGTCCTGGTTTTCATTTCATTGTTCTGGATGATATCTGGTTTCATCAGTTTGGTTGCTAAGAAACCAAATGACCTGTAATATAATTGCTAAAGCTTGCATGCAAGACCCCGTTTTTGGTTGAGTAGCAACATTTTAGCAGACTATACTGTATGTCACAGTCACATTTTAGCTTGTAAATCGAGCCATTAAAGATAAATGTATAGGGGTAAGACCTTTTCAAATATAATGCATGTGTAGTAATAGACTGATCACACCAAAAGGTACATACAGTAAGAAAAATCATAAAATAGTCTAGTGGCTGTTAAAGCTATAAAATAAACACACCAGCAATATGGTTTCACCCACAAACATATTTCTTGCAATTTAAATGGAGATCCGCTCCTTTAATTTAACAGGAATACTGCAGTTTTTACAATGACTCAGTATTTTGTGGCATTGTGCTCCATCCTCTCCTCTGAGCTGTGACGCTGTAATTGTGCTAAATAAGAAAAAAAAAAAGAAGAGATGCACATAGGCCTGAAAACCTGTTGTATTTACTCAATAATTTTCACTATGAATGGGCTGATCTCTCCAGGTGTTGAAAGACAAGGAATGGGCCAGGACTTGAAGTTCAGCTCTTTAAAATGCTGCTGTCTGAAAATGCGCAAACCACATCTGTTCATTGTGAGCGTGACATGAGGCGTTTTTACTAAAATGTCATCACACCCTATCCCTCTCTCCACCTGTAAACACAGTAAGTCGTCTGCCATGATACCCTCAGTGGCCAACAGTGTGTGAGGGCCCAGTCGAGCACTAACCACCGTGAGTCTGCTTCCAGTTTTAGCTTCCGTGTGTGTGTGTGTGTGTGTGCGTGCGTGCGTGCGTGCGTGCGTGCGTGCGTGCGTGTGTGTGTGTGTGTGTGCATGCGTGCACGCATGTGTGTGTGCGTGAATGAAAGACTTTTTTGTGTGTGACCTCTACAGCCTGCTGCCTGCTAGCATCAAGTCTGACCCAACCACAAGAAGTGCTGCTATGCACTCCAACACCCTGGTGCTATATCTCTCATCATATATGCTGTCTGGTTTGCACTGCGGGTGGCGTCAGACCAGAGTGAAATGATGATATGACAATGTCATACCGCTGCAGACATGTTGTGATTTTGTGCTTGTATTCTCAGCTTGCTCTGAATGAACTCTGATTAAAATGATGATACAGAATCCTGTGTTATGACTTATTGCATCCTTGTGTCCTAGCCACTAGTATCTGTTGAATAACATTATTCTACCTTCACACCCATAATCTGACTAAATATTTTTTTTGCAAACATGAAAATGTGGGAATTAATAAATAGGTTTATTATATATGTATGTACACACACACACACACACACACATACATGATTTGATGGCACAGTATAGATACATTATTAAAAATGCTAAATTGACCTAAATGGTTCCCAAAGTGTAACATATAAGTGCTGTAACTGGATATTTGCTATAACCTAAACTTTAATTTATATTCATTTGCACCAGTAAAATATCACAATGTAGGCTGATACTTAACTAATAACGTAGTTATACATAGTTATATACGTTTTTTTTGTGAGTATAATATGGCATTAACTAATCAAGCCTAATCAAGTTCAACTGCTGTTCCCTCCTTACAAGCATCATTTATATATAGAGGCAAACAATAACTAAATCCCAAAATGCAAACTCATGCTCACTGTGATATTCAGTGTGTTATGAAAAACATTACAAAGAGGGTTCAGAGATGTCTACTAAAACCTTTATGGACTAAATTACAGTAATCACACAAAATGATTTCTAAATTCTATTTGATTGTAAAATCTTAAATCATTTTGTAGGCCTGGGTTTTAACACTCTTCAAGGCCAGAGTAAACACAACATGTAAGGTTTTTTATAGCGGAGGAATGTTGTGCCCTGCAGATGTTTTAATCCTCAAAACTCAGCAACATCTAAAGCCATTTAAAGGGTGTTTTTATTAGTATAACATGTCATCAGCCCATTGCTGTATATATATTTTTTCTTTTACAGTTCAGAGATTAATTAATAGACCCAAATTGTCCTCATCTTAAAACAAAAGATGAATCTGAAATGGTGGTCATTTTCCTGTGAATCAGTCATCCTGACATGAAACTGCATGAATAATTCAGTTGTTATGGGCTCTTATGTTTGCAGAGCAACATGAAATATTGAATAAGAGATCAGCGATGGCACTGGAGCTGCCCAAGCTCTGTCCCCTCTCTAAAAGACTTTGGCTGGATTCCGCCTCACCTATATAGCCTGTTATGTTGTGTTCAAATGGTAGAATTGAGATTTAATACACTTGTTTCACTGTGTATGAAATATAGTGATATGATTTGGGTGTTCATTTCTGTCATGTGAAAGCTCAGACAGTTACTCTCTCAACAAAGTCACTGTTTCTGCCACTTCACCTGTTTATATGAAAATGGTGTCCAGCCATAAAATATTTATGTAGACATGTTCAGCCAATTAAAAGCAGTGTGGGAGAGGAGTTCCCAGTTTGTGAGTCTGCAGCAGGCACAAACCTGAAAGAAATTTAGATTAAAATGTGCACCACAACATACAGTAAATGGCTATTTTGAACACCTGCATTGTTGAGATGAGTGTACAACATTGTGTGACTTTATTTGTGTTGTATCGACTTCACATTAGGAGACATGCACCCTCTTGAAAATATGGTATTCCTTCGACAGGCGAGACATTGCATAGTGGGGTGGTGGTATCCAGCAAATTATGACCTCTAGTGGACAGGATGTATTGCACAATCTCACAGCATCATTCCAACCTTGATAAAAAGCTAAGCTAATAGCTCACTTTTCCTTCTCCTTAACCTGCACTTCATATGGGAGTCTGAAGGGTTCACAGGCTGGATGGGATATGTAGTTCCTCCAGGCATAAATCACCTCTCTTCCTGCCTGGGTCCAGATTTTGTGGATGTCATGGACATCTGAATACTAGCCATTGCAAAGAAATCTTTTTTTTTTCTTTCCAGCCGGATTACTCATCTAATGACTCATCAGATTTATTTTAAGACCCTTTGGAAGGAACCAACCCCTAGATTGGGAACCACTATATTAAACTACCACACTGTAGGCCTATATAAAGTAGTTAAAACTAGCTTGACCTCAGTTAACTAAGCAATAAAATGCTGCTCACAATAATGATGCATTAGTACTAACTATCTAATAATATGAAATGATATTGCAGTTATCTCCCTGGATCTTCAGGATGAAACCAACATTTGTTTGATTTAAAAAAAAAAAAATAAAGGTTTCACAAGTGGGTTTCAAACAGCATTAAAGCTTTAACAAGGATGCATAACACAACAACAACAACGATGGCAACAACAACAACAACAACAACAACAACAACAACAACAACAACAACAACAACAACAACACATGTTTCAGCTTCTCTTTTTTCTCTGAAAATGAGAAATAGTTTGTATTCTTTCACTGAGATAAACTTGTTCCAGTTTTGAATTTGTAGGACGGCTCTCCTACAGCAGGTGGCGCTGTGCTCTCTTGCTGTCTTGTCAGTGGTTTTGAATAACAGACGAAGAAAAACAACGTCCGTTGACGCAGAAAGGAAATAAACAAAATCAGACAAGCTCAGAGGAGGGAAGGAGAGTTAGCCCAGAGCACAGGGCTGCTGCAGCGACTGACACTAGTACTCGTAAGAAACTGTTACAAAACTTCGTGTGTCACACGTGTCGGAAACTTTAGCGTGTATTTACAAATTCCGCATAAAAATGCCATTAATATTTCTCACGTGAAATTGTTAAAAACGATAATAAGCTGTGTAGGAAAGGTCAAAAAAAAAAAAAAACTGGTTACCTGTGACATGTTCAGCGGTAGCTAGACTGTTAGCTAAAATACTAGCTTTTATATAAACACGACATATTTAGCTCGAGCTAGCTACTGGTTTCGTAGCTAACTAGTTAAATTGGAAACAGAAATGTATGTAAGTGTTTTCTAGGTAATGTAACCTTCCCTTTTCAGTTATCCAGAGCTAACTCTAGATTATATGCAAACCAGTTGAAATGCTTCTTAAACTGTTAAGATCACAGGTTATTTCTCTCTCTGTTGAAATTACTATCACTATGTGTTTTCCTCTGGCAGGTGGTCAGGATCGGGTCTGTGTGCAGCTGCAGCAGCTGAACACAAAGTGGACATCACTTGACACCATGATGACGACTAAGAGACTAGACAATTTTGAGGTGGCTTGTGAGTGGGCTTCATGCACCTTCAAGGGCCGCACCATGGAGGAGCTGAGTGACCATATGTCACTGCATTTAAAGGACTACCTGGGAGACAAAGATGCCCTGGAGGAGCTGGGTAAGTGAGGCGGACAGTTGTGTACATGGTGCACATGTTAAACAACCACTAACAAACACAAGAGGTCAGTATATGTCAGTTGTAGGACTGGGCAGCATCAAATTAAGTAATATTTTTTAAAATGCATGGATGCACAAACATTTATTTAAGGTGTTCAGTGGTTCAGACAAAAGGGTGGAAATCTTTGATAATCTCAATTTGATTCAGAAGCAATTCCGGACTCAATATTATACTTGATTTAATAAAAAGAAAGGTTAACTCTATATTTCGGCTACTACATCAGTATTCCTGCAAATGAAATATAATGGACAGTTAACTGGTCTTGATGGGGGTCACTGTCTGACTAGCAGAAAAAAGCAGAGAAGGTATTTTTATTTTATTTAAGTTAACTGCATTACCTTGGAACCGTCCTTAAGTCTTTTTCCTCAATGAAAAAGAACAAAAGTGCTAATTTTCTGATCGATAATATCTTGTTAGTAAAAACAGAAGTTGGTGTGAAGGTTTAAAGGGCGGGAAAGAAAAGAAGACAAAAAGCCACATTCTGCTGTGTTGTTTTTAATGTTATGTCTACAGTAACATCAATATCAAGTAAAGCCATTGTTATTCAAAATGCTTATTTTCTTTACCAACTAAAGCTGGTTGAAGTTTTGTAAAGAGCTGCAGTATGTGTTGGTCAGCTGAATATAAGACTAGACTAGAGCCTGTTTGAAGGAATTTATCAAATACACTGACATCACTTACATTTGGTTGGTCAAAATTTGGGACTTTTAGTTTTCTGCCCAGCTCTGCTCAGTCCAAATCCGCACTCCGTGTACATTCAGTAATAACCGTCTTTTCTTCATTGCAGTAATTACTCCTTCCCTCTCTTTGTTTAGATGAGTATGCTTGTCTCTGGAACGGATGTGAGTTTCTATCTATGGGTAGTCCTGCGGAACTGGAGGTCCACGCTTACTTCCACAACTACCACGGTAAGCTCAAGTTTGTCGGGTCACAGCTGCTCAAGTCCCGTCCTGACCTGCCCAGCTGCAACCAAGGCTTACACAGCAACAACCTGGTTCCTGAAGGATCAGATGGATATGTTTGCCAGTGGGAGCACTGTGATGTAGGTATTTGTTGTTTAAGTTATTCATTGATCATCAAATTATTGCTTTCAGCTTGATCATCATAAAATTAAATTTTTGTCTTTCTACAGAGTACATTTAACAATCCTGAATGGTTCTACCGACATGTGGACAATCATGTTGAAAGTGCTGAGCCACAGTCATTTTCACAACAGCAGCAGGCTCTCTTCTGCCATTGGACAGGTATGACTGAATAAGAAGAGGTTAAAGAGATGTTCCTGGTTTGTCCAAATTTACCTGCTCTCACATTGTGTGATGTATGTTTCCTGTCTCTGTAACAGGCTGTGACGCTTTCTTCAAGATCAGGTATCGTTTGAGAGAACACATGCGGAGCCACACTCAGGAGAGACTTGTAGCCTGTCCTACATGTGGCAGCATGTTCTCCAGCAACACAAAGTTGTTTGACCACCTCCACAGGCAGGCCGAGCCAGTGGGTGAGAGGAACACATTGGTTTGTAAAACTTTCCCAGGATGCTGATGTTCTAAATGTTTTGCATAGATGCTGATATCTGCACATGTACTTATTCAAACAGAGTCGCTGGTGTGTGAACATTGTGGCAAAGCTTTTTCCAGTGAGAGACTTTTGAGGGATCACGTTCGTCAGCATGGTAATAACTTTCAGTTTCTTACAGTTTTAACATTGATTTACAGTTGTTAGGGTTGGACTGGTCAGATTTAATAAAGGACTGTTTTATCTGTTCCAGGCGTTGTAACTCCAGTGTTTTATCATGGTAATGTAGATGGAAAGCATAAATAGTAAAATTTTCAGTCTTGATCAGATTGTCCTGACAATTTGACAATAATGGCCTTATTATTTTCAATTGCTGAAGGAGGTTGTGTTTTAAAATTAATTCTTAACTTTGGAAACAGTACTTTACAAAACAGTCTCATCTCAAGGTCCATTTAGTAGCCGTTCTGGGGCTTTTAACCATGTCAGATGGTCTTCAGCAGATGGAGCCTGCTGAGTTGTGACAAAACTGTAAATGACACTTATTAAACATAAATTTCAGCACTTTAAGGAGTTGAAGGAGAACATTCTTTGATTTATAAGTATTAAATGTATGAAGTTTCATTCATTTCACATTCTTTTCCATTGCAGCACATTGTTCCCTGACATACCATTAGGCTGGAGTTAGACTGTTCTCTTATTCAAATTATAAAGGAATTATTCATATTTATTAAATAGGATTTTAGAATAAATAACAAAGGTATCACATCTAATTATTACTTTTGTAACTTTTTATTTAACTCCCAGTGAATCAGGTGAAGTGTCCCTTCTGTGACATGACCTGCACCACTTTGGCAGCACTGAAGATCCACATCCGGTTCCGCCACTGTGATGAGCGGCCATTCCCATGTGACTTCTGTGACAAAAGGTAGACCTTCAAAACAGTTGACTAGACATCCAGTTGACATCAGCTATACGCTGTGTACAGCCCCCTCTAAATTATGTCGTCCTCTAAAATTGGTATTAAAAGTTGTGATATCAAGTTTCTTTAAACTGCTGTATCATAAAGGTTATCATTCATTACCTATGTTTAAATGAGTAAACTTTATTGGTGAAGCATTTTATTTGTATAGCACTTTTCAAAACAGGAGTAGCAATTTCCTATACAGAGGGAAATATTTAAGAGAAGTTATAAGAAATGTTGCCAGTAACACTAATGTTCACTACCATCAGTGTTTCCTCCATCCTCTGCCACTTTCTCCTAGAATTTTACTTGCTCTTTGGATCCTTTTACTGTATATTTTCAGTCAAAATAGCCCCTATAATATCTGCTACATATGGACACACTTTTGATTGGATCACCAAACAATGGAAAGACCTTTTAGTAACTCTTTGTGTTTAAGGGTCTTTGGTATATTTCTAAACTAATTTGATTTGAGGAAAATCCATATTACAAAAAATGCAAACAAATACAACAAAAAGGAACAACAACTAGCACTTAGGGCTATTAACCCAAACAGTGAGAATGTCACTGGCCCCACGTGTTAATTACAGTAGCTTTGTACTGAGAGAGTAGACAGTATAGAATCTATCTATGAAAAACTGTAAATAAATATTGTCAGTAATTATAACCTGTAACCTTTAAAATGGTATTTAAGAACGATAAACTTTGATATGTTTCTGTAATTGACTCATATCACCATCATAAAATAATGTTGTCACATTATTATTCTTATTTATCTATTTAATTTTTGTTTTTAAAGATTTAAGAACCAACGCGATCTACAAAAGCACACAGAGGTCCACAATGAGGGCACAGTGTATCACTGTACTGTGGAGGGTTGTGATTACTCTTGTCACACATTCCAAACTATGAGCCACCACTTCAAGAGAGTACACGAGGTTTGTTAGCACCAACATAAAGTGAACCTCAGTAGTTAAGATAATGCTCTGTTACTGACATTAATCATGATTTTTTTGACCAACAGGTCGGGGGGATGTCCAAATATAAATGCCATATTTGTGATAAGGTCTTCTCCTGGTGTTACACTCTCACACTTCATCTTCGCAAAAAGCATGAGCTGAAATGGCCCTCTGGACATTCACGCTTTAGGTAAGTTATAGCGGCCAATGAGCGCTCAGTGCATTTACATGGCAGCTTCATCCAGTCTGATTATGTAAACTAGATGCCGTCACACATGGGTCGAACATTTTGGACCCACTAAAAGAGACCTGTGGAAAAA
Source organism: Seriola dumerili (assembly GCF_002260705.1). Taxonomy (NCBI): domain Eukaryota; kingdom Metazoa; phylum Chordata; class Actinopteri; order Carangiformes; family Carangidae; genus Seriola; species Seriola dumerili. The sequence goes on along the minus strand of NW_019176548.1, from coordinate 111,411 downwards.
ATATCTGAACCTGAGGCGCACACATTTATTGTTTTACAAAAGAGAGACCTGAGAACAGTAAGATCTGACCCGAATAAACCTGAAGATATTTAGACTCGATCCAAAATGTGGTTGATCCTTAGAGACCATAACTGAGAGAGAACACAAACAAAGGCAGCAGTGTGATGCACTATCAAAGAATTTGATCACTTACCAAGCAGCCATGGTGGAAAAGACCAGGTATATAATAATATTAATAATAATGATAGTAATTATAGTGATGATGATAATAATAGTAAAAATGATGATAATAATTATGTCCTAAAAATGAAGATAAAGTCATAGAAACTCCACCTGATACCTTGTATGCAGGTCTATTCAGGTCCACTTTGGTATCGGACATATTGACACACAGTGCCAAGACCCACTGTGACAGCATAGTGGTAGGATGAAAGGAGAGGTCATTGCGCCCATCAATACATCCTCATATTCAAAATAATTCCACCCAGAAAAGTGACACAGTCACCTCTAAAAGTCTAAATAGGTGAGTTACTAATGCTGCACATTTTAGTATTTGAGGAAATTCAGACACGTTGACCCTGTAATGAAATGCTTTCCTGCATCCTGAACCCTCCAACATACATGGACACTCAGGAATCAGTGTATTTCACCACTACTTGGGTTGGGGGTACAGATGTAATCTGATTCAGACCCCGTTGCAGAATTACAGTAACCAGGTTACATTTTCACATATTTTGGAGTTATTCCTGTGTGTCTCCATTTTGGACAGAACTTCATAGCATCCTTGAAACTGTCTTTCTAACCAAAATTATTATGAGTTTTGAGTTGATGGATAAATATGTGTTGAGAATATTACTTGTAAGAAATCTTTAACTAAGCAATGACTGAAAAAAGAGATACTTGGTGTTCATGTAGTGGAGGTAATTAATTTTAATGAGGGAGCCCAGACTGATATACTTTTTGAGATGTGATTAGTGTAAAAAAATATTTTCTGTTTTCTCCACAGATACAGAAAGGATGTAGATGGCTTCCTAAAAGTAAACATGGTACGATTTGAGACTGTTGAGGTGACCAAGGAGATCATGAAGAACATGGCCAAAAAGCCACAGAGCCTTCGGAAAAGTCCTCGGACCAGCAGCCGGAACAAGAGGGCTGCAGTCACGCCAGAGAGCGGCCGAAGCTCTCCTGCAGGATCCTCCTCGCCCTCCTCCAGCTCCTCCTCCTCATACTCCTCAGAGTTCTCTGGAGGTGAGGACGTTTCGTCGCAGCCCAGCCCCAGAGGCAGTGACTCTCCGGTCTACTGTGTGATGAGCACCATCCCTCACATTGAGGACGAGCCTGGAGGATTATCTCAGGAGGACTGCGATGGTAGTGGGACATCTGGAGCCGTTCAGGCTCTGACAGAGGTTGCGAGGGGCCTTGGCATGGACGTGGTTTGATTGACATTTGCACTGGGTGAAATCACAGATGTCCAGTGTAGGCTCTCGTGTAGCTGTTATGCAATGACATTTTTTTGTCTTTTTTAGTATATTTGGCTGTGGAGCTCTCAGTGGAGATAATACTGGAACTATTTTTTTCTAGCCAAAGCCTTGTCATGCTCTCCAGTGTTTGTAGTGATGATACATTGAGATGGTTCTCTCTACACTGGTTCTAGGGGACCACACATTCACCATAGCAGCTCTTACTAACTCTAATGCCTCAGCTTAGCTTTGTGACGTCTTGTGTTTATGAGATCGCCTGTTAAACATGCAGTAGATGACTCTTTCTGACAAATTTTACATGAATGAGGCAACAGCACTACAAAGCAAGTTCAAAGAAATGATGTTCTTTACACACCATGTTCCATTTTCTGTGATAATTCCATGATATTCTCCAACAGAGGATTTAAGAGGACATTATTTTTTATTGTAGCCTTGGAATGTTGCTTAATTTTATTGTTACATATTTTAAATACATTTTTATAGAAAAGTAAATTTTTGTTGTGTTTTTTTTTTTTTTTTTTTTCCCCTGTAGGAAGGGCAGTGTTGATAGGTTGGTTCGTCCACCACTTTGGTCCAGACTGAAAGATCTCATCAACTATAGGGTGGATTTCCTTTTCATCTAGCGACATCACCAAGTCAAAAAATTCCATACCTACAAAACCTGGTGTATTTTGCATTTAATGCTAGTAAGCAAAAGTAAACAAGCAAACACACTAAACTAAAATTCTGAACATGATAAACCTTAAACCTGCCAAAGGTCAGCATGTTAGCATTGTCATCGTGAGAATGTTAGGATGTTGATGTTAACATTTAGCTCAAAGCATCATTGTGCCAAAGTGCAGCCTCACAGAGCCACTAGCACGGCTGTAGACTCTGAATTTAGCTTGGTAACATTTTTTAAAATGTTTTCTTTCCCCGTAAACATGAACATTGATGCCACTGGACCAATTAATATCCCACTGAATCTATGTAGGCTTGTCCATGATCATTTTTGAGCTTAACCTAAAAAATGTGCAAGCATATGTATCTCAATATATTTAATCAAAGGAGTGATTACAGTGTAAGAATGACTGTATTGTTCTCATAATCAATTCAAGACCACCATGCTTTATTAAGAATCTTTATTCCCTAATTAAAGCTGTCCTTGTTAATAATACTTGAGACATTAATCAAAAGCTTCTCACTTTCACTGTTTTTTTATATCTAGGACAATGCAGAGACCCACTGAATTAATGCACAGAACAGAATGACCAATGAACTGAGCAGGCATACTGTAAATGAGTGATTGTTGTTGTTGTTGTTGTTGTTATAGGAATAGATGCTCTACTTCTTTGTCAGACCGACTCAGGGGACTCATTGTCCCAGGTAGGATGTTGCCAGAAAGCCAGGATGAGGGAGTTGCTGTCTGCAGTGGTGGAGATGACAGTTTTCGTGACATGAGTGTAGAAACTCCCTCCCTGTAAGGTAAGCAGTCTCCTGCTTCCTTGAAGAAAGAGGATGATAAAGAGGTGGCATAAAGAAATCGGGAAAAGCTTCTTTTTGCCTCTGTCCTACAAGAGGTATCCTGATCCCTTTGCAGGTATTCAGTGAATAGTCATTTTGTCTAGAGTGGAGATCCTTTCTTTTGTGTATGACCCACGTTGGCTCCCATGAAGCAGTTGGGTAGGGATACATTTCAGCTTCTGGATAAGAGATAAGTCCCCCAGGAGTGCCGGTAACATAACATCTACTGCTGTTAGGATACAAGACAGAAAAATGACCTATGTTTATATGTGGCACTGGTATGGTGCTTGAAGACGGACGTGTATGAGTTGTACTGAATGGAGATGGATCAGTGTGCAAAGCCTTAGAAGGGTCAAACTGGTCGTCTACAATCTCCTGCTTCACCCTCTTCACTTTAATGAAGCTGTCACACTCAAGCTGCCTTTTCCTGTCAAGTGAGCCGCCATGTCTGCCGTCATGTTCAGGAGTCACTGCTCCATCCCAAGATTTGTCTCTGAGAGGCGAACCCTGTGTGGTGTCAGTGTGGTGGTCCCTGTGTTTCTCCTCCTCATCAAGTCTCTCTCTCCAGTGCAGGTTCGGAGGTTGTTCCAGTTTCTCCCTCTTGGTCGTATGGCTGTGGCAAGACGCTGGTGAAGATGGGGAAAGGTCAGAGGTTTTTCCTGTTTCACTCCTTTCACCGGTGTTTGTATGTGCAGGCCGTCCACACGGAGAGTCTACAAAGTGAGAAGCAGATCAGCTTTGATAATATGACACACATCATCCTGTTGCTTAAGGTATTTCTTACATTGCTGGCCTTAAACTCACCTTGATTTGGATGCATGCAGGAGGGCTGCTCTGATTGCTGGTGTTGTACTGAGTCTGGCAGACTGACGGCAGACGGATACTCAGGTGTCGGTTCTTGATGGTGACTGTTCGGTTTTTGCTGCATTTTCTGTTAAATGATGCGTCAAGTAAAGTTTGTAAAGCACAAACTAGTTTTGGAATCGGGATTAAATCAAAACCAACTCAAAATGACAATAGATCTGAAATAAAAGATAAAAGTTTTCTACACACATGAACTCCAGAAATGTACAACAATAATTGTCTTATATGTGTAACTCCTTAAAACTGAGCTTATAAATATTGTCTGTCAACTGAAATACCTTATATAGTCATGTCTGGCTCTAAACCTTTTATTTGTCTTATTGACAAGATAAATAATAATAAAAAATATGAAAACAGAAGCATAATTTAAATATATTTGTCACATTATGGCTGCTTTTTATATAAATAATATCAAAATCTAGTTTAACTGACTTATTTTAATTTCAGACACAAAATTTGAAAAAAAGGCTAAATACTTCCTGAATCTACTTGTTTACTTGACTGAAATTCAAATGCATTTCATCATTACCTCGAGTTGTTTGTGGTAATAAATCTTCCATGCAATGCACACATGCAGAGCACCCCATCTCCCTCGCTTCTGAAAAAAACAAACAAACAAACAACTGTAAATGTTGATTCAATAAATGTTGTTTAATCAGTAGCAATGTAGCAATGACTTTTATAGAGGAAACGGGGGTAAGACTTTAGTTTCACTTTATGTTCCTATGTTTTAATAGCTGTGTCAGTTTTAACTGATGCATCTTGGACTCACTGTCCTGAAGGGCTTCTGTGTTGCTCTGTGAAAGGCAGTGACTGGGGTAAAAGACAGCCTTGTTGTTCCTTGGGGAAGGTGGAAATATGACTGGGGAAAATAACATGACATTCAGGTGTCAGTGTTAACATTCTGAATAAAATCACTTCTAAGTTAAATGTTAACAATACAGCATAGACACACATCCTCTTACTTTACTGTCCTGAGCTTCCATTATAGTCGGTAGGTTTGGTGGGATGGTGGAGGACTGGTGCAGCATGGGAGCGAAGGCATGCTGAGGAGCGTGCTGATGCATTTGTTGACGCTGCTGAACCAGGCAGTGCATATATGGAGCAGACTGCTGGAATATGAGAGTGTGCTTTCAGTTGCTGAGCAGGCAGGATGGTATAGTCCAGAGCAGGGTTTTTCTGTTACTTGTCTGACTCTGAGGTGCTGAATCTAAAATATATCTATCATGTCTGTGTTTATATTTGGCTGAGTTATAGCTCTGAGAAGGAATGCACAAATTGCGAGCCGAATCAGCAGGTCAGATTATAACTTACTTCCTGTCGTTTTTAGAGCACCTGAAACTTTCCCTCAGATTACAGTTTGAAAACCTCTGCTCTAGTGAAAAAAAACCCAGTAAGAAACACTTTTTTTTGGGGTATCCATTTTTAAAAAAGACATGTTGCAATGTAAACAAAACAGTAGAATCAGTCATAAAATGTTTTAACGTAATAAGTGGGTAGTTGGATGTACCAGACTGTGGAGTGTGTTTTGCACTGGAATCAGTGGGTTGGCTCCTGCCATACTGAGGCTGGTTGAAGGCCTGCTGGAGTCCGAACACTTGGCAAGATGGAGCTTTGTTTTTTCAGAAGAAAGTTATCAGACCAGCCAGTCACTAGGACGTTCAGATTGTTCTTGATGTCCTCTTCTTCCAGATTAGGATTCACCCTTGCAGCCAAGACACAAACGATAAAAATCATCAAAAACATTCACAGAATTACAATATACATTAGCTGGACGTATTTTTCAGGCAGTTTGTCTTGCAAATCAGATGCAAATGACGGTATCTTGTTAGATTGCATTACAGGCAGTAATCCAATTAAGGCATTCAGTGTGCCAAACCATTTAATTAATTTAGGATCCATCCGTTTCAAGGACAAATGATTAGTAATGCTGTTAGTGAATGGGGAGCACTGTGATATGTAGTATATTGAATATAAAACTACAGCCAGAGGAGGCTGCAAGATTCCTTTCTAGTGTTTTATTATGAATGTGTGTGGTATATATCATCCTAATAGGCAATGTTTGACTTTACTTTCATCGGGACTTCCAAACAAAACCAGAGATTCACACACAAAAAAGGAGTTTTAAGCATCTTGCCTGCAAAAAATTCATACATATATATATATATATATTAATATTTATTGAAGCTTCTGATGAGCATGAGTGCAAAGTTGAACATAAAATGCTCTTTTGCTGATTTGTGAGTATCAGACATGAATATCTGAAATAATGAATCTATTGATAGGAAATTAATCTAAAAAAAAATGTAATAATATTGATAGTGGGTTCATTTTTTACGTCATTTTTCAAGAAAAAACTTCAACCATTCTCTGGTTCCAGCTCCTCAAATGTGAGGATTTTTCTTTGTTTTTCTTTGTAAATTGAATAGCTTGGAGTGTTGGTCAGGCAACACAATAATGAAAAATAAGTGTTTGTTGTAGCTCTAATAAATTCTTTTCATTTTTGCAGTCAAAGAGCTTCTAACTCACTTAATGTTGAAAAAGAAATCTTTCTGTACTCATTCAGAAGATGGATAAAAACAGTAACACTTTTAGAATATAATGATTTAATCTACATCTGACAGTGTCAGACAATTAAACATCTCAGAAGTCTGTTGAGGATAATATTTATTACAAGACTGTTGTATTGGATTGTATTTAGAGTGTTGTCTGTGTTTGCAGAGTATATAATAATCATCCTGGCTCCTTCTCTGCATTTAAAGAAAGGATGGAGGGTGGTGTCGATCTCTTTTCTGTTTCTGAGCTACTCCTCAATCCTGCTGTTTGTGTCAGTGCCCCTTTAACCTCTCTTGGCTGCAACAGTCTAAGAGCCTGATCCCTCCTTTCTCATAAAGACAAGATTAGCTGGAGGTTACACATCCTATGTTCTCTAAATTTCGTCCATGTCAGCGTGCTACAGAAATCTCTTAATCTCATAAAGGAGCTGTTTGTTAAGGAGCACAAACAGAGTGGATGAGGCATCAGAAACAGCTTGCTGCGTCGTCTGAAGGCACGATGAGTGCCGTTGCTCACCTTGGAGACCAAACACCCGCTATCAATTATTCATCAGTTTAAGCTTTGAAACATCCTGAGATTTATGTTTTCATCCTCAGTATCGAAAGTTAAGAGATTACAGTTTATATTTAATGTGTGTAAAACGCAAACAGATGAGTTTTACACCTCAGTACTGACTGAACAATTAAATTAAGAACTTTTTAAGCAATAGCAGTAAAAGTTCACTGGTTCCAGCTTCTCAGATGTTAATATTTTCTAGTTTTCTTAGTCTTGTATTACAGTAAACTGAATATCTTTGGGTTTTAGACTGCTGATAAGACAAAATTAGAGATTTAAAGACATCACCTTAGGCTCTTGAAAGTTGTGATTGGAATTTTTCACTATTTTCTTACACTTTATAGAACAATCTGTTAATTTTATAATGAAAATAACTGATACTTGAAGTCTTCAAAACAGTTATAGCCCCATTGTAAACAGTCATTAATTGAAAAATTGGTGCTTATTGAAATGAATGATATCAGGGGAGAAAAAGTTCCATGCACAGAGCAGCCTTGTAAATACATGAAAACTGGTGGAAAGTCATTTTCAGGTGTAATTTCAAGTGAGACATTTTACCTGTTTACCTCCTGCAGTATTTCTCCATTGTAATAAAATTAAATGCATATATTCTATAAATATGTTTCTTACCTGTGTAATGAAGAGACGTAGATGGAAAATCTCGACTTCCTGATGTTTAAGAGTTATTATCCAGTGAATAAGACCCAGCTCCTCAAGCCTGTTAGTCAGCCAGCAAAGTAAAGACAAATACTTCCAATATGTCCTTCCTTACATTTAATTATCAGCCACATTAACTACGCTGATCGATTCCACTATCAGTAGAATCCTCGTCGTCTTCCCTCTGAACTGACTTCAGTTCAGCAGGGACCACCTGTTGCTCTGAGGCAGTTTTAGCTGTCTGCTGTCCCTGGTCAATTAGTCAGTGTTACTTACCAACACCAGGAAAGACCATTAACTACTCCTAATGGCTTAAACTAATCCCATCAGCCCCCTAAACCTTTCTGATTCAGTTTAGAGAAAGACAGCTTACAGTATGTGGCAACAGGAGGGCATTTTCAAAAACCGACGCTGGAGAGACATTGAAAATATGACATCGAAATGAATAAGTATGTCACCATATAATGTGCAACTTACACATGTGGGATCAGTGGCAATGCTCTGCTAATGTATCCAAACATTGTGTGTAATGTTACATTCAAGTCTGCTTTAAGTAATCAGCTCTGGCTCTTAAATATGTGTGTTGTTTTTAATTCATAGTTGTCTTTGTAATGATTTAGTTTTTTGTTTGTTTTTTAGGTATTTAAGTTTAAGTTTAGGTTATTTGACCTTTCACATTTTATATTCTATTTATTTCATATTTTATATTAATAATATATTTAGTATTTATCATTATCATGCTGTGTTGAATGTTGTGCTGTCTGTCTTGTTGCACTTTGAGCTTGTAAATTGAGATTTACCTATCTTAAGTTTTTTGACATATCGGTATTAGTTGATTAATCGATAAGTCAATTGTCAGAAAATTAAGATGCAACTATTTTGTTTATTGTTTAACAAATTTTTTAAGCAAAAATGCCAAAAAAAAAGGTTTTTTGTCACAGTAAACTGAATTGTTTTGGATTTTGGACTTTGAGAAACTGAGATGAGTTTTTCACTATTTTCTAACATTTTATAGACAATTGGTTTTTTGAGGAAATAACTGGCAGATTAATTGATAATGGAAATAATCATTAGTTGCAGCCCTAATATCAGGTCTCTTTAAGCAGCTCTGAAATTACAGTCAAAATGAAAAAAAGAATGGCAGACCTCATACAACAGGAATTTATTCATCATTGTTTAGTCTGTATTTTTAATGCATTTTCATAAACGTTCCATTAAATTATATAAATTAATAATTTTCACACAATCTCTACAGTTATTATATAATTCCCTTTACAGTTTTAATACATTTGGAATAATGTTCTATAATACATATTAACTGTGTACATTATATATTTAACTGTTTTTTCAATTAGCAACAAGAATTCATCATACTTTATGGTATTGTACTTACAGGAAACGATACAATAATAGCAACAACAATAACAATCAGAAAGCGACTTTAAAATTCCACTCTCTTTCTAAAGAATTTTAATATTTTTTTGTTTGTTTTCCAAGAGCTTTTTTTACTGTGGTCACTGACTTTTTTGAGTATACTTTATTTTGTCACTGTTTCAGTGTGAATACACAACATCCTGAAAACCAGCTTACAATTCATATGTCGTAGGGAACTAGGACATAGTTAATGGTTTGTTGCACACAAGTACAGTATGACAAAGTTAAGAAAAAAACTTGAATATACTCTGTGCTCACACCCTAAATAAAAACTACTCGATGTTTAAATCAGTGAATATAAAGCCTTTCCCTTTGGTTTGTACAAATAAATAAGAGGTTGATAAAATATGAATAAAATACTTTAAAACAGTCAGCAGTTCACCTCCCTGACAACTGATATTTCATCTAAAGGCAGGGCAGATAATTATCCTTTATTGTTTCAAGGGGAGATTTATTTTCATAGATTGCATGTGCTCATGTCTCACATGGAAAACAGATGGTAGATGCAGTACGTATTGCTTATTATGAGGAGCATCAACAACATTTAGGGCTCACCTTTTAGTTTCTTAAGGATCAAACTATTTTTTTTTTTTCTAGAACTACTTATTTCACTCGTTTATGTCAACTGTCAAAATGAACCACTTGCAAAGGCTGCTCTTTGAAAAACAGGAAGTTGATGTTTCAGCCACAAAGCAGCATGTAAGGTCACTGTGAAGCACAGAGGAAGCAAATCCGTCTGCTGGCTCCAAACACTTCAGCTCCCAGTATAGCTTTTATGTTTGGTTCCCTGATGAAATGCTTCTAAATACTGACACACATTCTTTGAATTGTGCGAACTGGCTCAGGCTAATTGTCCTGAATGGCCCTAGACAAACTGGGCTACCCTTCAATTGGATCCCATTAAGCAGAACATAAGACGGTGATTGGATGAAGCTTTGGGATGACATGTTCTCCTTGATTAGCTAATTCCATTCTCACTAACCATCCAAATCCTGTTAGTACGGGCCTCCATCGAGGAACGGTGTACACTGGCCACAAACCATTACCCTTTATAACCTACAACTCACTCATATGCTAAGACTCATTAGAAAGCTTAAAGCAGCTTCTTTAGCAAGGAGCTAAAGTGTACATTACTGTAGACTAATTTTATTCATTCACAGCTGTTGAAATGTTCTTCTAGTATCTGAAATTCCTAATTTCCTAATTACAAATGACTGAAGTCCTGCTAATAAATCCACCACGCTGTTATTAGTAGTCTGTATTAGCTTATTGCAAATATATATGTGTAGGTGTACATTATATGTTGGCTGATTAATAATAAGAAATTGCAGCACAGAAATACAAAAGATATATTTTAGATTATTCAGAAACATGTTGCTATTACTTTGTCCACTAGAGAGCACTGACAGTTTATTTTCCATCTGTAAAATGTCCCATGCTGTACATATTGTGGTCATATCATTATCATATATTTTAACTGTCAGACATCTGACATGGCTCAATAATCCAGTGTTGGTCAAGGTAAACAAGTGAAGGTCCAACCGCCTTCATGATGATCCTGCTTCTAGTATGACGCTGCAAATATGAATTGGTAAGAAAAGAAAAGTGATGATGTTTTCTTTCTGCAGGTTGAATGCCAGCACAGGGCCGTCCTGTTTACAGAACCAGGTGTAGTTAACCACATCAGCCTTTTGTCGCCATTATTCCTTGTAAGTACCTTTTTAAAATTGTGATGAATGTTTTCTTTTGTCAGAGTCTGACAGTATCTGTATGTGTTTATTGTTGTAGCTCATTGGAAATGACTCTTACACAACGTAACTTGTGTCATGTCTGTGTCCAAAGTGTCATGCTGCATTCTTATGTCAAATGAAAAATTCTGTCTTGTGCAGTTTTTATACATCTGTATAATTCAGGATATAACTCACATGAGGCTGGAGCATCTGGGAAGTTAAAGGATGCATCATCATCACTGATTTTACATGTAAAAGTCAATTCCGTAGCATTCACTGAATTCTAGAGGGAATTTGGCACCTTGAGAAAATTACTTAACTGACATAATTTGAGTAATTGAGATGCATTTTTAACAGAGTCTGTTACAAAGCAGGGTCATTAAAATTTGAAAGACATGAGCTCTGTCTCATTTCTATACAATGCTGTATTTCTGCGCTATTCACAACTGCAAAAAAGTATTTTAAATCTTTACAGACATTTTTATTTTTATCAATGGTGGAGGAAGTACTCAGATATTTTACTTAAAGTACCAAAAGTAGCAGTGCTTATTTCAGAATACTGTCTGTACTGTCTGTACGATTATAATTATTGATAAAGGTGGAGTTAATTTTAGCTACTTTATTTACTGCTGGATAGCTTGTGGATTTCTCCTTTTCAGGGATAAATTAAGTTTTGTTTTCTTTAAAGTATAATAATACATTTATTTGTTGATTAGATTTTGTATTAATAAAATAAATCTGCAAAGTGGATTATCAAATAAATGCAGTGGAGTAAAAACTACAGTAATTCATTGAACCTATAATAGAGAAGCATAAGTAGCAGTCAGTGGAAATACTCAAAGTACTTGAGTAAATGTACTTAGTTACTCTACACCGCATATTTTGGTTTGTGAAGTGTAATTGGTGGCTTTATTTTTGGTTGTGGCTTTTTAGAGTTGACTTTTGTTTGACGTGACAGTTCATGTACTGCATTATTTCTTTTTGGAGTAAAACTAAAGAACGTTGAGCTCTTGTACACTAACTTTACACTAACAACAGTACTATATTACAGTGCATACTGTGTACAATTAGTATGTAGGATGGAACTGGGACACAAGTACTTAACTGTATGTTTCACTCAGGATTTTGATTGAGATTTTCTGGTTTACTCAATCTGAACTTTACATGCACTTATTTTGTCTAAATTTTCCACATGAAACCATTCCCTTTGACCATGCTACCAAGTTGCATTATGGGAGGTGTAGGAAGAAGTGTTCTCGGAGATTGGGCCATAAAACTCGTATCTCATCCTTTCCTGTTTTGTTTCTAAAAAGCGTTTATGGACATGCAACACTTGAGAAATATGTATCTACCCAAAGCTTTAAAAAAAAAAAAAAAAAAAACTTTTAAGAAAGGCAAGAACAAAGATGATAAGGTAGACGCACTTTATTCCTAAAACAGAAGCTGCACCATCAGTAGCGGCACACAATTATATGTACACATATTCACACACACAATTACCTAAATCTGTTATATAAAATATATAATCTGACAATGTACCTTTTAATTCCTCTTCAGAGCTCATTGAGTTACTGTGCGAGAGACTCTGGAGCCAAAGCAGACAGAGAGGTAAGTCTCATCCACTCATTGGGTGGGACGCAAATGCCCAGGCCAGCTTTTACTTCATTTTTACAGCATGGCAATAAAAAGGTCTGTACCCTTTGAAAAAATAATATTCTAAAAGCAATCTACAGCAAATTCACTTGAACAGGTTTTTCCGTGTTGTAATTGAGAAAATTACACTTTTTAAACCAATTCCTTTACAGTGAGATGTACACACCCTCTAGGATTTGTAATATATAAAAGATATTAAGCATTAAAAATTCCACATTTAAAAACTTACAATAAATAATATATGCAGGCATTTCATTAAGATAAAATTTCATAGATTGCAATCTACAGTCATTAAAAAGACAATTTATTCTCCTTTATGAAACGTCCCTTGATCTTCCAAAATGCTAAAATGGATTCTTGGCATCTGATTGATTGATTGGTTGATTGGAAACTTCCAGTCAGTCAGTGTTGTGTAAGATACATCAGGGAGGAGGAGGAGGAGGGATGCTTCCTCCACATTTGCCCTGATGGAGTGTGAGGTCCTTTTGAGTGTCGCGGATCCACGATTCGACCGAGCGACCCATCCGATCAGATCCCAGCAGTTTGATCCCGTTAGAGTTCAGAGCATGTTCATGATAAAGTTGTACATCTGGGTGAGCACCACAAAGTGAACAGGCAGACAGGAGCGCCGGTCCTGGGTCGCAGGGTCACACGTCAGCCAGGAGAGGGCGTTGTATTGCTCTAGAACAAATCTGTCACGTGGAAGGCAGACAGAGCAGTGTTAATACAAACAGTGTAACACAGGTCTCTCTCATTATTTTAACATGCAGTTTTCACGGCGTACAGACTTTTGTGATGTGAGCAACGTACCTGAGCACATCAGAGGTGTGGTTAGAGTCCAGCGGGTGGGAGTGTTTACTGTGCAGAAGCTCGTCTGATTGGACAGAAGACACATGCAGGTGCAGAGAGGCCTGGGAAAACAAAGATGGAGACAGTCTTTAGACTGATTTGTAACTTCACCTCTGGTCTTTTTAGAGATACAGAGAGCATTTAAATAATTATCAGTCACCCTTTTATCACCAGTGCAAAATATAAATATATATTTATAAGTATATATTTGGGTGTTGACTGTTGGTCAGACAAAATAAGACATGTTAAGATCTCACATTTGGTTTTAGGAAAGTGTAATTGGTATTTTTCAGTATATTCTGAAAATAAGTGTTAGTTGTAGCTCTACTTGAATGTGACTAACAGTTTTTCCACACAGCAGAAAAATTGTTTTGGCAATCCAACAAAAACTGTTTAAAAAAAAAAAAAGTAGTCTAGTGTAAATCTACCTTGAGGAAGAGAGGGCACTGGTTCTGGGCTTGAGGGCAGGCCGACCAGAACCAGTCCGGCAGTGGTCCAGCCTTTGCTGTGGAGACAAAGTAGCCCAGAGCCATCGGCTGCTGCAGGATGTTCAGAGCCTCTTCGTGGGACTCCATACGATCTGCACTCTGGCCCTGCAAGACGATAAAATTAAACAACAGGGTAAGAACTTATTTTCTACAACTCGGGTTTTGAATTTAAATTGTGTATTTTGTGTTATTCATATCCTGTTTAAGGATAAACTGACTTGAATTCTGCTAGGATACAATGCAGAGAGTTCAGGGTGAGCATATAATTCATTTTTCCTATTTCAGCACACGTTTAAGGGGGTCTTTATACAAATAGATAATTTCCAATCTGTTGTATCGTACTTCATGCTTCAATTATAAGCAAAATGTGATTCAGCTTTGTTACAGTCTGCTCCACCTTAGGCGCACTTTGTCACATCAAATTTCTGATGTTGCTTTGTCTCAGATCATGGAAGAATAAAAACAATATGACAATTATGTGACACCAAGTTTAAAATTGTACTTTTTATCCAATTTGAGGGTAAAAACAAGAAATGAAAATTCCACAGCTGGGTCAATTCATGAGTAAAACTGTGGTGAAGCCGTGTCTCTGTTCTTCATTGTAGCTATCAAAAAAAGTGACTGACCTTGCTTCCATCTCCCCCCTGGTGGTAGTGGGAGCTAGGAGAGTGAACAGGGGACGTTGTGGGGGAGTTGGGCAGGATGTTGATGAGGTCTGGGTCCACCATGTCGTTGTCAAACAGGTCAAAGATGCCCATTCCATCAGATCCATCTGCAGAAACAGAAAACATGCAGAGAGCTCAGGGTTTGACTGTGGATCAACTTAAGCAGCATGCAGCTTTCATGACTGATATAACACATGAAGATATTGAAGCGATGTTTTTCTTCTGAGGCCTTGTCAGCTACAACACGTACCAGGATTTATGGAGTTGAAGTCCATGGGCTCTGAAGTGTTAGTGTTGACCTGCACCATGGCTGAGGTGGGGAACACCAGGATGTGTGTGCAGGATGTGTCCTGAGGAGTGCTCAGCTGCGATGTCTGCATGTTCAGTGTGGTGCTGCGACCAAACACTGAACCTGTTGAGACAGAATCTGCAGAGACGAGTTGGAGAGGAGACAATCGTAACTTACAAACTTAACTGGCCTCTGTTACAAAGGTTTAACAACCTTAACACCATCTTATTTTACCTGGCATGATGACAAAAGAACCCTGTGGCTCCATGGCAACCAGACAGGCGCTCAGGATGCTGGGAGTGTCAGCCGCAGAGATGCCACACATCCTACATGTCTCCTTCAGACGCTTACTGAGGGACTGTAAGTTCCTCCTGCTCAGCAGAATACTCCAGTCTGAAACAGATAAGAGCATGTTAGTGTATGTTCATGTCATTAAGTTAGCTGCACACTAAAAACACCGCAGGAGTCTGTGTGTACCTCTCAGCTCGCCGTGGCCCATCCTACCAAGCCGTCCAATGACCACTCTCCATGGCAGCGATGTCACCTGCACCAGGCCGAGACACCACTCCCACAGCTTCTGCAAACCCAGTCGTCTGGCTGAGCCCTTTTTCCTGCGAGCCCTGCCAAAACAACATATGTAGTTTTAATACACACAAATTTACCAGTAACTTAACTAGCGATACTGCGGGACTGATGCACTTTTTTTTTTCGGTGCGTGAGTGAACGTACCTGTTGGGTACATCAATACTAATGATGCAGGTCTCCAGTAGTTCTCCGTGTTGGTCGGTGCAGGAGGCCAGCAGCCAGCGCTGGTCATGGGACAGACAGTAGCCAACAAACAGGATGTTGTATTTCTGGGACGCTTCACCGAAGGTCTCCCCGAGCTCCGTCTGCTTGTCTTTCACGGGAGCCAAAATGAAGGGCGGCGTATACAGACGCAGACACTCGGGCCTCTGCACAAAGGAAAAAACTTGTTAGTTTAAAAGAGAAAACTCAAGAGGACATAACACGGTGTCAAACTCTGTGCTGGCCGGCAAACCTCCACCAGCCATCAGAGTAGTTTCAGATACCAGAATGACAGTTACCTCTGGGTTCTTGAGTGCCATGTCAATGGCAAGACCAGGGCCAAAGCCGGTCAGAGCCTTGAAGTTGGTGGAGTTGGGCAGAGGCCGACGACACTGAGTGAACACAGAGAAGGCCAGCGACTTGAGGTGCTGGCCATAGAGGTGGCGCTCCCCGCTGTGCACTGGCTGCAGCAGATACTGGCAGGGAACAATCTGAGAAGGAAAAAAATAACAGTGGGACTTTAAGCACATCAAATGCATTATCACAATCGTGTGTTATCTGCACAGTAACTTTTGAGTTGGCCACAGATGTATGTATGTATTTTAGTTTTCACTAATAGTGGTTGGTTTACTTTTGAACTGTTAATAGTAATTTGTGGATGGCATAAAATGAGGTATCTCTTCAATAGTTCATGGCAATGTCCAGTCATTCTTACTCACTTGCAAAGTGACTAGATAACATTTATAGACAAGATGGTAGTGGAAAATGTTCTCTGTTGAATTCAGAATATATATATATATATATTTATATAGTGATTTGTGTGTATTAATGCATGCACTTCATTTATGTTTAATTTTAGTACATTTTTTTAGCTGTTGCTATGGTCTGCCATTAAAGAGAAAAGAGTAATGTGAAGGGAACATGACAGAAAGGATGGAGATTAACTCGGCCACGGCTGTACTAAAGACTTGAACTGAAATCATTAGCACATTCACACCTATTGTGTTTCAAAATTCCCTCTGGCATACTGATGCAATCTCGTGTCACTATATCATAGGTGTGGCAGTTACCACCTCTATTAGTGTCTGCTAATGAGTCCCCTTGCTCCTTTCTCATCTCCCTTTGTGCCTGCTGGTAAGCTGCTCTATTCGAACTAAACTGCCAAAAGGAGGTGATTAGTTAAAACTAAAGATGACATCAATCACAGCTCACTAGCAGATTTATTTTTGACTGTGAGACTAACTTGTCCATCTGATAACACTGTTACAGATTCCAAGTCATCCACTTCTATTGGAGTATTTCTTTTAAATCCACTTCCCCAAATATTCATTCTCATCCTGTCAAATCTCTGTTTCCTCGAGCTGTACCTGCACTGAGACAGCGTTTCTGATGTGAGAAGGCAGGAACTGGAGCATCTCCATGTAGCAGCGCAGCAGGCCCAGTGTGTAGGTGCTGGAGTGGACCTCTCTGTCTGCATCTTCGTAGCTGAAGGGGTCGACGATATACACCACGATGGCGGGCGGGTAAGACACAGCGTGGGACTCTCCATCTGTTGGCTTTCCTACTTTATCTCTCTCCATTGTGCTGTCACGAAAAGTCAGATAATTACTCAACAGGTCAATAAATTATCTTAACTGAAGCTGTTCAAATATTATTGTACACACAGACAGTATGCAAACTTTAATATCAACCATTGAGCCGGTTGCCACTACAACAGAAACAGCTCCCAGCAGGAGACATATACAAGCAATATGATGGGCATCAAAGTAGCAACAGGTGGTGCTGACAAATGTATTTTTAAAGTTTAAAGTTTTTGAAGAATTTTATGATGAAATGTGTTTTAGCACGACAAAAAATGACCAGAATGACAAGTTATTGTTTCAGTGCATCGTAAGGTCACTCGTCACCAAGTTGTTGATCAATCGACACAACTATTTTAATGATCAATTAAATTAAACTATTTTGATGATCAAGTCCATTTTCAAGCAAAAATAGCAAATATTTAATGCTTCCAGCTTCTTTTCCTTGTCGTTTGTTACGGTAAATTCAGTATCTTTGGGTTTTGGACTGTTTTGATATTTTATAGATGTTAACTATTAATTGAAAAAATAAGTCAGCAGATAAATTGTTAATGAAAAGAATTTTTAGCTGCAGCCCTTGTCACTTATACTTTACCAGGGCTCCAGATTGTAGCCATTGTAGTTGAAAGGCATACTCTTTCTTCTTCACTGGCTTAGTTGGTCTCTCACTACAGACCAGCACAATCATCATCAGTGTCTGAGTGGGGACCCATCATTGTCTCCACTCTCATTTTGTTTTTCAAAATAATCAGCTATAGGTCTTAGATATAGATCTTTGGAACAGCTAAATGGAATTTGTGCATTTCATCATCAGTGCACATGCACAAGCACACAGTTAAGGGTTAATTTACTGAGGTATTAAATCTCTCTCATGGTGCAGGGAGCGATGACTTTGTTGCATGCTTTTCAAAAAAAAAAAAACAAACAAACAAAAAAACCCAAAACAGATCAACATCCCATCAGCAGAAATAAAAGCAGTGGTAACCTACCTCTCTGGCGTCTCAGTGGGCCCTTGAGGCTGGTTGGCTGAAGGTCCATTTTCAGCCAGCCCCCCTGCACCCTGTGAGTTTGACTGGGGTCCATTCTGAGATGTGTTGCCTTGCAAGCCGGCTGTCCCAAATGGCGAGTAGGAGCTTGGCTTGGCCGAGGCCATTCCCCCGATAGTCTGGGAGCCTGAGGAGGAAGAGGGAGGGGTGCTGTTGACCTGGGCAGGCTGGGCAGAGCTGGTGCTGGAGCTGGTAGTGTTGGTGCTCTGGGGTCCTGAGGAGGTGCTGGAAGAGCTGGAGGTCTGGGAGGAGGAGGAAGAGGTCACCGTAGGGCTGCGCTGGGACAATAGAGAGCTATCCAAAGACTGCTCTGACAGGTATGGAGCTGCAAGAGGTCACAGAGTGAAAACAAAATGATCAATTGTCATTTTTTTTTTTTTTATATTACCAACCATGAGATCTTACTAACTTCAGGTTCAGCCACGGACAAACACCATACCTAGATCATAGCGACACACTTGAGCAAAGAGTTTGAGCTTATTAAAGGCTTCATTGTTTCCGTCTCTGGCAGCCATCTTAAGGAACCAGTCACTAAGGGGCTGCTCCGTCATGCTCCTGCCTTCTGTGGGACCGACCTTCAAAATGCCCTCTTGATGACTCTTACAGATGGGCCTGTGCTGCCCTAGCTGACATGCCTGTTGAGTAAAAGGGAGTGAGAGTGAAATAGAAAGTGTGAATCATTTCTGAGAGAGTGAAACTGTTATTGTGGACATGTCAGGACAAGAAGGATGAGTTTTATAAACTGCCAGGTGCGTACCTCATACATAGCACTGAGATCTTTGAAGAAGGTCTTCGCTCCGCGGAGCAGAGCCTCATTTTCCGGGCATATGACGATATATCCCACATCTCTCTGGGAGCCAAAAGGATCCAGGAGAAGCTTCTCCCAGTAGGGCAAGCCGAAAGGAGACAGCACCACAAAGTCATACTCATAACCAACCAAAAAGGTCGGGATGGGCAGAGGCTCAGGAGACTCGTCTGTGCCTGTGGTGAAAAGAGGAAAAGAGCTCAGCTTTGTCTTCCACAACAAATTGATCAAACACCACAATATTCCAAAACCAATCTCTAGTCACTTAGACATCAGACTAAGGCACAAACGCTTTCCACGCACCATATGATCCCCTCCCAGCCATCTTGTGGAACTGTTGCCAGGTGAGCGGTCCCTGAACACCCCAGGAGCGAACACTCCTCTTCTTCTGAATGGTGTCCTGCAGCACAGGCTGGAGGGACAATAACACCCGCAGGACGTCCTGAGAGAACAGTTTGCTCATGTCTGCTGCTACAAAAGGAAAAACAAAGAGAAAGAAGAAGTCTTAACTTTACTTTGTTTGAGGTTACGAATGAATAAAGGAAAAATAAGCTTGTATGTACTAAGACGGAGTAATATGTGAATACATACATTTGCATTTTGGCCACTGATGAAGACAGGTGCTTTTCACTAGTGTTTCATCTACTTTGCCTCCTGACATATTGTCCATGAACTGCCTGCCATGCTCCAGCGCCATGTAGCAGTCATTATAACAGTCTCTCTCTTCAACCCTCAGAAATGAACTGGGGGCTGAGCCCGGCTTGGGGTACTCCACACCTGCCATTGGGGCAAATGGGTTGGTGCATTGATCCTGCAGCAGCAGGATTAGCTCATCTGGAGGCTTCTCCTTCAGGCTGCCAGCTTTGTGAGTTGTGGAAGCTCGGAGCTCTTCAAAACACCGCTCTGTGTCCCGACTCGCGTCTGAGCCCCGTCCCACCACATCCAGTTCATCCTCCAGAAAGAGCCCGGCTGATTGGCCAAAGCGTCGATTGGTGACAGCACTGAAGCCACAAGTGCAGGGGTACTGGGCCTCGCCGTTGTCCTTCAGGTACACTCCTACATCTGCCCCTCGGATGTTCATGTTGCAGACGCAAACGCAGCAACTGTCGAAGTTGCAGTCCTTGTAGAGGTTCATGACTGACTCAGAGAGGATGAGAGTGACGTAGAGGCTGTGAGCCTCGGGGATGGAGGGTACTGTGGCCGGCTCCACGGAGCTGAGGGGTCGGCAGGTGGAGGGCGTGGAGGCCGGGGAGTAAAGGTCAGAGTTGTCATACTTGAGCGAGCCCTGGACGCTGGCTGGGCCGCGGGGAGTGCGTGGTGTGCGTGGTGTGCGAGGGGTGGGCACAGAGAAGCGTGGCGTGGCTGGAGAGGGCAGGATGCCTGTGCCGCTGTTACTGGGTGGAGCACTGCTGGACATGAAGGGGGTGTGGGTCTGAGGGGTGTAGGTCTGGCTGTAGTCTGGCTCCACACTGGGCACGTTACTGTTACAGAGAGATCAACAGTGATTTCAGATTCTAAAGGTTCCACATATTTTCTACTTCCATGCCATCTCTACACTTTAATTTCTTATTGCATTTTTTTTTTTTTTTTTTTTTGTCATTTTATTACACAATTTTCAGTGGATATAAAACCTATTTAGCATTACCAGTGGGTCAGAGCTTTACCTGTCTTTGGTGAGGAGATTGACATTTGACACTGGGGGTATCAGTTCCATTTTGCCCAGAGTCCAGCTGCGTGTGTACACACAGTCTTCTGGCAGTTTGATAGGCAACAGACACTGGCTGGGTAGTGTCTTCAGAGGGGCGTACATGGAACAGCCGATGAACGACTGACACGTCTCCGGCTTGTACACAAAGGAGAAGTCCTGAAAACAGAGACACCAGTCACTTAATAATTGAAGGCAAATACATTTGCAAAAACATTTGATGTGATTGTGTGATTTTCCACTTGCCCCCACACTTGGTGGGTGTGTGATGTGTCGTACCTTTATTTCAGATGGCTTTGGGCTGCAGAATCCCTCCTCCACCTCCATCTTGAAGTGACTGTTGATCTGGCTGCCGTCCAACAGGGTGAGGCCCGCCCCTGCTTCCAGGCTATCCTTGCTCCCGGAATTCATGGGAGAGTACCCCTGCTGCTCCAGGGAGGGCGGGGTCGGAAACATCTGGTGCAGGTCTGCTGAGCCTAGACAAATAAGACATTGTTACTTCTCTTAAAACAACATGTGCATAAAAGTTACCATGTACGACTGATGATTAACCGATTCTCCCTCTCCTTACTTATGCAAGACAGGGGGTCCAACGTGGCTGGTTTGGCTTCTTTACAGCCAAACTTGTCCTCTGCTCCTGCTCCAGCTCTTTTGGATCCAGGCTGTGCAGACAGGGAGGAAACAAATACATTACAATACATCTTCCGTTTTACTGTCTCAACGGGCTTCACAGGCCCACATCAGCAGTAGTTCCTGACTATTGGAACACTTAAGTGAGTACGACATACAACTTTTGGGCACACAGATGCACTTACCGCCAGCTCATCTTCATCTGAATTGAAAATTTTATCCAGGTCGCTGTAGGACACAGCTAAGTCGTTCTCATGGATGAGGCTGGTCGAGGCGGAGGGTTTGCTGCCTGAAGCACCCTGACCATCTGCACGGAAAAAAAAAACACAAATAGGAGGAGAGGGGGCTTTGAATGGGATGCCAAACTCCAAATATTTAATTCAATCAAATGTCAAAACCTAGAGGCCAAAAAGACAAAGGGATGGCATTCTCACCGTCTGCTGAAGTTCCAGTTCCTTCATCCACCTGGGTCGGAAAAAAAAAAAAAAAAAAAAAAAAAAAAAAAGAGATCAAAGAATTATTTAATTTTACACAGAGTAGATGAGTAGATATATATATACACTGAAAATAGTACCATGTTAAATTTCTTTCTACCACCTGTAGCAATGTGGGGACTTTTATGAGTGGGCCATTGTTTTGTTTCATCATGCACAAAGATGCAGCTGTGCTGGATGTAAATTCAACACATTTACTCTGCAGGGTGATGATTACCATGATATGTGTATTTGCTGCTACAGGTCTATCCCTGTATCCAGTGTCATGAAACTTGTCAGTCAAGTTTGTGTAACATCCTAATTTGGAATTTTGGTGTCATATCTCTCAGGCATAAAATGCTTAAAATGAATGGCCTGAAACTGGCAAAATTATAATTTAACATCAGTAAATGTCTGACGAGGGAGTGACAGGAGTAGGACTGAAAATTTTTTCTCCTATTTGAAAATTATTACTTCTCTGGAATATATAGCTGTTTTTATACAAGCTCAAACATCGACTATCCCAGGTTCCCACTGCTACTTTACCCTGAAAAGAAAGCAGATTTAAATGAAAATTCTTGTCATATACCACACACTTAACCCTGGTCAGGAACACACCTTGTGTTTCTTGTTGCCTTCTCTCTCTGCTCCAGGCTTGTCCTTCTTCTCAGTGAAGCTGAACTCCTCATCTCCCTCCAAGAAGGCATAAGGGTCTGGCTCCTCATTGTGCTCTCCGTCTCCTGTGGTGGAGACGAGATGGCTGTTTCTCCGCTGGGCGTAAGTCTTGACCAGCTCCTGGGACACCTTCAGGGGTCGCGTGGAGCCCGACATCAACCTGTGAGGAGAGAAATTGTGTAGAGATGGTCAGATGGATGCAGGAGCGCTGACTAAATTAACGACTACGTTTGTTTTAATGCGTGTGAGGATGACTAATCAAATACTTACTCGGTTACAGAAACTATGCTGTCTGTTCCTCCGCCTCCCCCAGAATCATCTCGTATTTTATCCACAGGTAGCTGGGGTGTCAGGAAGTTGGAGGCCTTCTTCCTGGGCAGGTTGAAATACTTCCAGGGGTTGTGTGTGGAGTCTTCATTGGGGTTGATGGCTGAACCTACAAAGACAGTGGGTTCCAAGGTTTCGTTGTAGGCTGGGGGGAAGGGCAGAGGCATAGGCATGTTCTCCAGCTGAGGCTCCTCAGATGAGCCTTTCTGTGGAAGCAGACATGGCTCCACTGACGGCGGGTAGAACGGTTGGTGGATAGGCGTGGACGAGTTCTTCATGCCACCTGGAGTCATGTCGCCTTCGACGTGATCGCAGGGATGTGGGCTGAGAGGAGGGGGAGGTGGGGATCCGACGAGGTCTGCAGAGGGGCCGTGTGTGTGTAGCGTAGGGGCTTTGGAGGGTGCCGTGTCCACGTGGTGCAGGCTGGGATACGAGCCCTCCTCCTGTGATCTTAGACAAAGCCTCTGGGTCTGTGGCTCCAGGGACTGCTCCTCGCTCACAGAGTTGCGGTGGTGAAAAGGTGTCTGCGGCCTTTTCTGCTGCTTCTCCCCCTTCTCCAGCTTCTCGCCCAGTTTGTGTTTGGGCGCCGGCTGGGCAGGCTGGCCTAATGAAGGTGGGTGTCCTGAGGTGCTGCTGGATCGCTGTTTCTGATTCTTATGTCTATATGAAAACAAGAAAATAAATAATGCTTACAAGATACTTTCTTTCAATTGTAAATCACTAGTGAATGCATTCCAGTCAACATACCTTGAGCAATTACAATGCGGCCTGTGAGTTGATTCCACAAAATCCCAAAGTCCATTTTTATCCGACTCTTCCTCACAGGTCCCATTTGTCAAGGTAGTAAACTTCCTCCTAATAAAAAAGAGCAGATTTTATCAGTCAACCATAGAAGCACTTCTCTGACTGGCAATGCTAATTTTGAGGAAGAGATAAGACGAAACGTACTTGTTCCCTGTACGGTTTATGTTATATTCCTGCCACACACACTCCACCATCTGGCTGGCTAGCCTTCGAGGGATTTTACCCCCATGGAGAGTGTTGTTAGAGCAGTAGCCATCGGACGCAGAGGACAACTTGAGCCACCGCTGGGCAGGCTGATAATCTATGAGGCAAGGTAAGACGAAAAGTGCAATACTGTTAATATGCACAATCTCAAAAAAAAAAAAAAAAAAAAAAAAAAAAAAAAAAGGCTGATAAATGTGGAAGCGTTTAATTCTGGTTCTATTAATTCTGGTCAATGTGCAGCATTCTTACCAGTCTGAGCCTCCTCCGGTGACGTGGGAGGAGTCAGCGTGACAGAGGACATGGCAGGATCTCTGTGAGCAGCCTGGCCCTGCTGAGCACCACACAGGCTTCCTGAGGTGTTGGCTGAACCCTGAGGGACCACAGCAGGGAGGTCTGACAGGGGGAGAAGCACCAGGCAGGAAGGGTAAACCATCCTTACTCCCGCTGGAATCAAACAAACACATTTGTTCATTTAGAAAACAGCACATAAATTGCACAGAAATCAATCTTAACAATCTAAACACTCCTAATATCTAAAGCCAGGAATGACAGGATCTAATCGTTATATGTGCACCTGAATTGCACAAAACAATTATTTGATTATTTAGATATACAGACTATTGCTGTGGCAAACATATATAGTATTTTATTCTATAATTCACTGTAAAGCACTCAGCCATTTTCAAAATTCTTGGCAAAAGAAAGGAAAACAGACTCTTATTTTTTAAAACCTTGTTCGCCTCCAATCAATATTTATATTAAATGGATAAGGCTGGTCATATCACATGTGTTATTGTCACAAACCCCTTGAAAAAAAAAAAAACAATTTCAAATCCATCTTTCAATACTTTACCACGCTTTCCCTCACACAGACCCAAGAAAAATAACCAGACCTAACTATATTAAAAAATATAAAGTTAAATGACAACTTACCGACAAGGACCTCAACCGCTGCCAGGGAGTCATCCTCCCAGTCCGTATCCTCCATCTTGTCTTCCTGGACCTCCTTGGGAGTGGGGCTGATGGGATAAAACTGCCTCCACTCTTCAATAAGCTTCTGAGTAGGGTGGTCTGACATCTTAAAAGCCTGGCCAGTGAGGGTCCCATTTAAGCCATACGGGCTCAGGATGACTGGAGGGCAGAGAGGAGTCAGAGTAATTATGCATGCCTCTAAAATACCTGACAGAAAATTTATTAAGACATAGACCAATTCCATGTAAAACATCACTACTGTGCAAAACTCTTGTGATCCTACCTTGCAAGGGGCTGGAGCTCTGCTGGGCCAGGCTGAGATGTTCTTCGCTCAGCCGCTGAAGAGGCTGATGCTGAGCAATCTCCACACTCGTGCAGACGTTGCTGTCGCCGTGTACGAAGAAGGTGAACGCACAAGACAGGTGCTCGCTGCAAGGTGAGTCAAAGATAAAAAAGAGGGATTGTAATGTTTAGAGGGATTAGTCCATACGCATAACCACATCATTAAGTAAAAAAAAAAAAAGAAACACTTGACACAAGCTTCACTTTGCAGTCAGCACCCAACAGCTAATGTAAACCCCTGCAGGCTATTGAGGTTGTCCATCACTCATTGTTAAGGAATGACTCGAGGGTAAGAGAGGCCTGAAAAGGGAGGAGATGACGTGACAAATACAACTCTTTGCATAACTGCACTTTGATCCATTTCATGCTTTCAGGTGACAACTGTTGCTTCCACAGACAGAGAAATGAAGGCATGCTAATACCACCAATCAAATGGTACACAGTCAAAAATATAAGACAAAAATAAACATGGGGGATTATTATAGCACTGAAATGTTACAACAATATCCATCTTTATTTTCTAACTACTTCTGGAAGACCAGGCTGCTAAATGCACTAAAATAGTGCTTGTTGACATGGTTGCTGTAAAACCACAGTGCACACTCAGCATTTTCCAAAGACTGCCCTGTTTACCAGCCAGAGAGGGCAGGCGACAGCGAGACTGCCAGACTCTTCTGTTAGAGGTGCTGCCTCAACACACACACACACTTGTAGACAATCTTTATGTAAAAACAGACGCTAAACACCATTGAGCAAGAAATCTACCCCTGTTCTATGCAACAACTCTTTTATATAGCTGTTAAAACTCTCTGGAACCATTGACAAAGCTGCCAGAAGGAACTGAGCCAAAGGGCTGTGCATCAAATGCAAGTCAGCTTGGACCAACGCAGCCAAAAAGGCGAGACTCAAATTAGCTTGTCAGGGAACTCCAGGATTCCCCAGCCCCTTCATTCAAGAGCAATGGGGGGGCGCTAAATCTATGTCAGCACCCTTATGTACAAGAGGTAAGGAAATAGAGTGGCGCAGAACCCCACTCTGAACCAGACAGATATTTATGTGCTGCTGCTGGTTCACCTCAAGCTTGCATTTCTACAATAACAACAACACAGACCAGTTTTACTTTGCAGCTGGGAAAAGTGGAGGTGTAGACATTAAACATCACGTTTCAAGTGTTGTTCTAGTACCTTGGAAAAGACTGAACTGACATTATGCTGCATTCTGGATGGCTATTATTTCATGCATTTCACATGTGAAACCAGGTGAAAAATGTGTCAGGCTGATAGTTAGAAATCCTGTTGTACTCCATCACATTATAATTATATCTGATTTAGGATCTAGTTGTAAGTGCTTTTTAAATTATTATTCAGAACTGACCTAAGTGTAGTTCCCATGCATAAAAACAATGTAGGAGTTAAATCAGGGCGGCAGATGCTATATTGCAGTCAACAGTCTAGTGAAAGCCATGTGTGTATTTGTTCACACTATTTTTCTTATAAGAAGCTCATGTCTTATTCCCAGAATCAGCTTTTAACAACATAGTTGAAACAATCCAGCTCCACTTCTCCAGTTGAATCCCAAAAGGGAATTTTAATGATTAAAGGCCGTCACAAGCCAGGAACTGATATGGGAACTTTAAAGCACAACTCTCATAACAATGAGGACATCTGATGAGGCTTTCCCCACTGTAGTATTACACACATCCGCCTCTGTCCTTAACATATCTTTATTAAGGTCTGTATGATGGGTCAGCATAAAATGCTCCACGCATGCTTCAAACACAGCTCCCAGCCAATGTCACAATAAATCCAGCTGCAACAGCTGACCCCAACATGCAGCAAATCTTGACCAACACTCCCATATCAAATACTGATTAATGTTCAGCCCTTCATCACAACAAGTACAATACGTGACATCTTGTTCTACTGCCATATTTATCATCTGCAACTGTGCAGCTTCTTTTGTGTTACAAAGAAAGTGCCCTGAAGTACATGTATGTTGCAAGGGACCCTCACTGTTCCTACATAAGTTGATAGCACCGTAACACTGCTCTCACTTATTTAGCTGATCAGTGCTCTTTTCTGGCTTTTGAATAGATTCTGTGATTGGATCTGATTTCTGTGTGCCTTAAAATAATGTCAGCAAGCCAGCATGTTCACATTAAAACCTTTCATGCTATCTAGGCAGCAGAGCCTCTTGCTTTTTATTGCAAAAAATCTGCAGACAGTGTTAAGATTCACTAACGGCATCTTAACACTGACAAATGAAGAATCAGTCGAGATTTAAATTAGTGAGTGAGAAGAGTAATTCCGCAAGAAAGGGAAAATCTGAGCAACAGATAGTTGAGTATTACATGACTATTTTGTTGCATCAACATAATAGGTAGAGGTACAGGTAAATCTCGCTGAACAAAACGTGCCCCAGCTACAACTTGCGACCTGACCATTAGTTGAGTGCCGGCTTTAATTCAAGAATTTATGGCAGGTCATATAACTTTTCCTTCTGCTATTAGGAAGTGGGGACATACCTTTTATTAATGGTCTTCTCCTCCTTCTGGTACGGCTTAACAAACCACTTGCCGATGCGAACAAAGCCACGGTTCATGAGACAGCGCTCCAAAAGGTTGTGGATGGCTTTGAACAGGAGCGTTCGACACTCGTAGGACAGGCCACTCTCCCACTCACCATCCTCCTCACCTGAAACAAGGCAGAGACATTAAAACGGTTTACTTTTAACAAGCAAGCCTTCTTCCTGATAAATAAATCTGCCTTGTGTCTACTGTAAACTGGTGCGCTAGATGGGTTTGGCACATACAAGGAGACATTTTTTGTTTGTAAACAACTGCAGCAGTAATGACCCATTTTAATAGATAGAAAAACATTTGATTTCAACATTCACCTTATAGGTTATTATGGAAAAAATAACAAAATAAAAAAATTCAGCCCTTTAGGTGGCAACATTGTAGACTTAAGTGACAGAAATTCATACAAAGTGAAACATTATAGTGAAAAGTTCTGAATTTGTTCTACGGGTAAAGCCTGATGAACAATGTTTTCTCAAGAGTCAAGCTTCATAAAGATTAAATTTAAGTTTTAAACTCCAAATTAAACCTTCCAGCTCTCTCTGCAGTGTAAGTGAGATTTATGAAAATGTTGCTCTCTGTCTCTGTGTGTTGTCTTAAAGTAACACTTGACCCTCCTTGAGACAGGAGACAGAATACCTGGTCAGTGTGGCAGCCCCTGAGGCAAATTTTTTTCCCCCCATAGACATGAATATTAACAAGGTGGAACGAAACAGTCATCCAAAAATCAAGACTGTGTCAGGTGACTCTGATGCACAATAGCTTGTTTTAGTGCTACCATACACGCCTGTGCCTCCGTGGCTGACAGCCAATAGATTCCACATGGCTTTAGAGACTTTAAAAAGACCTGTTAGCCACAAATCAGTCTGGCTATCATAACTTATTATCAGACTTTGTATCATTAAAACTGCATTACAATTCTTTGCCGCAGCTTAGAACGGCTGGCATCGTCCTCAAACACCAAACATGTTTAAACATGAACAAAGTTTGCACAAATGGACCAATTTTGCCTGCAATTCTCTGTCAGCACAGCAGCTGAAAATAGTATCTGTTCATACCATCAACATTACACTCTTGAATTTTTGTTTTTTAACATCTAGAATAGGTGTGCATCGGACTAACTACTTAGATTATCTGAGAATACATTTATTTATAATTTAGGGTAGATGTACAAATATTGTTGCTATTCACCCTGGTGAGTGAATAATATATTTACTTTTAATCAACTCTGATATTGTGAGAATCACAAATCATCATTTTGAGTGTGCACAAAACATGGAGATGTCGCAACCACCTACTTGAGAGTTCATTATGGATAAGCTCTGCAAAACTGGGGTCATCCCCCCACCAGAAAAGCCAGAGCTCTCTGCGACCTGGGGTGTGGTGCCTTCTCCACACACTCAGCACATCTGCCGCCAGACATCGGCTGAAACTACATAAGATAGGGTCCTCCTCAGTCACAGGGAAAAGGATGGGCGAAGAGGTGGGTCCTTGCCACACAAAACGCCTCCATTTTATTCCAGTCAAATCAGCCTAAAGAGAAGGAGAAAAACAATGTGAGAATGAACATGCAGCATTAAGCCAATCATCTGTTGTTGACTGCATAACTCAATGAATGTGTTTCTTTTCTTAGACCCACAGCAACTGAACATATGATGACTGCTTTTCCTGTCATACATAAATACACTTCCAATGAAAAAAGTTGAAAACTGAGGCTTGCTGACATCTTTGAAAGTTTTGCAATATGTGGCCTTGTACGTGTGACACCACAATCATACTTGAAAACAAAACTGATGTGTAGTAATTTACTCCGCAGTTATTAAGAACTAATGACTAACCACTGCAAGTCAGTCTAAAAATCAGACTAGTTAGTCTAACTTAAAACAGCAACCGTGTGACTTAAGTTCCACTATGTGAATCTTTTAATATTGCAGTGTCATTTAAATTAAGGAAAGATAAGATGTGTTAACAGGTTTTAAATAATTCGACTGTTGGCCTGACCTGTTACCATCTTGTAACTAACGTTAATGCTAGTTGAATATTTTTGTAACCAATGCTCTGTAAGCACTCTATCATGACATATTCATGTGCAACTCTTCAACGTAACTACTCTGCATTATGTGCTGTCTGTTATTAAAGTTAGCTAGATCACGATCATGCAAGTTGCAGGCCCGATGCCTTCACGCCAATCTGCAACTGACGTTACAAAGCTTGTTGCCTGATTAGCCAAAATGGCTTTCTGGCCTCTCAGTGTGAGAGCTAACGCTAGCTAGCGCAGAGAGCAGAGAGTCTCACCAGGCAGAAGAGGTTGGAGTGGCAGTCCTCCAAACTGGCCCCGTTTGGTACAAAGCACGAACTCATCCTTTCACTGCGTGGCTGTAACGTTGAAGTCCATTGTCTCAATCACCATCGGAGGGCAATAGCCGATTTAGTTACCTCGCCGGCGAAGCGATGTTCAGTTGTAGTTATCCCGTTAAAGCGCTGACCAACTTGCTAGCTACACCTAGCTACCGCTACTCAAACAGACAACTTCTAACCGGCGCTAGCCACCACTAGCCTGGTGGCTAAGCTAACGTTAGACAGGCAGCCTGATAGCGTCAACTGTAAGCTTCTAGCTACTGGATTCATCAATCCTATTTGAAATGTATTGTCTGATCTGGTTAGCCGCAAGCTTGCTGCTACATTACCTTAACATCAAGCAGCCAACGCTTACATGACCTGGACAGACTAACGTTAAATCCAACACTAGAAAAGTTATATGCGCAATAGAAATACGAGCTTGAAAACTAAAAACTTCACCCCAAAAGCTTAGTCCCTGGTGTGCTAATGCTAATGCCAGCTAGCTGATCTGAAACAATTTCAAAGCAAAGGAACTCTCCCCTCCCCCTGATCTCTCCTAGCCTGCTAGCACACAAGCTAACATACCAGAGCTCCAACGCTAGCTTGTTAGCTACATAAAACAATTAGCTACACCGCCCTCCTTTTCACTAAAACCACCACAGTGCTCCGTCATAGTAAAACTACTCTTAAAACAGAAGAAATGCCAAGTTAGTGAGGCTACTCATCGGCTACTCTCCTCTGCCTGATCCATGGGTCCTGCAGATATCCATTATTTCAGTTCATGGATTGAATTCTTTAATGGCGGCCAGGAGGACAACTCTGCCTCTCACCTCCTATTGGCCAATTTGTGGTAATGGGGCGTCATCCGGCTTCAAGTAGCTCCATGACTTCACAGTTTACAAGATGAAAGCTCCGGTGCATCTGTCATATACAGTCAGTGGTCACTCCTCACTGATGTCTGTTACTAAACATGTTTCACTGTGCAACATCTGCTGCATGTGACCGGTCCAAGAAAGTGGGAAATATTGTGGATTTATTGGAGCAAAACATGTCTTATTGCATTAAAATAGATTATAAGAAATATGAATATCAATAAGGGGGCACTTCTATTGTCTGACTGAGCCTTTTGCTTTGTGCATTGAATTATACTGCAGATATGAAGTTATCTAGGTCAAGTTGTGCAGACAAAGATGGGTACGTCACTGTTCCCAGTGGTATTTATTAGGCTAATGTGAATCTCAGCTGCAATGTGCATGACCAACTTTTGTCCTCCACTATTTTACAGTTCTAAAATGAGCTTTTGGGAGTTAATAACTTTTACACTAATGACATAACTGCAATTTTGGAGATGTTTACAACATATATACTGTATGTAGATCAACCTAATGCAATTCGGGCGCACTTCAACGCCATCCTGTCATATCAATACCAAGCCACAGGGCGGAGACTCTACACAAGCAATCCTCTTGTACGTCCCTCCCTAAAAGGCGGGGCGTCAGATGTATCGAGAAAATGTCAACAACATGCCGGAGACTTCCAGAGAAACAGAAACTGAAGCAGGAGAGAGGGAGAGACAACAAAGAGAGCAAGGAAACCAGTCGTCTCAGAACGTCGTGTCTGTAATATCACAGTTTGCAGATGACAATTTAACACTTGTGCGGGTAGGAGCCTCCCGTCTGTGCAGGCAATGGGCTGCAATCGACTGGTGATGCATTAGCATGAATGTGCAATATGGTCACTTTGTGGACAGACTGTACCTGAGCCACCTGCATCTACATTTTATCTTTCAGTTGTCTGGTGGCCTATTTACTGGTAAAAGAGGGTAAATCATAAATCTGGACTCCTTAAGAAGCACTCATGTCTAACAATTCACCACACTTAGCAGAAATCCTGTCAAGCATCACCAGTTGACCCCAGTGGATTTTGATACCCTCTAAGTCTTTCTCATTGTCAGTGTCCAGCACATGTTCAGCTAAGTCGATGATATCACTGTCATCCTGTCAGCTCTTTCACCTTCACTGCTCTCTTGTCTCTCACTCAGAACATCAGCACTGGCCTGGCGATCGCTGGTGTTGTCCTAATAGCAAGGAGTATCAAACTGGTAAGAGAGAAAGGCACGCACTATTTGATTAAATTATAATCTCAGCTAAATCCACCACATGTATATTTTGGATTTGTGGCACCTGCTGTTGCCCATTCCATAAATAAATTAATAGTTTCCCTTCTTTATTTAAGGCTGTAAATTTAGACACTATTATTCCTCAATGAAGTGGAAACTGTACAGATCTTTGCAAACTAACAGCTTGAGTAAAACCCAAAGTCTCCTTCCACTGACCCAGTTCATTCCTAATCTCACTGTGTTTTCTAATATCACACTTGTAAGATGCTAATGAATTGCATTTTTAGATATTTTACCCACATAAGTCATTGCACGTTGATACTCGAGTTGTCTCATTCTC
Source organism: Seriola dumerili (assembly GCF_002260705.1). Taxonomy (NCBI): domain Eukaryota; kingdom Metazoa; phylum Chordata; class Actinopteri; order Carangiformes; family Carangidae; genus Seriola; species Seriola dumerili. Next base: position 78,961 of record NW_019176548.1, on the reverse strand, counting down.
CTCAGATCACCAAATTTCAAACTGCGTCTGAGATCCCCGCTCGCTTCATTGAGAGGAACGTCAGCCTTCGTGGGAAAGTTCTTGGGATCACAGAGAAAGGACTTGAAGTGGAGCACGTACCGATTTATCTGCCAGTCCTCTCGCCATTACTGTCAAAGCACAAGGGTAAAGTGGGGTATCCTTTTTGTGAAATCATGAAGGCATGTAAACATATACTTCAGAACCTGTGATTTATGGAGCAGTGGAGTCTGTCCTTCACAAGAACGGCTCAGTAGAAATCTGAAAAATGAAAATGTATGTGTCAACTCCCACCTTCTGCTTCCCTCATCAGTTTGACAGCTTAATAGTTTACTACAGGGGCAACTTCTTATCTTGTTACACCAAAAATGTTGGTGTGTTCATTGTGACATTTTTACTTTGTAAAGTCAGACTCAGATGCATTTTATCATCTTGTCATGAGCAAGAGTGGCAGGTAAGCTTGTTAGCTGTTATATTAAATCATAGTACTCACTGAGCAATATAACTAGGAGGCTTATGCTTTATATAGAGTGCTCCATCAGCAACTTCAGTGTAAAGGACTCACATGATCAGACCAGGGTGTCATCTAGCAATTTCAAATATTGCCTTTGTCCCACCTCACCTTCCACCTTTCAAAGCTGGTTAGTCCCATTGTTTGGGACTGTGGCTGTTATACAAAGACAATTTGCAGATTTTTCATAGATAATCTTGGCTAGATGCTGATCTTTGAATGCCTGATACGACAGCAGCGTTTTCAGATGAAGTTTATCATGTGAAATAAAAAGATAATACCCAGAAAATGCATTTTTACCAAGTTCTGAGTCGGCTCTAAGTACACTGAACATTATCCATCTATGATCTGGCCTGGTGGCTGTTAGAATTAAGAGACAGCATTCCACTGGGTGAAGCATGAAGTTCATGAAGGATGCTTTGACTTTTCCTAATATTCAAAATAAAATGCAGGGATGAATGGTAAACAGGGGCAAGCCTGCAAAATAGACTGAAATGATGTTCATCATTTCAGTCATTTAAAACATGTTAAACATCATTTAACATTTGAAAAGTTTGGCTTTTTTGTTAAATGAAAAAAGTTTATATTTCTCAAAGTAAGGTAACAAAAAATGTAGTATATTTATATTGCTACTGAAACTCAGGTATTACATTTGCACCCGTGTGAAAAAACCAAAACAATATCCAGCCCTAATCATAATTAGCATTAATATTGTACAGAGTGTGCATAAGCCCTGGCCATAGAAGTGAAGTTGAAACTTCTGCTTTCCTGTAACACATGGTAAATGTCCCTTTTATGTCCTCTTCAGATGTGTCCACTTCTCCATTGCTGGTGCATCTTGCAGGAGTGGAGCTTACACCAGAGGGGAGGGTATGGCTGCAGAAGAACCTGGCTCCTGCCCAAACAGTGTGGCTGAAGCTGGTCACACGTGATGATGACATACTACACTGTTTGGTGTCTCAAAGCAGGGTGAGGCATCCAGTAACCAAGACAAAGGAGGAAAATTATCAGTCACTTAGTCCGCATCTAAAAAAAAGTAAAATAATTGAAATCTTAATGTTAAGACTGATTTGAATTTATTTTCACTTATATAAAAATCTTTTCCTTGTCTTTCATCTCCTGTCCAGCAGGGGTTGCTGTGGAGCTACTATATGAACGAAGAGGTCCTCATGCTCGGTCTGGCTCGCACTGCGCCCGTCGCGGTCCTGCCGGACTCTCGCTTCTACTGGCGTCTCCACAAACGGCTGCACAGGGCAGAGGTCAAAGCTGAGAGGAAGGGGAGGGGTCTGTGGAAGGAGGACAGCCTATGGGAAAGAGCCTCCAAGGCCATCAGAGACAGTGCTTTATGCAGACTTATGAGGAGGATCTTTAAAAGGACGTGACTGATTGATTCAAGGCAGAATACAGAAAAAGTTTGTTGTCAATCAAAAAATGACATCAGTCCTCATAATTTATGGAAGTATATTTATTTTATTGAATGGAGTCCCTGTACTGTACACATGTCTGGTGTAAAACAGGAAGTTAGAAAGCTTTTTGTAGGCTGAAAAACTGTCCCATCCTTCACTCAACTGTCTGCTGGGACTGATAGGCTTTTCAGGCAATGAAAACATTTTAATTTGCCTAATGTTACTTTACATTCCTTAGGACACCTGTATCATTTGACTGTGTTTTCCAGTCTTTCGAAGTTTTATAAAAAATGTGTTATTTGAAACCCTGTCTCAAACCCTGATAATAATCCCTCAGCTTTCAATTACCCCATTAACCCACAACTAAGCACAGCCTCCTCTGTTGGTGTGTGTATATGTGTGTGAGTGTGTATGTGTGTATGTGAGACACCCTACTAAACACAAGATGGGGCGGGGTATGTTAATGGAGTTCAAAATGGAGAGGGAGGTCCACTTGTCCACTCTCTGAAATCACTGTTGCTATAGAAACACCAAAGCGATCCAAAGGGGTAAACTCTATACTGGCCTCCCCAAACCCCATGGGAGCCATGTAGTGTGTGTGTATGTGTGTGCGTGTGTGTGTGTATGTGTGCGCGTGTGTGTGTGTGTATGTGTGCGCGTGTGTGTGTGTGTATGTGTGCGCGTGTGTGTGTGTGTATGTGTGCGCGTGTGTGTGTGTGTATGTGGGTCTTTAAGTACCTATAAAGAGGACCCTTTTAGCTGTAATGTGACCATGACATTAGAGTATTCAAGCACTGAAACGAAAAGCAAAGGTGACTAAACCTGTAACTTGCCTTTGATTTCATAATAACACAATAACACCTTATAGTGCTATAAGGTGTTATTGTAGAAACGAATGAATACCACACAACAGTGGAACAAATAATGATTTTTATCTGTTGATTTTGTTCATTGAGCATACATCAACACCTGCAGAAGAATAGGCCCCAAAGCAAATTTCCTATGTGTCCAGGATTAAGCTCATGTGATTGTATAATTTGTTTGCGGTACAAGTTCACAGCCAAAATTACACCTTGTGCTTCCGTGTGCAGCGTTTTTTTTATTCATGCTTCAAATAAGCAAGGCAAAGGAGGAGGGCCTGCAAATGACGCCAGACCGTGATGTGTGTCCAGTGGGGTGCAGGGTGAGGGGGTCTCAGTGCAGGGAGAGCTAGTACTGAAGCAGTGAATGCAATGGGCACAAGGAGATTAGTGCAGAGGGGAGGGGGGTCACAGGGGTAGAAGGGGATTTTGGGTCTGAGCACAAAAGCAGGAGAGGAGGAGTCACAGTGGAAGGGAAAGGGAGTGAAGGGAAGGGGGGGGTTTGATGAATCAGCCTGTCTCTCTTTTGTTGTGCAAATGTTACTAGCGACTGTTACGGCTGAAGCGGCTCGTGATTGGTGGGCTGGTTTAAATTGTAAGGTGCATTTCAGGCTGATGGTTGTTGCAGCCAGACTTTGAACTGTCACTGAGGGAGGAGTGGGAGGGAAACCACGGCTGAGACAGACAACAGGGGGAAGGCAGAGTAAAGTTTCACAGGGAAATTGCGTTGTCCAATGAGGAAGTTTAAATATTTAGCTGTCTGTATAATTTCTAGTGTAACTGCATCTTACTGATGATTATTTAGTGGTTGTGCAGGTAGGAATTTGCCATTTGTAATCAGTTTTTGACTGGAAACACATCAGGCATCAACGTAGGGCATAGTCACTTGCCATACTGTATAAATTACATTACTCACCAATTGACCAGATTTAATTTTTAAGTAGCAATTTAATGATTGAAAGGAGCAAGAAGATCATTTCAACAATTTGTTGGAACTTCAAGTGAGGAATTAGGACAGCTTGTTTCTTCATCATCTTTTAAATGCCACTAGGCAAAATGTGATTGATTGATGATTTAAAGATGAAAACAAAAATAATTACTATGTCAAATATAGTATAATTAACATCTCATCTAAATAAATGAAGAAAAATAAGGTATTGTCCCACTGGTAAAAAGGGGTAGTAAGGATATCAGCTTATGTCAGTGTTCTTTGATTCTGATGTATTTTAATTAGTCTGATTTCTCTTTTTTGTTCCTAATCTAAATGAAAGGACTGAAAACCCTCTCTCCAAAAGTAGTCCACTCCGAAATCCACTCCAGGCTTTCTCAAATTCGCTGGTCCCACACTAGTAGTAGTCATTTGAAAAGGCACTGTGCTTGATGTGGTGGTGGGTACTTGCCCACACCAGTGAAGTTGCTTGGACCTTTGCTCTCTGACACCAAACCACTGGGACTATCACTGATTTATATTACAGCCTATTTGTGCCTCATGCCATGGAAGTTCATTGCATGGAAGGACTGCTGTTCTGCTGAAAGTGGGAAGATCTCGTGGGGGAGCTGACAACGTGGTTTCAGAATCAGAAACTGAAGGCACAGACGTAAGTAAGCTTATGATGCTTCAACAGATACATGAATAACCGACAGTAGTTAATCAGTATTAATTTGAAGAAACATGCGCTTTATCTATGAAGGCACATTTTAATTACTCAGTGTTTCTTGGAATGTATCTGTGCACTTTTCTGACTATGACAATCTGCACACAGTTTGCTGTCACTTTAAATTTACTGTTGGTAGGATACTGTATACAGTATCCAAGCAGATGTGCCACTCTTAAACTTGTGTGCCTGGACACACAGGCTCTGGAAAATAAATACACAACACATGTCAGTCCTTATCTTCATTGTACCACTCCAGGTAAGCCACAGGCAATCATTTTCTCATTCTTGGATCATTTTGACAAGCACAAATCGCCTGCGCTGATGTGGTCAGTTATATATTTTTGTCATGTACTTTTGGCTTGTTTGGTACTAGAACCAATGATTCATCTGTGTGATTGAGAAAAACACTTCTCTGCTGCATGCGTTTCACTCCTTACCATTGTGCTTTTGCAACAGAGATTTGCAGCAGGGCAGCATAACAAAGGCCTTTATTACACTCAGCCGGTAGCCATCCCAGAGAGAAAGAGATGGGGCACTCCCCCATCTGAGAGCAGAGTCCTTGGGGATTTTTTGATTTGATTTGAGTGGGTCGTGGTAGTTGGCCGGGTGTGAAAGACAAAGAGATTTAAAGAGACAGAGAGCTGGTGTGACACTCACTCAAAGGCACCCCCCAAAACACCAAGGTAATTCTCCATCCCTGCTCCTGCATGATAAACCTCACAGAGTGTTGTCAACATCTAATACAAGGAGCGTCTTTGTCAGGCAGGGTTGGTAAAGCTGTACTTGTAAAGTGATACAGGTGTATGGGCCTCAAGTCAAAACTCAGCCACTTTTAATTTGTAGTTTGCTCTTGTTAATTGAGTTTTTCTTTAAAAAAAAAAAAAAAGGCAGCAATTTATTTCACCCCGTCACAATAAACATTCACTGGTAAGCAGCTATTCCATCACACACCCACATGCACTGCAGAGTGTGTGTGTGTGTGTGTGTGTGTGTGTGTGTGTGTGTGTGTGTGTGTGTGTGTGTGTATGTGTGTGTGTGTGTGAAGGAATGCATCAGCCGTAAAGTGACTCCCTTGTTATTATGTGACTTGAAGTATTGTGAACAGTGTATCAGCTTGCTGGTGTAGGTTTGTAGGAGCGGAAACATGACTCTTTGTGGGTGCTGTGATCCCTCATGAATAATAGAAGTTTCTTGGTGGAAAGGAAGACAGGAGGACAGAGGCTGAACAGTTTGGGATTGAATGAGCCAAACCGCGAATGTATGTGAGCTTGATCGTGCAGGTGAAAGACAGAAATATCACAGCAGAGAGGAACTTTCTGACACAACATTTAGTTGTTGTTCCAATTATTTTACAAAATGAACAAGCTGTCACTTCGCTAATGTCAGAGGCCAATCAAGCACTTGCACTCATATCCATTTACACTGAAATGGGAAACTGTGTATTGGACTGCCGTGTTCATCACTCGCTCCATACAACTTGCAGAAAATGAACAAGTCTCTCTTGTCAATGAGGACGTTAAGCAGAACATGCAGACAGTTTGATCCTAAAAACCTCAGAGTAAAAGTAAAGCAGGAGCAGGAGGGAGAGTTACGGGTGTCTTTGCTTGAAATAGATGTGACGGTTTGACTTATGGCCTTATACCCACCCCTCAGCTCCATGGTAAAGCAAGGCGACTCCACCACACACACGTGCTTCCACTGACACATGCACACATGACGGTTAAAATAAGACTGAGCTCTTAAAGTTTTCAAAAAATATGCTGTATACTTGATATACTGCCCCTGGAGACAGAAAAATGGACAAATGTGCAACCATTGTTATACAGCATGTAACACTGAAGTACGAGAATCATTTTAAGATGTACTAGAAAATGTTTTGACACTTTTCGCGCTTCCTTACAAAGCCTTACAAATTGACATGATACATAGCAGTTTTGCAGAAGAGATTCTTCTGTTTGCACTGTTTTTGTTTTTATGACTCCATGATGTTCCTGTTGACATGCTCAGATAGTCTCACTGCCCATCCTGCCCCTCTGTAACCCAACACTGACCCCTCAGTAACCTCGCTGCCTCAAGGTTCGCTGTCTCCTTATCAGGTCCAAGGCTCACTGAAGGAGCACTGGCTGGACAATTTAAAGTTACAATTTGAGATTTTGACAGTTGCTTAATTGTTTAAAGAGTAAAATTGTTTTAAAAAATCGCTGGTTCCATCTTCTCAAATGTGAGCATTTGCAGCTATTCTTGGTCATATATAATACTTTGCTTATTAATTGAAAATCAAGAAAACAAATTAAGAAAACAATCAATCAGAAATGAAATCCTTATAGCACTTATTCATGATGAGGCTAAAACATGACCTTTGAAGTATAAAGAATAGGATCTTCACAAAAGTAAAGAAACAATAAATAGACAACAAGCAGATCATTCAGTTTCATTAATTGTAAGATGGAATACAAACTGTAGTGATGCAGCAAACACTACAAATATTTTACATGCCCTCTGTGAGTCTTTGATGTGAAAGCGGTCTGACCACCCCTAAACCTTAATGTGCAAACAAACACACACCCAGAACACAAACACATGGAACCGAAACTTTATTTTAAACTTTAACCATTCCCAAATTTGCGACTACATATTTCAAAACGACAATATTCTTACATGTAATTTAATGGACATGAATTTAAATGCCTCTTATTTTCCATCTTGCCTATATAGCCCATACATTTATATATCAGTGAGTCAGGGAGCATCAAGCGTTTAGTATGAAACCATCTGTCTAGCCAACAGCATACCGAGACTGTTTACTCTCTGCTCTGATAACTGCTTAACAGGCAATTACAAGCTACTCATTGACTCTGTAGAACAGCAAGGTGGTTTACAGGCTGTGTGCCATTTGGATCCCAAGCCTTCCCAATTGATTTGTAGTTAAGGGGGATAACATAACTGTGTTGTGTATGAGCCTGTGCTTCTCCTTGTCTTTACTGAGACAATTTATGTTAACAGGTTTAAGGGAAGTAGGCGGCTATTGCTGTGCCGTGTGATGTCATGGAAATAAAACCCACAACACATATGAATTTAGACTTGCATGTATACACACACAGCTATACACACAAATACAAACCAAGATATTAAGTGTCTGTTCATCTCTAGTCATGGTAACTACCGTTTTAATTCTAAACATGGCTGATAATCACCCAGCATTTATGACAGCTGGTCACATCAAATAAAATAGAGCAGCCATTGTATATCTCATTATTCATGTCCAAGTAGAGTGCTCTTTGGCATGTGTCAGTATGGAATGACAGATGCTGCTCTTTGTGTCTGCATGTCATGAGAAGGCCTTTGTTAGATTCACTCATATATGAGAGGTGATTCATGCCACTGCGTGTGGCATGCAAACTGAGCAGCCCCTTAAAGGGTGATGCTAGCTTATTATAACCTGGGTGTTATGTTTATAATTTTGGCCATGATTTTGTAACGATGCCAGCTTTAAAATTTTGTCTGGGATATTTGGTTTTTCAGATTATTATGCTGTGGGTCATCAGTAACAATGAACATAACGTGGCTTTAACACTTCTTATTATTTCTAGAAACAGACATTTACTGTGGTTTTTATTCCTGGCCCACGATCAAAAACCAAAATGGATCGGTAAGCATCTGCATATCATTGATCTTTATCATTTAACTACCACAGGATACTTAAAAACCCAAAACTTGGAGCAAGAAACAGAAGCAGTCATCTTATCAGAAAGGTAGTAAACAGGATGGTTAGCATATTATCTAAAGCACTTCATTTCGTGGTAGAACCGAAAGTGAGAACACTCAAAACATTGGTAACAATCCCTCATTGTACAAGGAAATTGTGCAACAATCAGAGTTTAACCAGGAGGTTAAAATATGACTACATCTAAAAGTTGTCGATTTAAATAATTAATTACCTAATTGTTAAGTTGTCACTGAAAATAATACTTTCTTTTTTAACTTAAAGGAGTGGGCATTTGTCTTAAGTCATTATTTTTCCTCAATTTTGTCTTTCAAAAACATCTGTTTTTCTTTAATGTTGTTTTTGGACTAAATACTAAATACATAATATCACCCACACAATCAATGAGTACCACATACCATTAGTAATTCAGTTAGACAAGAACAGGAGTCTTCTGCATTAGCACAGCATGGACATCTATGAGGAGTGTAGAACGAATGCATCCATTCAAATGCACCAGCATCACAGTCGCTCCACGATGATCACATTACTTTGCCGCCTCTCTCTGCGCAGCATTTATAAAATTTGCTGACTTGCACATTCAGTGTTTATGGTAGATTCATATAATTTAGTTGTATCACAATGTGACATGTTGGAGCTGCTCAAACAATGTCCCCAGTCATCTACTTCTGCTCAGCTCCTATCTCTAATTTGGACTCTGTTATGAAATCAAACAGTAATTTAGAAACATTATTCTATAATTAAGCAGTAAGCCACAAGGGGCCATGCTCTACAGTTAGTTCAGAGCAGCTGAGAGGCCTTGCAGGCATAAGGTGAAACAGAGTTTAATGGCTATGAAGAGAAGCCTCAGAGGACTGACTGTCCATATGGCATTACAGTTTTCAACCCTTCCATACCACAAATGTTTTATTGTAAAGCACCAACTTAAAGAGATCAGAGTACAGCTTAATATTTAATTAATGATAAAGTATTGATAATGATAAAAGAGCTATCCTTACATTGTCCTTACATAATCATAAGAAGAGATGTTTTGCACTATAAAACACTACAAATTGGTACTAAGATACATTTACATTACAGTTATCCAGTTCTGTATTATGAACATACTGATTCATCATGAGATGAGTGCCACATTAACAGAGCAAGTCAATCTTTGCCCATATGGTTTGTCAGAAACACCCCACACATCACAGGCTTCTGTGTTTTAAAGCGAGGTGGTGGCAGGGTCACAGGAAAGTACTTTCACCTCAAAGATACTTGACCCATGAGCTCTACATGTTGGACCAGACAGGCACCTCTCCTCAGGTCAGCCGGCACCAGGCGCCAATAACTGTCCCAGAGGCTCCGAGCCTTTCCAGATCCATACTATACCATGTGTGTGTGTGTGTGAGAGAGAGAGGGGTGGGGGGAGAGAGACGGAGACAGAGAGAGTATCTTTGTAGTGGGAAGCAGTAAATCACAGGAAGACAGATGAGCAACAGGTGGGGAAACACTAAGTAGCGAAACTAGCTGTAGGAGAGGTAGGAATGAAAAGTGATCAGGAGGAAGTAGTGGAAAATTAGGAATCCGGGAATAATGGTGAGGAGAAACAGAAAGAAGATGAATGAGAAACACATGCTGAAAAATAAAACAACAAAAAGGTTGACAACTGGCTAAAGGGATGAGACCAGGCAGGAAGACAGTTTAGGATCAGAGAATGTAGAGACTAAATAGCTAAAAGATGTCACTTTCATTGATTTCATTCAATTACATGTTGATTTTGATTATCATAACAATACATTTTTTCAACAAAGTATTTCCCCTAAGACTTTTGCTTACGTAACTCTGAAAATGTGTCTTGCACAATTTGACTTCTTTGCACATTGAATAATAAAGTTGTGTGTAATTATAATGGTTCATCAGTCCCTAATAGTAAACTCTCCAGACTTGCTATATTTTGACTCCATATTTTCTTCACCTCTTAATATAATTAAAGCTAATGGTGCAAAGACGTTCAGGCGTAGTTTTTCAATTTAGTGCTTCCATATTTAATTAAATGCTGCCAGAAAATCCACAGTTTATTAAAATGAACTTGACATATTTCCTCTGCAGAATCTCCAACTTTTATCCTTGTCTCCTCATAGTAAAGGAAACTATTACTGTATCATTCCTCCTGTAAACCAGTTTTCTGTGAAACTGCATGTTGTGCTGTTTGTCTTCAGATTTGTGTGTTGGCTCATAGCACAAGACAACAGCTTACCTTTTTAGATTCATTCAAGTTCCTGCTATTCTCTTCAGCTCTCCTCTCCTTCGCAGGCCGTCCAGTTATTTGTCCTCCTCTTCTCACCATGAGCTCCTGGGTGGTGAACAGGAAAGGAGAGCCACAGTACCGCCGGCACTTCCTCACAGACAACAGCGTCTTTCATGGTAAATATCAGACACACACACACACACACACACACACACACACACACACACACACACACACAACAGAATAATATAATGGACGGAATATAACATACAGTCTCATACAGATAACTGTATGTCATGGGAATGAACAGTAGAGGGAGACAGGTCTCCACTTTTGATTGCAGACAGTAAAACCAATATACAGTTTTGTGACATCAATGAAACCTTATTACCAAACCCTCTCCAAAGCAAAAACTGTCCATAAGACTCCATTCAGAGTGGCAAAACAGCTCCATACTAGCAGGCTGCATCACCTGATTTTTATTGCAACATGTTTCTTATCATGCAAAGCCAAATATATCAAAGTTTAAGAAAAAAGAGAAACTCCTCACACCTAATGTTCTTCTGTGTGTATTCTTCTTCTGCCTGTCTGTATATATCAACTTGAGTTCCCTGTCACATAATGTATCTGCGTACCTGTTTATTTCAGTATATAATATCAGATACTGTTTAAACCACAGCAAATAGTGCAGTTTTCCTTTTCATCTTCCTCAAAGCTGAATCCAGATTTGCACCAGCATCATTCTGATCTTGATTTATGAGTTTTGAGGCGATGAGGCTGCACACTGACTGATCCACCAGACAAATCCGTGACAAATCACTGATGCATCCGTCTGCCTCTGTGGCTGTCACACCTACAGCAGACAGACCACCTTATGCCTCACCTTGACTAACTACAGTCGGAGTCCACATCCCACCCCCACAAAACCGCGTGCTAGATTACTGTCTGAGTGTGTGTACTTTCTGCTTGTCAGCGAACCATAGCAGAAATCAGGCTTGACTGCTTCAGCACTCTTCTGTGGATGATGGATTGACTTGATTGATGCAGAGAGGAAACACACGTGTCTGTTTCCTCTTCTTCCGTGCTTAGAAATAAGGATATTTATTTCCATTTATGAGAATTTCACACATTTTCTCCCTTTGTGAATATATTTTTCGAGCCAACGTTGACTTTTCTTCCAGAATCTAGAGTCAATTAAAGCTGTCAAAAAGAAAACGAATAGCCTACTGAGCACATCATGAGAATACATTTTCATGAAGTCCACCCTTCCATCTCTTCCGATCCATTTCTACCAAGATAACATATTCTGATACTAATCTAGTAGCCTGCAGTTCTAAGTTCTTCAGAGGGATAGAGGGAAGAGAAACCAAACTATCTGTCACATCTTCACCAAACTTCACATCTTGTTGACCTCTGTCTGTGTTTATTCCTTCCTGCCCCTGACAGTTTGTCCTTTCTTGTCAGACAGAACCATTTAGAAAACATATGCCTGTCTTTTCTTTCCTCGATTATTTTCCACATGACTTTTTTGACTCTTTGCCATCCTCCCAGTTGTTTCCAGTCTATTGTGAATGACAGTGGCGGATGGTTTTTGTTTGGTCAAGGCACATAAATCAGTGAGAGAACCGGTTTTAGATTTGGGTTGGGGTGGGGTGTATGGGTTGGGGCAGGGGGCTGTCTGTGATCAGGCAGGTGTGGATGAAGAGAGATTTATACTTAAATCAATTGTGAGCAATCATTGGAAACACACACACACACACACACACACACACACACACACACACACACACACATTGAGGGTACCACTGGTGCACAAACATGTCTTTTTGTCCCTCCAGACAGCACTAATCGATTTGGTAACCTCTGCCTCCGGCTTTTAGTGCTTGAACGCAACTGTACACGTGTGTGTGTGTGTGTGTGTGTGTGTGCGTGCGTGCGTGTGTGCGCGCGCGCGCGCATGTTTGCGCGCTTGCTTGCTCGGTCACTCTATAACTGTCTCCTGCAATCCTTAATTAAATGGCTGTAATGTGGACCAGTGAACAAGACTAATGTCGGAGCTCCAGATTGAACAAACTTTCATTAGGGAAATGAGGATCATACACTCGAACCTGTTTAACACACACAAAAACACGCTTTTTAAAAGCTGAGAAACACCTATTAGGCTAATTCATATTTACACAGATCTTGCGCTCTCTGTTACTCGCTCTCTCTCTGTTGGCACTCGGACCTCCTGTATGTGCGCCGCAGAGCAACCCTCACATTTCATGAAGCCCGTTCCCTGTTGTGTCTCTGAGGAAGAATTGATACATAAACTGAGAGAGACTGAGAGCGTAAAGTGGGTCACAGCAGGCATCCCTGCGCATTGGTGCCTTTTTTTCCCTCCTAAGAATGTACTCCGAGGAATAGCTGTCCATAGACAAACGAGGAGGCGGATGCGACACGAGTTCAGTTTGGTGGGGAATTCAAACTGTTGCCAAACAGCTGCACCGAAGCTGATGAAATGTCCAAATGGCCAACTCTGCTGGTTAAGTCACTGCTCTGTGAGCGATCGTTCACCCTCGCTCATTCCACGCCAGTCTTAAGCGCTTGCTTATTAACAACCACTCTCCCTCGGTCCACCGAGCGTGTGAGAAATCGGCTTATCGTTGTGCCTCTGTGTTGCGTCTGGTGAGTGCAGAGGATGTGCGCGCAGAGGCTGTGGATGTGAGAGGTTTGATGGTTTTGTGACTCCACTCTGCAGACCGCACAGGGAGGAAGGTGCCGAGGAGCAGTTTGTCTCTGGACTCGTTTTTTTTTTAACACAAAAAGTGACACTTGAGCATCATGGCGCGCTTCATGTGAACGTCCATTCATCATGGAGAAATGGACTAATCGGGCATGTTTTGATGGCATTCCAAACCGCTTCAACCAGGAAATAAAAATGATGTCAAAGGCGCATGGAGAGACCTTGTGAGACAGCTCCAGTCCTAAATGGCAGAACTTGAAGTTTGCAGAAATCTCAGCTTGGAGAGGGGTAAGTGATCATTTTCAAGCTTCTGGTCGTTTGGTTATTTCATCTTTCTGTCTCTGGAGAGGAATACGCTGTGTGGTGCACGCATTCCTTTGGATCCCTACTACCCTATACTGCAAATAGGCTTTAGCTCATGCGTAATTTCTCCATTGCATGAAGCTGATTCTGATTCTAATTCTGATTGTTGTGGAGAAATTTCATCAACAAGGCGTCTACAAACACTTGAGAAATCTTAATTGGGGGTTGTCAATTTGCATTAGGATTTCATTGTGCCATGATAATTAGCCTACTGCGCATCGACATTATACGTTCAAAACGTCAGAATTAATTACATAACACCATTCAGTCGATTTATTTTTATGTGAATTTATAAATTATTGACACATTTTGAGCTCTTGATGAAGAGCAGCAGTGGAGCAGAGGGAAACTGTCCCTGGTGCTGAAAATGCCCCTTTTCACATGTCACCAGGGGGCAGAAAAGCCTCTTAATTCGTCTATTTGACAAGACTTACTCTGCCCTCACTCCATACAGCACATAGGTGTAGATGTGCCACATCCTGTGCAATCCTGCATCTTCTGCACTGTTCACAGAAATCTACATTTATAGGTTTTGTCACTGCAGCGCCTTGGTGAGAAGATGTCTGAGACACTGACAGACCACATTGCACTACCACATGCCACAGTTAAGTAACAGAGGTGGACTGGATTGTCGTTGGCATCAGCGGAAATAGGAGAGTCTTGAAACCCAGGCAGGACATGTTGAGCACCACACAATGTGACAGAGCTTTGGGTCGAGCTTTGATGGCAAAATTGAAGCCCCAGCAGTCCCTGGGCTATTAGCGACCCTTTCGCTGTCTGCCGCACGCTGTCAAAAATATGGTGCATCCCTGGCACTTAAAAAGCAGGATGTGTCAAGCTGTCAGTCTTCACCCCTGCAGTACCCGGGTTTGTGTGTTTCTCTCTATGAGAGCATTGGGGTGTGAGGATGAGGGCCCCTGCAAACCTCAATGGAGAAGAAGGCTTTATTCATTTTGTCAACACTTGTGCTAGGACAAGGTGCATGGCACCATGAGCCCTTGCTGAGAGAGGAGAGAAAAAAATGATGGAGAGAGTAAGGTTTGGAGGAGCATGCACAGTTGCTAATCTCCTCCACATGGAGGAAATGGCTTTTCCATATGATCTTTTCCACATGTGTCTCTCTTGTACTGATGATGATGAATCTCAGCACGTTCCCTCTATCTTCTAACCCTTCCCCTCGTCTCTGCCTCTTCCTTTCTCTCGCTCCAGGGCAGAAAAACAGCTAACAGACACCGGGGGAGGGAACACGTTCTCATCCTTTCAGCTCTTCCCCTTTTTCTTATACCGTTTCTTGTTAATTTCAATCTCCTCTCCTCTCATCTCTTTAAGGCTGGGTAACAAGCTTCAACCGTTTATTGGTACCAACTGATATGTTTCTGTTGAAAACTGTCAAGTGCCAAATATCTGATCAGGCAGTTCCTTGATTAAATGAAAATATCTTGCCAATTTGAGACAGTTCTAGTTTGGCAATTATCTCAAATTAAAGACTCTGTAAACAATCATCACTGCTACTAGATGTAGCGCTAAACCACCAGCATCTCAGACCAAAACAAATGCTTCATTGGCCACACCTCTGACCTTGCTTTGGCCATAACCAGCACTTGTTCTGATCCATGGTTGGACTGAGAAAGAAATTCAGCCTTGGACTTATCTGCTGGGACCAGCCGCCCAAATGACACTAATGGAGCTGGTAAAGACACTGATGGAACCAGTAAAACCTTTAAAAACTTTATGGATGTTTTGATAGGCCACTGGCCAACTGGGATTTTAGTCAGTAGTGCCCTGTGCTCAGGTCTTATCTCTTTCTTTGTTGGAGGCCTTTTTAGAAGAAAAACGTGATTTCTTCAGTGGAGGAAATTTTGGAAAGTCGCTTTTCACCTGAACGCTGTTTCCTGCATCACAGGTGCCATCTCACCTGTGGGCAGTGCCTGTGTCTTTGTAAATGTGGGGAGGGCCAACGGTTTAACAGGGAGGGACTCATGCATCCACTATGGCCAGGAACGCACTGGTTGCATGGCATGTACATGGCTTCTGCAGATCGTCTTGGTTTTAATTTCGGCATCCACGTTAACGGGTTAGAGTGGACACACTGCCTCGCGGCTATATCATGTGATTTAGAGATTCCGCGTCTCGCCTATTTTTCATTTGTAATGCACATGGTTCACAGGACAAATAGACATAGACAGGGAAAAGACCAGTTTGTAGTGATATTGACATCATACCAGAAACATTACATACAATTGACACCTTTTACTATAGTTTCAATGTCTAGGCTGAATCTGAATATTGCACAAACATGAAAAATATAAATATCATATTTCTTAGCAGCTGCATGTGGAGACAATGGCATTTTAATGACATTTTCTGTCAAAAATAAATTAGAAATTCATTTATAATGAAAAGAAATCCAACATTTGAGTAGCCTGCTGATGGCCATTATCCAAGGCAAACCCAGGAGAGCCACAGCGACACAGCCGCCACAGCGACACAGCCGACATGCACACGCAACACAGGCAGTGTGTTCCCCATGTAACAAACACATGCAGCTAGATCAGATATGCACACAGAGGGGGTGTGACTTCATTCTCTGCTCTGCCATTACTGCACTACATTTTTACGTAGAAAATAGTGGTTTGCTGCTATGTTAGTGTTAAAAATCTCATTTACAGAACATTAAAGGTATTGTTTTGGTATTGGTACTGAATCACAGGTAGCATCAAAAAAATTCAAATAATACAAAACCTCTACAAACCTCGTCTTTCCTTTTAACTGTTGTATCTAGTTTAAGAAAAATGTGTGTCACATCTATTATTCTGCCTTTTCCACAACACCGTTTACATTGAAATTCGCAGATGAATAACTGTATCTGTCTGCATGTTGACTTAGCTGCCAATACATCACATTTGTAATTGCATTTAGAATGAGAGTTTAATACATCAGCTTCTAAAACTTACTGGGATTTTTTAGGCTTTCATTGTTATAAAGCTGCAGCTGGGCAATTACCAAGAGCATTCGGAGTGCTCTGGAAACCTGTATCTAAGCTTGAAACAGAAAGAAAATTATCCATAACCACCGGCTTTTATTTCATTTTCACCCATCCACTCAGCAGTTAATAAGCTACCTAGAAGCTTGGTCCACTCAGTCCAACACTTGTAGGCCCCCGAAATGAAGCACCAGACAGACAGGCAGTTATGGCTTCTCTCTAACATTTCTTGTGAAGTAGCTGAGATCAGACAGTTTGCATGGAAGTCTGGCTCTGCTGCCAGAGATACTGTATCTCAATCTACTCACAGTCATCCAGCCTAGCTTCGGGAGGAGGAAAGAAGAAGCTTGAACATTGCATGTGCACATAAAACCTGCACACACATGCTTACACACACACACACACACACACACACACACACACACACACACACACACACACACACACACACACACACACACACTCACACACACACAGGCTTCCGCTCCCTTCTTTGATGTTAGTGCTGAACTCCTCTACCCGGGGAGCCCCCTGTAGCATCTTCGGTGAATGCATTATCATGCTGCAGTTGTCATGTGTTTATTTTTATTCTGGTGCTGCTCTACACTCTGCACCCCTGGGGGACCTGGGAACCCATTTGTAGCATTGGTGACTTGAGCGCTGCCTTGAGCGCTCTTAATTAGGCAAAGTGAGTGACTGTGAGATAAGAGTGTGTGTTTTCCCTCTTTTTGCTCTTCATTTCCCAGTGTTTCCCAACCTTTTATGTCACTAATAAGGCATATACCAAAATATTTTTGACTTCTTTGTGTTATTAGTTTGCTCTAAAAGGTATTTGTATTTGAATACATCCCCATTGATGCCAGTAGTTTTCACTGCTGGTGAAGCGTTGAAGCTGTAATAGTGGGGAAACACTGCCAATGATAAACTGCCACTTTCATGAACACAAATAAAGCATTGTTAGCAAATAGCAGCCTTTTGTCAGTGTCGCTAAGGATTTTAATCTTCAATCATAATTATTGCTTATTTAGTCATGAATATTGTAAAGACATAGATTTGAAGACTAGTTTTCAGGGGCTTTAATTTTATTCATTTTTTAATAGAATTTTAGGCCAGAAGCAAACAAAGGGTCAACTTACTGTTTAAGAGTCAGACATTTTTGGGAATATACTTATTTGCTTCCTTGCTGAGAGGTAGCTGAGAAGATCGATACCATTCTCTTGTCTGTATGGTAAATATGAAGCTACTCTACAACTAGCGAATGGTTATCTTGGCTTAACATAAAGGCTGAAAACAGTGGGAACAGCTGGCCTGGCTCTGTCCAATGGTAACAAAACCCATCTGGCAGCTCCTCTAAAGCTCTGTCTTGTAAAGTAGTGAGCCTGGCAAAGTTTTTGATCAAGATAGGAGATATTTTGGATGTATCCTCTCTCTATTTATTTATTTATTTTTCCACAGAACACTTGCAGATGAGTTGTTGCCGTGTGGCTCTGTGTTCCTTTGTGTGTGCAGTCTGCGTGCTATATCTGCATTCATGCAGGTTACCTCTGTGTTTCTGGTGGATTAGAGACCCCAGATGTCCCATAGGTTAGTCCTGATTGACAACGGATTCATTTTGTTTACCTGCTCTCCACCTAATGCATGCTGGGAAAGGATCCAGGCCTCAGTGAAAAATAAACCAATGAAATGTCACTATGAACCATTCGGTCCTCATATAATGGGAGTGAGGGTTATGTTTGAATTCTTGGCAGGAAGGCAAGCACATTTCCATTTGGAGTTGGACTCCACCAGAGTCGTCCCTTGTCACCTGTTTGTAATTTTCATGGACAGGATCTCAAGGTGCAGCTGGGGGGAGGAGTGTGTCTAGTCTGGGGATCACCAGAGTCAGCAGCTCTAAGTCTGAGGCCATGGTTCTCTGCTGGAAAATGGTGGATTGCTCCCTTCAGTGGATTACTCTTACCTCAGCTGAAGGAGTTTAAGTGTCCCGGGATCTTGTTCACGAGCGAGGGTAAAATGAAACATGTGACTGATGGGCAGATTGGTGTGGCGTGAGCAGTAATGTGCTGTACCTGACCGTTGTGGTGAAGAGGAAGCTGAGCCAGAAGGCAAAGCTTTTGATTTGATCTATGTTCCAATGCTCACCTATGGTCGTGAGCTTTGGGTAGTGACTGACAGAATTAGAAAGCGATCACAGGCAGCTGAAAAGAGTTTTCTCATTAAGGTGGCTGGTCTCACCCTTATAGATAGGGTGAGGAGCTCAGGCATCCGGAGGGAGCTCAGAGGAGCTCTCCTGCTCCTTCACGTTGAAAGGAGTCAGTTGAAGTGGTTTGCGCATCTGATGAGGATGTCTCCTGTGCCCCTTCCGTTGAATGTTTTGCGGGCATGTGCGACTGGTAGGAGACCCCAGGGTAGACCCAGAGCATGCTGGAGAGATTATCTCATTTGTCGTGGGAATGCCTCAGGCCCCCCCAGAAGGAACTGGAAAGCGTTGCTGGGGAGAGGGATGTGCTGGATTACCCCGCTTAACCTGCTGCCACTGTGACCCGACTCTGGGTAAGCAAAAGTAAAATAAATGAATGGATTAAATGTCACTTTATTATTTGTTCATTGTGTATTATTATTATGCTTGAGTAAATATGAAAACCTCACTTTGTTGCCATCACACTGGTGGAGCTGGTTTGATTTTGCCAAGGCTTAAACTCGCTACTGTCACTGATATTCTGGCGACATTTGTCCCACATGGTGCAGTCTGATTTCCACACGCATTTATTCAGAAGTCATCACCGGTCACAGAGCTGTGTGCCTGATTTATTTAATTTCATAAGCTGTTGAGTATCCCCAGAGAGACAGTGAAACAGGATGAAGACTGGATGACATAACCCCAAATTCAGGAATATATGTAAGAAGAAGATATGATGGGATTACATGAGGTGTAATTTGGGGTTTATCGTTGTTGATTTATACAGTGATATAACATTCATGATGTATTTATCTAATCTGAAAACGAGACTAGACTTTTCCAACTGCATTTCTCTTGGATATGCAGTTTGATTGCTTTTTTTGAACATATTACTAGATTATTCATAGATGTAATATATAGAATTGACTATAGAATGTGATGGTGTTAAATAAAAGACCATGCAGAGACAATGGACAGATGTTAATAGTGTTTATTTCAAAGAGGTACAATGAACAACCCCAAAAATAAAGCCCCAAAATGGGTATACTGTATTACCCTATTCAGAATTGATGATATGTAATTACTGCCCCAAAGTACTCGAGTTACTTTTATTAGAGACTCTTTACTGACACTCTTCTTCATGCTGGCAGTTTTGCATCTTTAGGCCACATCACTTGACATTCCTCCTGAACAATTCCCAAAGCATACTACAGCTCTACCTCCCACTTCCCTACATAATAAGAATCAGCTGGCACCAGACTTGCATCCCTCTTGAGAAGTGTGTCCATCAAAGTGAAATTTTACACTCCTTTAATTGTTTTTTTTTTTTTGTATGTTTTTTTGGTTACATCACTGCCATGTGATGCAGTAAGAAGGAGGAAATTATGAGCACAAGGTGACAGGTGTCAGAAGGCAAGTTTGTAATGGGTTTATTTTTATATGGAATTTATGATGTTGTTTGCATATTGTTTCCATTTTTGTGGAGCTGGCATGAGAATTGCGCCCCTCTCTAGATGTGTTTCCAACAAAGTGAAATTCTACTACTTTATTTGTTTTTTTCACCATGGGTCCTCCATCAAAGTCCTTTTTTATGGTATTGTGTTGCCCCTAAAAAATGGGATCTTCTTGACTGGGTGTTCGAGTACATGAAAATCTCAGTACACACAGTTGAATGTGGATGAAGAGGTCTTCATCCCGCAAGGCAAAGCATATGTGAAATAGAAGGGCAGTTAGTACAAGATGGACAGATGTGTGGTCGGTGACTGTTCCTGTAGCACACACACCCAGACACACACACACACACCCCCACATGTCAACCCATTAAATATTTCTTTTAGTAGTGCATTATCACAAATGTTATGTCATCGTTCTTATCCCCGTAACCCACTGGTTGACCCTGATGAATCCAGCTGATTCGCAGAAACACGCATCTGCTGCACTCTCCTACCGTACTCTCCATAATCACTCCAGAAACTACACAACAAACAATACTGTAGCTGCTGAACCTTGATTATAAATCCGTGCGACGGGGTAGCGTGTTGGCAGCCACACTGACACAGCTGCACATGTTCTGAGAGACCTGCGAACATCAGAGAGAGATACAGGAGGTGGGAGCGGGAGAAGAGATGACCAGGAGAAAGGTGGAAACGTGTTTGTTTTCAGAGAGAGAAGACTGTCAGAGGAAGGTGCTGCCACAGACCAGAGCACAGCACAGAAGACGATTTGGGAGTGTGGAAGCTTAACGTCTGAAGCCAGTCCGGAGTGTCCGTCAAGTCTGATGTGTGGAAACCCAAAACAGTTTTTTCAGAGCTTTTAGCTACAGGTGGAGCTGAATGTGTTGGGGAAGTGACTCCTACCGGCAACCTTATATTCTGCAGTGAACATGGAGGAAATTTATTCCTCACTTTTTGATCCCGGTGTTTTATCTGCTCATAAAGTTCGATCCACCTTCATTTGTGGTCCTGCTGAAAAATCTGCCATGTTAACTGTAGCGACTCTGCTGGCGCGTAATGTCTACCATATTGGTGGCACCGTGGCTGTACCACAAAAATGCAGGCTTACACAAATTGGTAAGTTAGTGTCTGCGTATGTGTATGTGTGTGAGTCTAGAAACTATAACTCAGTGTGCCTTAGAGAACGAAACCCATTAAAACTCACATATATAAGCGAGTCTTTTTTCCACTGCCACCTATTTTTCACCTTTTACCCTTTTGTGTAAAAACCTCTTGTCCTCATATTTTTTTGTGACTGTGCAGGTTGTCTTCCGATGGTAAAATATGTGTATGTGGAAAAAACGTATCGCACATTGAACATATATTGCTTGCTGGTGCTATTTATAGCACATGAAAAGAGCAGGAGCTCATGTTTATGTAACAGTATCCCCAGGGTGATCGAATTGCTCACTTTCTGCAACCATAACTTTGAACCTGCAGAAAGCTTGTCTTAATGAGCTGTTGCTCATTGCATGCAAGAGAAGGTTTGTCTTGTTTCTGTGTTGATTTCTGTGCGTTTTTCCACTCGCCATAGCAATAACCCACAATAATTAATGTGTAAATGTCATTCATTTTGTCCTGTGGACAATCAGTCAGCCAAAACTGAATCACATCTTGATTGAGCTTCAGCACACAAAGCAGACCTTCAGGTCATGAGAGCTAACAGGTGAAATAGAGCATTAAGTGAAAAATTATTACACCACGCCTCCATTCAGTTCTGTTTTGGTTTGATTGCTGTGCTTGTGTTTCATCAACAGTTGAACTGGCTGGGATAATTCGGGCGGTGTCTTATGTTGCATGAATAGTGCATTAAGGATCAGACAGATGCTGCTGAATATGAATTCATGTAGTTATGAATAAATAAAGATAAGTCTTTGGACTGTGGTCCACTCCACTCATCATCCTCTGACCAATTCTCAACAGATGTCTCATGTAGAGCCGTTCAAGAACTGAAATATTAGCCCTGACTGATTATAAACTCCTAGAAATGAGGTGACAGCGACGGCTGCGATCTTATTCCATATTGAGATTTGAAATGACAGTTAAGATTGAACATGATGAATGAAAACTGCTAAGGATGATAATGTGATTGCCAGAAGCTCTGTGTTATGTATTTGCCGTCCTGGCCTGATCTATATTGTATGGATCTAAGTGAGGATGGCCTTTGTTCATCAGGTTTTCACAAAGACGTTTTTATCACCTACCCCATTAAAATATGTTTGAATTGCCTCTGTGGCAAGACAAAGCTTTGATCTGCTCTCTCTGCTGTGTGCCGACAGAGATGATGAGTTTTTACGCATACACACATGCATACACATAAACATAAATGCACTCCAGTAAATACATGCACAGAGACTGTTTTATTGAATGGGAAATTGGAGCCAAAAAGTAGGAGTCAGACAGGAAAAAGATGCTTTACATATTTTTTTTTTTTATTCCCATAGCTGGCTGAAAATCACATTTTCTGGAAAGAGAGACACTTGTGGATAACTTGCATATAAATGTCAGAAGACACTGAAATTGTTTTTTTCTGCTATACCCTGCAAGACAGACAGTAGAATAAGACTGTAAATTTAATCCCTCATGCTCAGATGGTCTTATCATTAATGCTTGAGGAAAAATGGGACAAGAGATGAGTGTTAAGATGTGAAGGGCACTGATCTTTTGCTTCAACCATCATTGAGAGCCACTTATTAGTTTTCATCTTTGATTATGAGGCAGCTCCCCTCTCCCCGGCAGACATTAACCCTGATACTTCCTCTCCTGGTGTCTTTTACTTTGCAATCTTCAACTTAACCAGGTTCAACTCTTAATGGTCCTCATCATGTTGATGGAGAGTAAGGTGTGTGGAGAATGTTGGCAGAAATGTCAAGGATGAACAGGGAGAGATCGGTAAGAAATGTAAGGAGAAGTAACAATATGTACAGTATGTGGTGTTATTTTAAATTGTGCTTCAACACAGAGACTAACAGATGATGAACTGATACCTGTACATGTCAGTTTCAGGAGAGCTGCCTCGTGTTGGCTGTTGAGCTAAATGAAAAAAAGCTGATTTCTGTCTTCTGTCTCTACACTTACATATTTATACCCCAAGGGAATTGTGGGAAAATGGGCGCGCATTCTCTAGTAATGGTCAATAGCGTACATTCACTTTAGGCCTGATTTATGATGTTACATATCCGAGCGCTGGGGATGTGTTGTTGGAAGCTTGTCTAATCTGAGTCATGGATTTTGTAGCCTGAAACAGCGTGAGACCAAAACCCCAGAGGAACATGTCTGTTCAGTGTAAGAGAGACTGTGGATATGATCAATACTTCCATAAACCCACATTCGATAGCGACCTCCATCGAATTCCATCGTTAAGGAAGCTATGAATTTCAGTAGTGGCGTGTGAGATTAATAATGCAACGCGACCTATTTTCTTGTTTCTGATTAATTCTTTTTCCCAGAGTCTCTTTGTATTTTCTGCGTCCCATTATTTTCTACTCTACTTATCAGTGTAAAGTACAGATATGAGTTTGTATTAATCGCTTCAATGTGCTAAACATTCCAATGACTTCAAATAATTCGCTATAGCATATATGATATATGTTGCTTGTAATCTTAATTAGTGTTGTAGTTGACAACTATGAAGTGTAATGAAGCCTTGAGCTAACAAAGTTAGTTAAAGTTAAAGAACCAAATATTTCCCTCAGATGATAAAAGAGACCAGAATTAAAAAGGGATGAATACTGGACTTCATCAGGTGGAAGAGAAGCACAACTCCAAATGCTAATTTTGCTCTCTGTCTGCTGGATGACAGAAAAAAATAATGAACCATTATATTAATACCATTTGTTAAAGTGTGGTTCATAAAAAAACAAAAGACCTGAGGCAATTTTTAGTTAAAACTGCTTTGTTTTATTTGCACACAGTCTATGTAAACATCCAGAATCATTTGCATTTTACATAAAATTCAAGCATATACGCTGTGGTTTGCTACAAAAGATGACCTTTGCAGTCCATTAAACTTGGATAAAACCTAATCGCACCAGATCTATTAATCACTCACCGTTCAGCAATGGCAAGAAACAGCATCTACCTGGAGCCCAGATGTTTATATTTGCTCAGCCTTCAACAGACTTTTAGTTTACCTTGACTGTGAGCTGAAGTGTCTCAGGATGCCCAGCTGGAGACTCGTCTTGGTCAGAACTCAAGTTCACTGCTTTATTTACGCAGCTGTTTGTTTCTCTCCCCACATATTCCATGTTGTTATCAACATAGCAGATTTTGTGTCCATTAGTGCATTCGTGATTTGTCATGCACCTTGGGAGATAATGCACAGGGCTCGGATTTATGTGCTTCTCTCTGTGTGTGTGTGTGTGTGTGTGTGTGTGTGTGTGTGTGTGTGTGTGTGTATGTAATACAGTCCCTGGAGTGAGCATTTACAACTCGAGAAATATTGAGAACAAAATTTGTGTCATTGCTAAGTCTGCCTTCAGGACAGAGAGCCTGTTAGCGAGTACTCTACTCAGCATGTGCTCTGTGAAGTACGCTTAAATATGCTGCGAATATCATGCGAATACATGAGAGATTTGACTCTGGTTGTCTTTGAAGATAATCACCCATGTCATCTTAGAATATCCATTTTTATATTTTGTGTGTGTGTGTGTGTGTGTGTGTGTGTGTGTGTGTGTGTGTGTGTGTGTGTGTGTGTCCTTATAAGGATAGAGAGCTTAAAAAATGTTCTACAGCTTTAGAACCGTTTTGGATTTTCTAATTTTTTCAAGGGGCTAATAGATTGTTTTGTAGTTTCAAACCCTGAGGAATTAGGTTCTCTTTCTTTTTCAGTTTTGGTCTTCCAAAAGAAAGGAAGAGTCCTGGACATTTCAAACTTCATTTTCACAGTTATTGAGGCCACCGTCCTTGGTTTTATATATATCATCTATGCCTTGCTACAGATTTATCGTGGCAGTCCACAGAGAGTTCCTTGGACTTCATGGCTTGGTTTTTTTTTGTCTTAACATGCAGTGTGAATTTCATGTCAGCAATTTTCTAAACTATGTCCAATCAATTCAATTTCCAACAGATGGACTCCGATCTCTGGTAGTCATGTCTACACAGAATAATTGGGAGCAAGCAATCAGTGTATGGAGTACTTTTCATCTTTCTGTGTAGATTATCATCATATAGCACCAGGAGTTTAAGTGTCTCTTAGAGGTTGCCTTGTACGAGGAGAGTCTGTCCTTCCACCTGGAGGACTCTGTGTTGACAAGCATTCGACCAACTGAAGTGCCCTTAAATAAGTCTGTGAACTCTGAGCACCTCCAGAGAGAAGGCTGTAAAGCTGACAACTCTAACAAGGCACTTTTTGGTGTCACTGAAGTATACAGTATATTGAATCTTCTCGTGTATCTTCTCCATTGTGACCGGCAAAACTTCTATTAGAGAAATGATGGATAAGAATGGTTTATACCAGGCTTAACGTCATCTGTGTAAAATTAATGAAGTGAATATGTGTCACTAATGTTTTGTACACTGTTATCAGGTGAGGTGTGGTTCTCTCACTGCAGTCAGAAGTTAATTTTAAACTAAACTGAACGAGGGGGAAGAGAGTCTTGTGAGGAGAATGGGACTTATGTCTCTTTGTGCATGTAAACAAATGGCCTCAGATAGCAGACACCTAAATACATCACAGCCAAGGTTGTACAGAAGGAATTCTATTAGTTGAAAATTAAACATTTCTTCCCGCAATCTGTTAACGTTTGATAATTTTTTTTTGTTTTTTAAACTCTTCATTTACTGTTTTAATGTTGTGGCCAGTGTATGTACATACTGATGCATGTAAACATAGACATATTGCATGCATACATGAAAGCACACGGTACACGCACAACCAACCACACACACTAATACACACAAACACACACAGGCATGTGTGCACACACTCCACTAATGAGGATGGAAATCTCCCTGCCTCTCTGTTGTTCCCCGTCTGTATCCCTGCCACCGGCTGTCATGAAAAGTAAAAAGTTTGAAGTTTGGTCTTTTATCCTTTTCCGATGCCGGACTGCGCCTGGCAGTCAAGCAATCATTTCAGTCCCTCTTTTCTTCTCTTCATAACACTGCACCATTATTTTCCCTCTGCAAACATTCTCCTGCTCAATTCAAGTGTCTTTAATTGAACCTTTACCTACAGATGACTGCCAGAAAAATTGAGTTTCTCTTCCAAGTACATGATGCACATATATATTGTATACCGCAGTGCAACAATTCATTGCAGGGGCAGACAGTGAAGTGTCATCACCTCGCGCCCAGTGTGAAAATGTGTGTTGATGTTGAAACTGATGGAGAAGATAAATATATAAATGCCATAGTATTAAAAACAACCATAATGCAGTAGCAATTAGTACCAACACCTTGATACCCAACATTCAATTCAGCCCGTTTAAAGGGTGAATTCACCCAAATCACAAAAAAAAACAAACAAACAAAGAAACAAACAACAAAAATGTTTTTACCTGTGACGTGTTTGAATCAGCAGCAACATTTCATTCCAGAGTCCATTTCCCTACTGTTGTGAATGATCCACAAACCTTCATTAGGCAAATTTAATTCAAACTAGTTTCTACCGAAGAAATTATTCCAATGAAAAGTGTTCACAGTGAGGTCTCTGGATTTGCCTTAGAATTTTTAAAATGTTATTTTTCGTTGCAGCAAACCCCCAAAATGAAATTGCTTTGGGATAGAAGCAGACATTTCAGAGACTAATATCAGAAAATCCAAGCAATTTTTAGTTACATTTTGGAAACCGATGAAGCAGCTCAGTCGTAGTTTCCACCTGCCTCAGCATGAGGCAGAAATTTTCTTCTCCCAGAGCCTAGAGGCCCTCTGTGAATCTTAGAACAGAGAGACACACATTAGCTATGTCTCTCTCTCTCTCTATGAGATCTCTCTGTTCCTTCTCTGAGCTGCTTTCAGGAACAGGTCAGTGGATAACAGAAAAAGCAGCCCTGTGTGTTCACACAGTAGCATCTCTGTTGTAGTTTGGACTCTGACCCACATCAGCTGCTGCCTGCTCCACTAATTGTGCGACTCTGTGACACTTTGCCTTACCTATTCCTGAGAAAAGACAAATAAAGACAGACACCTGTTCCTTTTGTATCTTAATATAGTGCTCCACTGACCCCAGTGTTTGTGTTTTTATCTCCAGTGGAGCGATGCATGAGTGTGATGCAGTCCGGGACACAGATGGTAAAGCTGAAGACAGGATCCAAAGGGCTGGTGAGGCTCTTCTACCTGGATGAGCATCGCTCCTGCATCCGCTGGAAGCCCTCACGCAAGAGTGAGAAGGCTAAGAGTGAGTATGCGTGCACACATACACATTATTTCTAGTCTACAAGAACGCTTTTGTAATTTTCTTTTAAAAATGATCAAGATGTGATATGCAACCCAGGCTTATGGCTACCTTTCAAAGAGGAGACCTCCATAGCATATTGTTTGCCCTCTCTCTCTAACTTATTTCTGTCCTGCTTTTGACTTTCATTACTTATGATTAGTTTGTCAAAGCACTTTGTAAACTATGTTTTTAAAAGGGGCTATATAAATAAAGTTGTTATTATTATTATCATTATAGCCTGCAGTGGAACTGTCTGTGTTGAGGACAGACTGGGAGTCTTTCAAAAATGTTTTCAACATTTAAACAAATTTCTACTCTGAAAATAATCATGTGGTGTTGCACTCTAGAGCTAGAGTGACAAATCGACGAAAAACACTAAAGTATCTAAAATGATAAGTGTGTATAATGTATGCAATGTATATTAGTGGCCGTAAACCAATATAGTTGTAGGTACTTTAATACTATTGTTTCATTATAGTTAATAATTATAGAAAAAAAATCTTCCAACATTTTTTAAAACCCTTTGTGTACGTTCCACCCACCACAACAGGATTGATTTTGATGCCCTCTGAACTGAAAACAGGTAGGATCTGAAACAGATGCTGCACCACTTGCACCTTGCAGTCGTATAACAATCCACCACACTGCAGTAAATTCACTGAACCTCCAAAAAGGGTGTGACCTTACAAGAAGCACTCTAACACACCGAAACACTCGATTTCCTCTCGGAGTCTCTAAGTCATTCATTTGGGTGTTGCAATTCAAAATTCATCAAAGATTGAACCCACAGCCTCAGACATTCAGAACAGTCAATACTGTGCCAGTTGGACACAGAGTTCCTTAGAGCATTTCAGTCTTTGGATGTTGAACTTCAGAATTCTGTGAGCCTAATAAGGATTGAACCCACATCCTTAAAATGTCCAAACACTCTAACACCCTTGATGAATGGTTATCAAAGCCTCATTCCTTTAGGTGTCGGACTACAGAGTGGTCCTTTATCAATGTGAGCTGTTTGACCAAATACACTGAAGCCTCATTTCTTGGAGCTTTTGACTCTTTCCTTTGGATATTTTAATCCAATTGCAGAGAATATCACAGTGATTGATCCCTTGACCTCAAAAGTCCATTGTTTCTCTGAGACATTTGGTCAGAAACCAAATGTCTTAGACCTTTTTGATTCTGTCGTTTGGAAGTCTGACTTCAAAATCCATAAGCTACATGAAAATTGAACCCACAACCTCATAATTTGAAAACTTTCCTCTGTCACTCTGAGCCATTTGGTCAGTCACTTACAAGCCTTTGAGTCTTCACTTTGGCTGTTGGACTTCAAAACTCACTGAAGCTCAAAAAATCAAACCTCAGAACTTCCAAGCAGTCCTCCAACACGTTGAGTTATGTTGTTAAGGACAGGACAGTTTCAATCTATTTCTTGGACTGTTTCCCTTGGGTCCAAAGGAAAAGTTGGGACCACCATTGGCAGATCATGATGGCCAAGGGGAAAGGTATTGGAGTAACTGGACTATTCATTGGACTATTTTGAGTTTTTGGGTTTAATCTCTGTGAAATGCGTTGGAATTTTGAAGTCCAGTGTCCAAAGAAAAGAATCAAAATCTCTTAGAAATAGAGCTCAAAGGAGAGCTCTTTTGTTCAAATAGGTCAGGGAGTGACAAGACAGCCCTGGTCTCTTGAGGTCTTTGGTTTGAGCCTCAAGATCTGCAGTGAATTTTAAGTCCAGCACAAAAACATTCAAAGACTTTAGAAAATAAGGGTAAAGTGTCTGACCAAGTAGTTAGAATACTGCTTGTACATTTATGGATGTGAGGTTGAACTTCACGAAGCTGCATTAATTTTGAAGTCCAAAACCCAAAGTGAAAAGTGCTCAGGGAGAAGCTCCCAGTGCGAAGGGGACGTGGTGGTGTGCAGGGGTTGTTCATGACTATAAAGCGCCGGCAGTGCAGTGTCTGGTTTGAATCCTGCTCATTGCTGGTACCTGCAGCATCAAAACCAATCGTGCTTCAGAGGTTGAGGCACACACACACACACACACCACCAGCTGCCCAGTTCTTTCTTTGAATATGAGCTTTGAGAGTGTGTGTGTGCTGTCTGTCTGAGCCTGATCAAAATAACGCTGCCATATTGTTACTTTCAGTCATAGTAGAATTTCAGAAATGAGGTTATGTAAAGGGATGAGAGAAATGAGCGTGATGGGGAAAATGGGCATGCATAATTTTGCAATGGATTATTACAAAATACACTTTTTAGGTGGGTGAGAAGCAATTAATTGAATAAAATCTTGAAAGCATTAACTCTTTAATCTGTCGGTTGAACATAATTGTGTTTCTCAAAACACAACACGCATTAGTGCACTGATGAGAGGCATTGCTGGATTGTTTTATTTGGATGAGACACCTTCAACAGCAAGTTATAGGATCACATCTGAGAGATCCTGTGAGGAGAGCAGGAGCGAGCTAAAGAGACACATAAAGCACATATGTAAATACATGTCTACTGCAGGCTGTTTCCCTCTCCTAACAAAGACACAGAATCAAAGCTAGCTAAGTTTATACTCCAATCTCATTAGACTGCGATACACTCTGAAGCCCACATGGAATTGGCTTCTCTGTGTATTTTTACACATGCCAGAGAAATGCAGAAAGTGTGGAGATTGCATAATGCTATTCATGGCTTATTGCTGATCATGGTTTCATATGTCAAAAAGGAATACAGACTTTTTTTTTTGCCAATTATTTCAAGTTTTTTTCTTTTTTTTTTTACACTTGACTGCTGTCTGCTCCAATCATTCCTTTGTTATTAGAGATACACCACTCCAAAGTTTTTCTCTTCTGAACCCAAGACATCTGCTTAGATCTGATATCAGTGTGCTCTTTTTTTCTAAATTTAAAATCTATATATTTCATCTTTCTTTCATCTTTTGAATAGGATTTTTTAAGGTAACACATTGCAAGGGATTGCTGTGGTACATTCCTTTGACTGAATGACAGTACATAGTTTCTTTTTTTTTCATAATTTCCAAGAGCCGCTGGACACTGTAGTTTTTCAAACAGGAGTAAACAGTGTATTTGTAGGGGACTATTTTCAGCTGTGGATTAATACACATTTGATGCTCTAATGAGTATTTATGATGTATGTGGGATTCGCTCAAATTAAACTGAAGTGTCTGTGTTCATGGTAATGAAGGAACATGTAACCCAATGCAACAGTGTGGCTCATTGATGTATTTTTAATAGCAATAACAGGTCTATGGCACAGAGGAGTAGGCTGCATCAGGCTCCAGCTACACAGGCATTACTTGCTAGTATTATAGTTGGTCTCAGTCTCTCTCTGGGATTTCCTACCAATGAGAAAACAATAGAATTTCACCGTTCATTCTTTAGGTTGTAATTCACTGACAGAAATCAATAATTCACCCATTTTTTTGGTTTTAGGCCTTTTAACAAATAATCAAAGTAGTCTTTTCTCTTCCTTTCCATCCCACTTCTTCTCTTGATCAGTCACCATTGATTCGCTGTACAAAGTGACAGAGGGCGGTCAATCGGACATCTTCCATCGTCATGCAGATGGCAGCTTCAACCCGGCCTGCTGTTTCACAGTGTACCATGGAAACCACATGGAGTCCCTCGACCTGGTGACGTCCAATGCAGAAGAAGCCAGAACCTGGATAACTGGCCTGCGCTACCTGATGGCCGGGATCAGCGATGAGGACTCACTGGCCAAACGGCAGCGTACACACAACCAATATCCTTTCAGGAAAGACTTACATACAAATCACTGTTGTCAGGAGAAACACAGCGCACTGTCAAGAGCAGACCAATGTTCTAGGAAGGAAAGA
Organism: Seriola dumerili; assembly: GCF_002260705.1. NCBI lineage: Eukaryota > Metazoa > Chordata > Actinopteri > Carangiformes > Carangidae > Seriola > Seriola dumerili. The sequence continues at coordinate 47,586 of NW_019176548.1, read as the reverse complement.
AAATGTGTTTATGTGATTTAGTTTGAGAGAGTTTTTTCCCCCCTCAGTTCAGATAAAAACACTAAATTTTTCAAAAGAAAATCCTTCTCCAGAAAGTGAAGTTCAAGGTTTTAACTTGCTAGGAACTCGGCAAGTGGCATATTCAGGTTTTATTTAGCTTCATCCACCTGTAACCCAGCGTTCATGGTCAGACACACTTATTAATGACTTGTGGATCACCTTGAAAGAAAAGTCTGAGTTTTCATTTGTTTATAGTCAGAGGGGTTTGTGTAATCTCATTACTCTATAGGCTTAAACATAACCATGATTCACAAAGACAATATTGAAATACATGAAATAACACAGACAGATTTACTATAGTTATTAGATGCACAAATGATGGTAACCACATATAAACAGTCTCCATATGATAAATACCTAATTTTCCTTAATGTGTGTGTCTGTGACGTGGATGAAGCAGACGTTTGAAGAGGCTGATAAAAACGGAGACGGTCTCCTGAACATCGAAGAGATCTCCCAACTTCTCCACAAGCTGAACGTGAATCTGCCACGCAGGAAGGTCAAGCAAATGTTTCAGGTCAGAATCTGGAGCCGTTTTATTTACTGCCAAATCCTGGCCAATACTTAATAAGTAACAGTCCCCACAGTCTTAACATAAGGCTACAGTTACAGTCACCATTTTACGCCTCACATATACATTAATTGCTCTTACATTCCTTTCAGAGGCTTCACCATAAGGGAAACATTCATATATCAAGCCCTTAATTAGAAAAAGGATGCTTGAATCCATTTTAACCTGTAAAAGTCCTTATATATAAATATTTAAGATCACTGATGTCACATTATTATTGCATTTTTTATTTTCATGTGCATTTGTGTAATTTAAATAAATGACCAAGAAATATTTCATGTGTTCATAAGTGAGAGAAACACTTTTAGAGGAAAAGGATGAAGTAGTTTAAGGAGTGGTCTGCTTCAATTTTTTAAAACAGAAGTCACATTGAGTAATGTCAAAAATCCACACTCAACTTTTCTAAGGTGAGTAATAGCATGCAGTAACACAGTGCAGTGCTGCGGGCAATTATTGTTCAATTTCTCACTTTCTCATTTTCTTGTTTTATTAACTATACAACAAAAACAAGTTCGCCTTCGTTCTAGCGATTGACTGATGATTGACTTTGAACAATCAATGTAGTTAATTATGACAGTTAATTATGCTGATAGAGATGGTTTTGTTTGTTTGTGTTTTGATTGATGTTTTCATTTGGACGAGGGTGAATTGGTCAATTTTAGGGGTGTCCTATACAACAGACTTGCAGACTCGCAGACTCAAAATGCAGAGATTGGGGCAAAAAATAGCTGTTGCTTAGTCAAAGATACAAAAAAAACCCAAAAATACTTGTTACCCAAATTAAAGCAGTCAGACCGTAGAAAAAAGCAAAGGTATTAAGATTACTGCAAGGGCAGATATAACCTAACCAGGGTTGGGGAGTTGAGACAACAAAGACAAAGTGATGATGCTGGCTGCAGTGTAAATAAACTGGTATTTGTTTGGGTGTTTTCCCTGTCCCAGCACCACAGCTTTGCCCCCTGACACGTCCATCTGTCCATGATGACATTAGATAATAAGGAAACAGTAATACAAACCTTAAATCACTGATAAGTCCCAGTGTTCTTAAAGCCCCCGAGAAAAATTACTTTCAAATCTAAAGTATGTCTCTCTAACATTAAATATTCCTGACTACATGAGCAACTATCTAAGTTAAATTTGGAAATAAAAGCACATTAAGTTATTGTTCATGAAGCATTTAACGCTTAAAAATTCAGCTATGACATTCAGCTGTGATGTTTCTTCATCAGAAACACGTGGATGTGGGCAGTGCTGGCAACATAAGGAAAATATTGCAAAATTGTGATTGGTGCAGGAAATTAATTGAGGTCACGTTTTTTCATGCCCACTTTAAACCAGTGAGAGGAGCACAAATAGCAACTCATTCACAGAAATTGCTCATGTGAAATAAGAATAAAAATAGTTCTAACTTAAATGTTGTGTTCATGTAGGAGCCATGGATAATCATATGAAGCTGATTTGAAAAAATAGGTTTTCAGGGCCTTTAAACTTCCAAATGGATATTGTGACAACTGACTGACAAGAGCAAATCCTTATTTCAGCTCAGAGTGAGCTTAAAACTTGGAATTGAAATTGTCATGCACTATGTATTTTTGAAATTGCTAATACGATAAAAATATCCAAAGTGTCCTCTAAATGCTCTTCTCCACCACCAGTAATTCAGAGTCGATACAGTGAATCTGAAAGTTTTTATCTGTTCATAATGGGCTAACCTGTCATTTCACACCGATAATCGCTCCATTCTCTTGAATTTAAATTAGATTTCATTCATTTAATCCTTTCCATTTAAACTTTGGACGGCAGTGTTGCAACCGGAACAGCTTGTGGAGTTGCTTAAAATACCATGAATCTGTTTGTTTTCTGTCCATGCATTTCTGATCAAGTCTATCACAGTAATTTATCCTGCAGGTTACGTGTAGACTCTGTCTGTGATCGAATCCCCAGTGCCCACAGCGAGCTCATTATGGGAGTGTGATGGAGGCATTAGCTGGTATTATTAGATTTGGTGTGGAGTCGAATGGGCCCCCGTGAGATCCAGGTAATATGAGAAACTGGATCCCAGGGAGCAGACAGAGAGGAGTGGCGGGATAAAATAAGTGGCAAGCCACATGCGGTGACATATGAGGTTGGGAAAAGGAAAAATAGGTTGGAGAGGTAATGGGTTTGTGTCCTAAAAGCTGGTACATTGTGTGTGGTTACTGGTGTCAATTTGTGTTTGTATTAGTGTGAAAGGGAGAGAACCATGGCAAGAGATGGAGAAAAGATGAGACAGTTTGCAACTGCACATGTGCACAGCCGTTCCCGTGTGCACACCTTTACAGCTCAAGTCTATGCATTTTTCTAATTTTAAACTATGTGCATTGACCGGTATAGTGTCAGGGTTGACTCACAGTAAATATTGATTTTATGCCATATATTAGAGACTGATAATCAGACTGACTGATCATTCATCATGACTCATTATATTTCACTTGAGACATGTTAGCTGATTTCTTGTAAGGAGAGAACGTTATTCTGTTCTGTTTTGCCCTAACCAGTGAGTAGTGAGTGACATATCCATCACACCATCATTTGCAGCAGGCACAGAGACTGTGGTACAAGGAGCAATTTTTTAAAATTATTTATTTATTTATTTTTAGTAATTTGACTTGTTCAGCTGCGTTGATCTTACCCAGGCTTGGTTTCATATTTCTGTTGCTATTTTCCATGAATGTAGGTAGGTAGATTGCAACCCATGTAAGAGGATGATCAAGAGCATGCAGTAGCCTACATGAAACTTGTGTCCATGACCTACAGAGGAGACCTATAATATACTTGTTTCTTGATCCGCAATTTTGACCAGTATTTTCAAAAATTTCTGTTTGTTGTTTCGGATGAGGACTGTGTGAATCAAACAAATAGAATCACAATGCAAGCCATGTGTTGGAGTTTGTGTAGCATTTCACTATGTCTGTTTTTGTAGTTGTAGTGTAACCATTAAAATGGAATAGCTTGAGACGTATCACTTCCTCACCCACACAGGAAGCAGACACGGACGATCAGCAGGGCACGCTGACATACGAGGAGTTCTCGGTCTTCTACAAGATGATGTCTCTGAGGCGGGACCTGTTCCTGCTGATGATGGCGTACAGCGACAGGAAGGACCACCTGACAGCGGACGAGCTGGCCAACTTCCTGCGGAATGAGCAGAAGGTGAGAGGTCACACTGGTCATACTGGTCTGGGGTTAGAAGCAATAAAGTTCTCTGCCAGTGATGTTTAACGCCGACATGTTTTTTATGATGAGGTGTCCAAACTACTTTTTGTTCGAATAAGCTATTTCCTTTTGAGATCCAGCTGCAGAAAAGAGATATTTCTCTTCACCCTCTCCTTAGTCTAACACGTAACTCCTTCTGTCTCAGCTGTCTGCCCAGAGGAGTCTGCTCCTCTAAGCCAATCCATCACGCCTGAAATTATTTTTTCTCTCAGTTTTTTCTTTGTGTCTCTGACACACTCTTCCTGCTCTTACATTGCAATTTTTCATTCGTCTCCACCCTGTGATACTCTGCATTAATACTGTTCTCCAACTGAATAGCTGTTTTGACATGGCTGCAGCAACACAAATTAATTGTGAAAATGAATTGTAATTCTGACTTCATTTAGCTTTTAGACTGGGATTAAATCATTCTTATTTACTATATTTCAAAGAGTAAACAGGTGTTTACATATTTTCTTATCTTGTCTACTGTATTTTATGCTGGTCTCAGACAAGTTAGAACACTTTGTAACCAACTAGGTCACTTCATAAACAAACCGTAAAATCCTTGGACAGGAAACCACAATGTTGTCATCACTTTTTTGTTAAGTAAATACAACATGATGAGTTTTGAGAATAGAACCTTTCATTTCGATATTCGTCTGTTGCCCAGAATAACTCACTATATTGCACCGCCGCTGCTGAAAACATTTGTACAACTAAGCTCAGAACAGATGACCAGAGCCTCAAGGTCGACTCTTAGGGGAGAGTAAAGAATCCCTATAAGCAGCTCTGCCTTTACACAATCTGCCTTTCTAAAAAAAAGGATTTTAAGAAAACCAGATATGTCGACATTAATTTGACATACAGTATTCACCTTTGACTTTCATATTCATTCTGTGTCAGACTGTCTACATAAAAACAAGTCTAGGTATAAACCTAGTATACGACTGGCTTCCTGGCTGCTCTGGAGCTGCCAGGAAGCGGAGCCACGCTTCCAATTCACTGAGCCTCGCCTCGCCTCGCCTCGATAGCAGCAATTTATTACATGTACCATTATTGCTAAAGGAGACAGAGGAATAAATATTAGACACACCGAGCAAGAGAGAGCAGGAGAGTGGGATGGAGAGAAAGAACCTATCTGTGACTGCTAAGCAAAAGAAACTAGCAGATCTCAGAAGCGTATAAACAACAGAAATGCAAGCAACAGGAAATCAGAATACGCTTTCTGCAGCACATCAGCACAGCAATCAAAGCCCAGTTTAAAAATAAAGGGTTTTTGTCTTCTGAAACGTTAGAGGGCTTTTAATTTGAAATGGTTACAAGAAGTATTGAGTATTGTAACCATAAGTATTTACGCGCGAGGGCAAATGATCAAAATGAGGCTTTGTACTAAAATTCCAGTATGACTAATATCAAATTAGAAATAAAAGTCTGCCTCTAATACATGTCTGCCGAAAACTGCTGCGGATCCGCTTTAAATGCCCCCTGAAAACAGTTTGTCCCAAATCATGTTAAAGAGCAATGGCCAATGGGAAAAGTCCAACACTCACAACTATATCACTCACTCAGTCATGGACATTCGTGAAACTTGTATTTATGTTACTGTACTTATTGTATTGCGTCTACCTATCCAGGGACTGCACATGGAAATTAGCTATTAGCTCAGTCTGGTACATAGTACCAGATGATTGATCGATAAAAATCAATAAAAAACTAAACTAAACTTAACCTTTGGTTTGTTCATCTTCTTTCTCTGCAGGTGGCCAATGTGACTCCAGAGTACATTGCAGAAATCATTGACAAGTTTGAGGTATCTGACGAGAATAAACAAAGAAGCGTTATGGGGATTGAAGGTAACGTTCTCCCATTTCACCATCTTCTTTCAGATTTCACTCCCTCAATTCTTTCCTTTTTTCATCTTGGGGTCAGTCATTGTTTATCCTTTCAACTTCTTGTATCTGTCATGGTACATCATGAGTTTTCATTAGTTACTCTGTTATTTATTATTTTATTCATTCATTATTTCATGCACTCACATAGTCATACTGCTTATGCCATTTCAAGTTCAGGAAATGTGTGAGTCAAACACAGTATATGGATTATGTGCAGCAAATCAAATTTGTTTTTATAATAAATAAATTAATTGAGTTGTATCATGCATAAAACCGTGCCCTGCCTGCATGACCTTACAAGACTCCATACATTCATATAAGACAGACTCAGGATGCAGTCTATGACAACAAAATACCAAATGATGAATACAAAATCATTTTTGACAATCAGACCTCAGTTGACTACAACAAAATTCACAAATCACTGACAAAAAAAAGACTATATAAATTCACCTTGCCTCCTTTACGAAGCTTTTGACTCTAAATACATCAAAATTAAACAATTATTCCAACATAACTGTTTTAACTAACTGTAATTGAAGCTTGAAAGTATAAAAGAAAATGGGACTGACTTTCCACAAAGGGCTTATTCCCTGAATGGTTTTGAATTGCCCCCTCCCCAATGGCCAGGAGAAAAATTTAAGTGCAAAGGAATAATAATTTTGTCACTACTGTTTTTAAATCCAATATCAAATTTACCAATTAATCTTCTCCAATAAAATTTCTATTAACCCAGATTTTATTGTTTACGGTGATAACCGCTCAAAATAAAAACCTTAAATCTTGATAATGGGTGTCTAAAAAGACAAAATAATGACATCTTGGGGATTTTGTCTTTGGCAAGTGTTCATCTCTTGATGTCATTTTAAGTAATGCCACATGTGACTGGAAGGTGAGCTTAAGGGAGAAGAAGGAGTGAGGACTGAGTGCGGTAGCTGGAGTGAGAAAGTGGGAAGTCAGAATGAGGGTGCAGGGAAAGAGAAACAGAAATGTGTGACAGAAAGGAGCAGAGTGACTACGGGGAGAAGAGATGAGAGGAGGAAGAGGAGGTGGGGTGAGACTAATCTTGTCATTGGAGGCATGAAGGCTAACACTATATGTGTCTGGCTGATCAGACCAGTATGCCTGATGCCCTCCCTGTAGGCCTGAAATGTGTGTGCTTAAACAAGCATTGTGCACAGATGTGACAGAAATGTTCAAACAGATTTACATTATCATCTTTTTACAGTGTGATGAGCTGTTACCTACATTATTTGGTCTCTTGGCATCTGTTGGACTGTATATACGTAGTATACAGTATAGTTCATATACATATTCATGTCACATGTCAATGTGGATTTAGCCAAAATGGTACAGTGATGAGATTGCATGTCCAGTCTAATCATGGACTTTCCATAGCAAAAATCTCTCTCTATATTTGCATCACATTTTTTCATTTCTCCTCCACAGCCAGCTTATCCACATCAACCGTCTCCCTCTTTTCCCTCGTCTGCTTTCTCGCTTATTTCCGATTTCTCCTGCTCTTGGTATTCCTGTCTCATTTCCATTCCTCCTCTCTGGATGAAAGGATGCTTTCTTCTCTGTCACTCCTCTTCATGCTGTGGGCACCTACAAAAAAGTTGAAACCACAGTAGTGTGTTTTGAATGTGCTTGTGTCTGTCATCTGTCAGTATTTCCTGGAGCTCAACCTGCTGATGAAGAGATGTGTAGATGTCACTGTTAGAAGCTGTTAAAAGTTACGTGATATGATCTGGTTGCTGGGAGTTTGAAATCAAAACGTTTTTTGTGCCACTATCAGGATGTTGAAAAGCAGGCAACAATTGGTTACCGTAAATCTGATGCAGGAGGGATGCATGACAAGCAATATTTAAAGTTATTTTCTGAGTTCCACCATGACCTCTGCTACTGACTTCAATATGTTGATATGTTCACTAACAATGACCAAGAGTCTACAGCCCACTAGCATCTCTGTGGGACTGTATTAAGACACAGAGGCGCTTTTATCAAAATGCTGACATGAGCATGCTAACAAGATGACAAAGCTAACATGCTGATGTTGGCAGGCATATTTGCTAATTAGCAGTAAATGCAATGTACGGTTGAAAGGGATGGGAATGTCACAAGGGGAATATCATTTGTGCCTTAGATATTTCACTGAATGGTCGAAAACATTGACCTGCTGGTGGTACTGGGTAAAGAGTCAGGAGATCATTAAAGTCATTAGATTTCATCCTCTGACCACCATGAATATGTGTACCAAATGTCATGGCAAGCCATCAAATTTTGTTTGAGACATTTCAATTAAAAAATTTATCAACTTCACAGAGGTGCTAACGTCAGTAGGATTCATGGTCTTGGAATAGTGAATGTCTGTACAAAATTTTTATATGTCAGTCCATCCAATAGTTGTTGAGATATTATCAGCTGATGCTGCCGTTCACAGAGCCATGCCAATATCCGAAAAAAGCTGCAAAACAGAATTGACACTAAGCTGAATTCTGCAATACACTGATTCCCATTGTAATTCTCAACTTTTTTTTCCATTTATGTGTATTTATCTTCAGGTTTTACAAGTTTCATGCGCAGTCCAACATGTGACATTTTCAACCCTTTGCACCATGAGGTGAATCAAGACATGGAGCAGCCGCTCTGTAACTACTTCATCGCCTCCTCTCATAACACATATCTGACTGGAGACCAGCTTCTCTCCCACTCCAAGACGGACATGTACGCCTGGGTGCTGCAGTCCGGCTGCCGCTGCGTCGAGGGTAGGCGTGTGTTTACATTTAAACACAATTTAGGATCCTTGTATTGTTCATGCTGTCACACTGTCATGTCTTACTGGGACACTTGGATAGAACAGAATTGTTAATGTTATTAGTAACACTTGATTTTCTTACTATGACAAGTCAATATGTTTGCTGGGGAGATTGCCTATTGTGATTAGACGAGGTTGCTTCAATGGCTCCTTATAATTGCAGCAAACTCTTTTCACCCTGTATCAAATGGTATCACTGTTTGGTGCTAAAAATGGAATAAAACAATTGCTGTTAGGGATGATAATGGGTATTTATGGATGTTAAGGATGTTTACGGCTTAGCAAGACATTTTTTCTTAATGGTTTTAAATTAACACCGAAGACATATTTTGCAGTGTTTTATGTTTGGTAATAAAATTTGAAACAGATGCAGCAACACCTCACAATGAAGCACAATATTGCACGTGTTATTGCTTGAGTGTTACTTTTACTCACACTATTTTGTGTCCCAGAATGAATCAACAGCAGTGTTCATTAGGAGAATGCGAAATAGTGGAGTATAGGAGCTGAGGCATCTTTGCTATATATCAAAGATGAACAGTGAGGAGAGGCAGAAACTGAGAACAGTAGAGAGAGAGAGAAAGAGAGAGAGAGAGCGAGAGAGGGAGGAAGATATAAATGTTTTCCACTTTCATGCATCATTTCCTCTGTTTTTTCCCTGCAGTGGACTGCTGGGATGGTCCTGATGGAGAGCCGATGGTCCAACACGGCTACACTCTGACCTCCAAGATACCATTCAAGTCTGTCATAGAGACCATCAATAAATATGCCTTCATAAATAACCAGTGAGTCAAAGCTCCCTATGGTACAGAATGTGTGTGTTATTGTACGTGATAGTTTGTGACATTTTATGGAAACTAGACCCTTCCATTATCCCATAGGTATTGTTGTGGGAGAAAAATGGCCTAATGGAAATGCCATTTTGCTTGTTTCCTCTTTAGTTTATTCACACATATAAATCTGACTGAAACATCACGTCTGTTTGACATTCTATAGAATAAATAATATTCTTAGCTTCAGGACAAACACAACATTTCTCCATGTGCACACACACACACACACACACACACATACAAAGATTGTATTATTGATTATATATTGTCCTCTACTGTTTAATTCTGTTGCTTCATGCTCCACTATGGGGTGAGATATATTGTAATAGCACTAACCCACACACAGGCTTTTCCACCCTAATTTAAAAAGTTGGTGAAATTCAGTTTTTTTTTCTCATAAAACAAGTCTCAAACTATCATTTCTCACACTGTTATAATGCAATATCTATGACTCTAGTGGAAGGTTTCCCCCACAAGGTTAAACAAAAAAGCTGCAATATTTAAAAAGCCAGGTTTGTGTTTTTCAGAAAACACTGTAGTTCCTGGCAGTAATTAGCACCTATTACTGAGTCATCTGCTTTGCAGTGTTTCCTCTGGATCCCCGAGGTACCACTGTTTTTTCTGCTGGGTCCGACAATACCCAGACAAAGTGGTGAATGATGCAGCATGCTGCCACACTGTCTCGCTTTAACATCTATTGCAGCCACTTATGATGGCAGCAGCTGTGTTATAAAAGCATTTATTTTATTCAGAGGTACAGACAGTATTGGAGTAAATTCAATTATGTAATCAAAAAGAAGTGTAACTACATTTGGCAATAGCTTGTTGGAACATTCACTAACATTAGATTAAGGTTGTACATCTTATTTTCTGGCTGTCAACTTAACTTCTTGTTCAATTTTGATGCATTGTTGCTGTCATTGGTGTTAAAGAGATAGTTGGGAATAGGCTTACTGCCATTCTCACCGAGAGTTAGATTAAAAGATTGATAGCACTCTCACATTTGTCCATCAAATATGAAGTTACAGCTAGCAGCTGTTATCTTAGCATAAATCCCACAGACCCACAAATTGTTTTTACATTTTGACTTTTGTATGAATTAAATAAACCAGATATAACGTGTTAAATAACAAGCTTTAGATCTGTTGGCTGATTTTGTTTCCTCGGGGCAGAACCAGGCTAGCTAAACTAACCGTGTCCTGGCTGTAGCTTCATATTTACCACACAGACATTAGAAGTGGTTTAAATCCTATAATCTAATTCTTGTCAAGAAAGTGAAGACTGGTATATCGAGAAATTTCAACCTATTCCTTTAATTTCCATCTTAAGAACCGCTGTAGCCTATGTTAAACATAATCAATACGCAGCAAAAGGAAGGAAATTACAATTTTGACCCACCTTTTATCTCGTTACTATATATTTACTGAAGCTGAAATTAGTGTATTTTAAAATTCATCATGTGTGCATAAAGCATGTCTCAACAGATTTTGCAGGCGCAGAGCCTTCAGCGATCAGTCACAGAACAAAACAGATTAACACTGAAGTCAAACAGGGAAACAACATAAAGACAAAAGACACATGGAGAGACATTACAAACTGCCAAACCTGCTCACATTAAAACCCTTTTACTGTCATGGCTGTAGTATGAATCAATTAATTTAGTAATTGACAGACTAATAAATTATGAAGATTAATGCTGAAATGCTGTCCTAGATAATTTTAGTCAATAAAGTTATATTTCTTCTGACGGTTGCTTTGCTGTAGGTCTTTGTATTCCTCTGTGAATGAAATTAAAAACCATATGTTCATGGTACTTTCCCAAAAGAAAACATTCACCGTTGCTAATCAGGAAATACCTTCATATTCTCATAAACTCATATCTTATTAATTAGTCATCTGTAACAATGCTGATGGCAAGAACAGATTAATAAATTGAACGTCCTGTGTTTTCTCTCTCTCTTCTCTCTGCTCTTCTCACCTTTTACATTCAACTGATATTTTATCATCAGTGCCACCTGTTAATATGATTAATGGCTCCTGGGTTGAATTGAAATGGAGTGAGTCTCTGCTCCCTCCGACATCACACACACTCACACACACACATTACACAGCTCATTGAGCCGCCTCACTGTTTCACCTGAGAGGAGCTCCAGGGTGTCACTGCCTGTGTGTCGAAATGAAATGACTCTGGATGCTACTCTCTCTGCTCTCTCTTTTTGTCTTTGGCAAAGGATCCTTTTGTGTGTTTAAATGTGTGTGTGTGTGTGTGTGTGTGTGTGTGTGTGTGTGTGTGTGTGTGTGTGTGTGTGTGTGAGTGTATGTTTTGGGGGATCAGAGGTGGAGGTGAGAGCGAGGCTGTGTCCCCTGAGGGAGAGCTGTCACTCTGACAAACCTGACATTTGAGCTGTGCTGCTGTGTGGCCACAAGTCATTTCACCTTTTCTAAATGAAAAGACAGACACTCACACACACACTCCACATCTACACAGACCATGCCACAAAGGTGAAGAGGTGTTTATGCAGCTGTATTTTTTATCATTTACCTCTCTGTTCTGTGGGTTAGAGGTGAGAAATGGAAGTTAAGTTTGAAATGTGATTCACACTCATCTCCGCAGATCAGTCTCTACTCAGTCCATTTTCTGCATTCAAGACACATTTCCTTCATGTTGACAGGTTTTATGTAATTTATGGAAACCTGAGTACGAATATATATATATATATATATATATGTATATCTTCTTTTTTCCCCAGGTTCCCAGTCATTCTGTCCATTGAGAACCACTGTAGCATCCAGCAGCAAAAGAAGATTGCGCAGTACCTGAGAGAAATCTTTGGAGACAAACTCGATGTGGGAGATGCACTGAGCAGAGACTCCAAGACATTACCCAGTCCTCACAGCCTGCTGGGCAAGATACTCATCAAAGTAAGGACAAATCAATGGATGGATTGATGGATGGATGGATGGATGGATGGTTGGATAAACAGAGCTTGATTTTAAATGAATACATGAATTAATGAATTAAAATATGCCCAGTTAGTGTACTTGTGAATCAAAGGTTCTTCATCACACCTCTCCATTTCCTTCCTCTTATAACAGTGAGGTGAGCTGAGCTCTTGTCATCTCAACATATTTTACTTCATGTGTGTTGCAGTTAGGATGGGGAGAGAGAAAGGCTGTGAGGGAGCTAATTATTGCCCATAAAAAGAAGACGAGAAGGAAGAGGAGATAGTGAGGACAAAACTAGGTCATTGTGTTACACACAGTGAAATGAATAGAGAGGACAAGTTGCTGGCATGTGATGAAAAAGTAACATTTTTTATATTTTGTAACTCGTACAATACATATGTTGTATGTGGGCATACAAATGCATACATTCACACAATAACCAAACACAACCTTCACTGTGACACAGTTGGTGCTGTCAAATGATTCATTTTAAATTGCTATCAGTCAAAGTGTTCTACAATTAAGTATAATGAAATGATATATGTTGAAATTCCATGAAAGAATATAGTAAATTGTATATTCCCCAAATCCCTGGTTAAAGTAGGGCTTAAGTGTAGAATAAAATGTTAACCACAAAACAGGCTGCAACAACAGCATTGTTTTCTAATTACTTTCACTTGAATAACTTAGCAAGCTTTTAAGCTCAATATGACAGTTTCCCCAAAGTGATTATTAATAAATTATGCAGTTTCTCATTATCTTACAATTAAGGCATCACACACACACACACATTCAGTCCTGCCCCGCATCCAGCGTTTTAAGACTGAAAAGTTGAAAAGATTGTATGGAACACTGTGTTGACTGAAATCAGTGCTTTTTACTAGCATGTATGGATAACTAGTCACATAGTCACAGTCACAGGTACTGTAGCTGATGTTGTAATACTGCTGCAAAAAGTCTAAGTTAGAGGTGGATGGTGAGATGCAATCTTCCCATCTTGTCTTCTCCCAAAAGCCAGTGTTGGTTTCCTTAAACCAATCTTTCCCCAAACTTAACCTTGAACTTAAAGGAATAGTTCCACATTTTGGAAAATTAGCTTAATCACTTTCTTTGCCTGAATCATTATGGAAAGCTCATATGACAAAAACCCCTATTTTGTTATTTAAATATGACGAGCTTATCTCTTTGCAGCACCTACTGTTATAGTCCCAAAGGCAGAACAGTCCAGTGAGATGATCTTTGAAACATGGTTGATACCATCATCCTAAAAAAGATTGAAAACCCAACATATGATCTTTTTTTTTAATATCAGCTCTCACTCTGACAGCCTCAGGCCCAGAAGATCCTTATCTACAGAGACGGTGCATTTGGATGAACAAAAGCTTTCAGCATTTATTGTTTTGTTTTATTAGAACCAGATAAAATTGACTTTATCTGTAATGTGAAGAAAGCCTTCTTTGTTCCTTGGCAAAAGGAGCTCTGGCTTTGTCCCTCCCCAGCCAGATGTCTGAAAAGTGAAAGAGCATTATTGATTTTCTATAAAGCCCTTTACTCCTCTCTAACAGTTTTCCTCCACCCCTTTCCTCCCCCTCTCTGCCCTTGTTTGAAATCCTTTCACCTCTCTCCATCCACTCAGTGGAGCGAGAGATCAGAGAGTCACAAGATGGCAAAGAAAAATGGCGTGAGGGTTTTTTGACAGTCACAGCTAGAAGGAACAGGGGACAGACTACTGGTGGCAGTGGTTGAAGCGAGGGTGGCGGTGTCAGCCAGTGAAAGACTCGATGTACTGCAGGAAGCTCAGAGTCTGCAATTGATTTTTTTTCTTGAAGAAGAAGCTTAGAAAATCTTGACTCCCACTCACACCTTCAGAATGGCTCACTAATGGGCTTCCACTCTGCTGAAAGAGCTGCTTAGGGAGCTTCTCGGGGAATCTGCAGCTGATTGTACATTGTGTGTGTGTGTGTGTGTGTGTGTGTGTGTCTGTTAGTTTGTGTGTGCACAAGTGTGTTTTTTGTGCTTATATCTGGCAGTAATGGCCTGGTAATACTGGTAAAAGAGCCACATAAAGGAGGAGGTTACTCTAATGTGTGTCTGTCCATTTTTGTGTGTACAGGCTTGTGTACAGCGAAGTGAATGTCTGAGTCCAACACTGATTTTATTTTATCCTTGGACTAAGAGGTGCAACCTGTGTGGGCGTTCTTGAGTATAAAAGAGATGAGCGAGGGGTTGCGCTGCATTAAAGACATATGCACAGGTCAAAAGCATGTTTGTCACTCTCCTCCAGTCTCTTTGTCTGTCTTTTTTCCCTCCAGGGGAAGCGTCTCCCTGCCTACCTGTCTGCAGACGCCGAGGAAGGGGAGGTATCCGATGATGACAGCGCAGATGAAATTGAGGACGACTTCAAGCTCAAGAGCAGTAATGTAAGAAAGGAGAGAGGAGTCTCTCTTCCTTGTTTTCAAGTTTTTAAGTTTCCATCATTCTCAGCCCAGTATTAAAAATAAAGACGTTAAAGTAACTTCCAACTGCTATCTCTCTCAGTTTGGGCAGCCTTCTTTTTTGGGTCCATGTGTGCTTCTCTGCCAGTTCTTTATGTGCTATTTAATTTGTTCATTCAATAAAAACAAAAAAAACATAACAAAAAAAAAAACTCACTTTGGATTGACAGGGACTATTGCTAGAGGATCAAACCCATTCCTCCACACACAGGCATCACAAACAGAAGTTAGATAATGGGATCTTAATGATATTGTTGTGCTCAACATAATGACTTAAGTAATTGGGTAGTAATGTTGGTGCTTGTAATGTTTTATTGATCGTCACTGCTTTAATGTTTTGGAATAATCAATGCTTAATGATGCAGATATAATTATTAAGTCAGTGTCAGTTGTTGTTGTTTTCTTTATATATACATAAGAATTGCAGCAACATGTAAAACATGTCAGAGCATCTTGAACTTTCCTATTGCCATTTTTATAGTAATTCTTAATCCTGTTCATTTATTCTGTGATACAGTCGTGCCAGGGTCCCCCCTCACCACATTTAATGCAGGAAAACACTTCCACATTTTCCAGATGGTTTAGTTGTGTAACTGAAAATGGCATCGTTCTTCCACATTTAGCTGGAGGCATGAGGCTGCAGATGCCACTTTGGATTATCCCTGGCATCTTAAAGGGGTGGTGGCAAGTTTCCACTGATGAGAGGTTTTATATTGAGCTCATTAAACCAGTATTTTTTTAACATTGCACTTGTAGTGGGCCGTGGAAAAAGTGACGTATATAATGTTGTTCACTCTCTTGCTGTATATGGTGACAGATAATTTTGTTTTTTCCATCTTTAGTGTAAAATATAAAATTTATATGCATTTACATACTTTGTAAACTTTCAGACCACCTTTTTTTTTAAATTAACATACCTGGTATAACTCACTAACAAACTCATTCATTCACATTTAGCAGGCAGCAGATTTTACACAAGGGGGAGCTGTTAATGCATTGTCAGACCAGTTTTACACATCCCAACCTATGCTGCCTCTGGTAAAGGATCGTAATGGCAGTAGCAGTTTAGACCTGCAGATGTAAACATGGTGGTGCGTGACTTTACACTTGCGATCGTGCAAAATGACATGATGCTTACGTGTACATCTCAATTTACAGCTCATTCTATAGTGCAGTGCTGAGAATCAAGTTATAATCGGGATTTAGGTGATTTTAATTGAAAGATGCCAACGTGATGTCAATCTTCTTATATAATTCTCAGAAAGAAAGTCTGTTTCCCAAAATGTCAAACCATTCCTACTATTCTAACTATTAATCATGGACACTGGACACAGCTTATGTGTCTGTTTTAATATTTTAAATTTTACACTTTTACACTTTTTGAACTGTCAATCATGCAAATCTACTCTAGCGGAGTCCCATAATAAAAAATATATAGCTGGGAATGAGCATGGTAGGCCCCCTTTAAGCAGAAAATATTTTATATTACATTTAACATTTTTCCAGTTTAAAATATTTGATTTCAAATATTAAACAAACACGCTCTCTCATGTGCATAAGCATATGAAAAAGTACTGAAGTTGTAAAACTCATTGTCTTCATGTGGTGCAGGAGTCAAACTTGCATCAGCATTTAGTTTTGTTACCTGCAGATGGTTGGTTTAGAATTGCAGGTCTGACTGTGGTGCTGTGGCTCCGCTGTAGTTTAATATTGGCCAGGCTTGGTTTCAGATGCTTTGCATCAGTGACAGTGTGTGTCCATGCACCAAAATGACACAACTCTCCATCTCCAACTCCTGCCAATAAATACATCCTTTTAGCTCCTTGTCTCTCTTGCTTCCTTACCCAGCTTTTCTCCTTCTTTAACTCCTCCCACTAACGTTCCTCTTCTATCACGCAGGGCAATGGTCACCACCAGGTGGAGTCTCACATCAGAAAGAAACTGGACTCTCTATTGAAGGAGTCTAGGATCGGAGACAAGGAAGATACAGACAGCTTCAGCATCCGAGCTCTGCTCCGTGCCACACACCAGGGCCTTCAGAAAAACCTGCGGCAGGTATAAGCACCGAGGCAAAGCTGCATATGGAGCAGAGTAATACTTGTCAACAGATGAGAAAGAAAAGAAAAGGGGGCACAAAACTAGGCCATGGTATTAGTCACGGAGGGAGATGGAAAAAATAAAGACAGGCCAAACGCACCAACTGAACAGAAGAGAATGCAAAGTCAGCACCTGCTCAGGCCACTCTGAAGGGGCCGTGCTATTTCCACCCACAAAACCATGTCAAAACAGACTGAAAGTGATGAGACACTAAATGTCTGCAGTGTTACTTAATATTTAATTTCCTTGCTTTCCTTCCTTCCTATTTTTAGAAGCTTCGGTTTCCTGACAACCATTTTAATGTACTGGGTGTTGTGCATCGGAGTTTCCTGTTCTCTTTATTCTACTCCTGCTTTGTTGGTGATGCCCTTCACCTCATTCTCAGTCTTTAAACCTTTTTCTGTCTCTGTCTTCCTAACTGTAATTTTCCTTTTTCCAGTTTCTCTCTTTTTCGTATTTCTCACCCACGCTCGTCTTCAGCTGTGTTGTGCTTTATTGGCTGATGTCTCTTGTAGCCCCTCCAGCTACTGAGCTTTAGGGTTTAAGTGACTCACCGGGTGCTAATGTGGTTGTTATTAGATTCACGCCAAATGATCCACACACATGAATGTAAACAAACACACACAAACACATACAGTGTATCTGAGCATGTTCTCCTTTTCTCTAGAGCTCCAGAGGGGTTCTGAAGAAATCCCAAAGCAGATCTTTCATCACGACGCTTAAACAGAAGGTGAGGGGCATCGAAAGACCGATTTCTCTTTCTTGCTTGATTCTTTCTATGTTTGTTTGGGGTCTCAAATGGCAAAATCAGGTTATTTCATTTTCATGGTTAGGTGGTAATAAAACATTTCTTAGGAGACCACTGGTAGAGCAGCAGAAAGACTTGTCCAGGCAAAAGAAAACCTGGAGGAAAAAAAAAATGATCTGGCCCAAGAAGTAGTTATAATCTAAAATTTAGTTTACCTTCTTTGATATAAATGGGCAAACACAATACACCCCTCAATGTAATGAACACACCAGCACCACAATATAATCTCAAAAATGACTATTAAGTTGAATCAACACTTCTCTTCCTTTTCCTTCCTGAAGCTAGGATTTATTCCAGAGCTGTTGTATTAGGCCGCATTATGTTTCGCCAGGTGTTTTATTTACACGTTAGAGACAAGAGTGTGATGTGTCTCTTAAAACACCAATATGAAGCAAAACAGAAGCCTTCCTTAAAATAACACATCGAAAATGCAAATACAAAGAACCTTTTGTAGAGCTACCTTCAGCGTGTGGTAGGTAGCAGGATCATAATTAAGACTGCCACACTTATCTTCAAGTTCCTCATAGCAGCTCAATGCAGTGACAGCATGCGTTAGGCGTATCTGCCAATTACACATGCAGATCTAAAGCATGCACTTTCATGATGTAGATCCTCTCTAAGGTATGTGCTTGTCCTTTAGAAAGCTGCTAATGGTGTAGGCCCTAAGAGAAATGTTTGTAGTGCAAATTATGTTTTCAATAGCTGTTTTCTAGTCCTTAAGGTTTAAAAAAAAAAAGAAAAAAGAAATAGAGTTAGCATCAATTCAATTTATCGTTAATTTTATGGTATAATATTATAATATTTCCCACTCCGACTTTATTCCTCTAGCCCTTTGCTTCTTTTTTTTTACCTTCCTCTTTCCCTCATCTGTTTACCCACTCACATCTCCTCTTCATTCTTTTATGTCTCCCTCTTTGCATATTATGCATCCTCCCACGTGTGTGTATATATGCGTGCAAGCATGGGTGCACGTAATCTGTTGGCAAGAAGCCTAAACCCTGTAATTACTGTAACCCTCGTCCTCTTCTCAACTCCACTTTAGCTCTAATAGAGGTGTTGCTTCTCTCTGAAAAAAAAACAAAAAAAAACTAAACACTCCACTAAATACACATTTGCTATAATCACATACGCTATACCTAAAACACCCACCGACATGCACAAACACACACAACTGCTACTACAATAACAACACTATGAATCACACGGGAGCCTCTATGAAACACATACAATTTGGCAAAGAGACACAAACACCAGCCCCTGCCCTGCGAGTTTGTGTGTAGGCGGTATCATGTATGGTGTGTAACAGGTTTATCAGGATATCAGCTATATATAGGCAACACTTTTTTTTTGCTTTTCAACCAGTAAAAAAATGTAGCAATGTAACTTGTGGTTTGTTTATATGCTTCTGTGTGTGTGTGTGTGTGTGTGTGTGTGTGTGTGTGTGTGTGTGTGTGTGTGTGTGTGTGTGTGTGTGTGTGTGTGTTTCTATTGTCCAGAGGCACTCCAAATCCAGGCTGTCATGCCAAAGCGTGGACAAAGAGGAGGACAGTCAGGAGAGGTCTGGGAGGGAGGCCGGAGGACAGTTCAACAGGTGACCTTCGACCTGCTTAACCATAGCACTGACAATCATTGACAATGAGGTTTGATAGTTGCTGACTACTGGGAGCATTAAACAATCCGGGGCATCAGTAGTGCCGTGCAACCACTAAAGCTTCTCCAGTAATCATTCATGTTAGTGTGAGGTAAAGAATGATGGAGCTACCTCCAACAGCAAAGGAGGGAATCCTGATTGGTTTTGGTTCCTTCTTCTCTCATGTAAAATCTATAACCTGAAAAGTGTACAATCACCACTTCTCCACTTTTCTTAGATCCCTGCTTAGTCGTGACTTCCTCAGATCAGATTTTTACAATTTTTATAATATTCTAATGTCACTTTACTCACTTTCTACATATACTAAATGCAAAAGACCAAAGGCAGAGAACCCGGGATGAGTGAAATCAAGGGCACAGCAAAAGGCATCACATATGGTCTCATCGTGCAGCTCCAGTGGCTCATAGCAGGATTAATCATATAAAATATAGATAATGATGGACATTTTATCCAAGCACAGCTGTGTTCTTTCATTAGAAATTTTCTTCTTCTTTGCTTTGCTTTGGACATTCTCCTGTACTCAGTGGTTAAAAAGAATAAGATCATTAAAAGTAGCAATACCAGAAAACAAAAATATGTTTTAAAAAGAGAAACTCCTGCATTGAAAACTGTACTTCAGTAAAAGTAAAGATGTACTGGCAACGAAATGGACTTGAAAATAATGGTTACGCTGAAAGTTATATTATTACATCATTTTATATTTGATGCATTAAAGCTACATAGTGTTCATTTTGAAAGAACTTAAAAATGAAAAGTTGAATTCATAAGTAACACAACACACATCATGATCAATTCAACACACCCATGGGTTTTGCTGTTGCAGCCTCACATGGTCTGGTATGACCAGTGGCTTATGATGGCTAATGTTAGTTAATAATAGCAGTCATTAGACACATATTCTTGTGTAACTGACATTACTGTTGCTGACTTTATGATACTTAATGTTTAGCATTTACTTTTATCCATAATTTTTAATTACTCACTTGTCACTAGTTGCAAGTATAATGTAGCATAAAATTGGAACATTAAAGCACGGCACCTTGGAACTGTGGTTGGGTTGAGTAAATGTACTTGGTTAATTTCCACCATTTCCTATGTCAATTTGAATTTTGTTTGCATTGCATCCACTATAGTATCCCACTGAACATCGCCACGTCCTCTGTTCTCCATATTTCCTCAAGCATCATTAGTTAGTTTATGTTTACCAAAGGGTCTAAAAAAAGCAGACTGAGTCAGTTTCCACCTGGAGCTGGAACATAGCACAATTTTCTTTCACACACATTCTTTGTCCACCTCTGTCTCTTTCTCCCTTCTGCCTTTGTGAGTGTGCATTGGGCAAGAAGTATGGAAATTCAGCTGTTTTCCTCCTTCAGCCACTCTCTCTGTATAAGGCCTTTGTCCCTCTTTGTTATCTCAGACACTGTTCCTGGTTGCATATTCATATATGCATGTCCTCAGGATCTGTCACAATACAGATTCCTACAAGCATGCATCTGAATGGCTATGTGACTGACTGTTTTTGTGCAATACAGGCGTTTGCATGACTGTGTGTGTGTAGTTGTATGTGAGTGTGAATGTGTGTCTTGCTGCACTGCATGCGCTCTGGTCCCTATTAAGCTTTTTGCCTTTGATGCTCTTTCCTGTGGTTTGCAAGCTGCCTCTCTGATGAACAATTCTCTCTTGCCTGATTTGTTTTTGCCACTATAAATACTTAAAATGGGTAGATAAGTGTGTGCATGCCTTACATGTCTCATATAGCTTTGCATGATCTTACTCACTCTCCTACTCTGCCATCTCTTGCGATTTTCTGTCATCTGGAAATTGTTTTAGGGCTGGAAGGAAGAGGAAGACGATGAAACTGAGTAGAGATCTGTCAAACCTGGTGGTGTTCACCAACTCTGTTGCCTCACAGGAGTGCCTGAATGAAGGTGAAAAGCCAAAGCTCTGACAACTGCACGCACAAACAAATAGACAAATTGCAATCTTTACCTTGAAGGCATTTTCTCATGACTAACCCATGTTTCTCTTCAGGTACTCCAGGTGATGTTCTGTCATTCAGTGAGACCAGAGCGCAATCTCTGGTCAATCACAGAGCCGAACAGTTCCTGGCTTTTAACCAGAGGCAGCTGTCACGCATTTATCCCTCAGCCTATCGTATCGACTCGTCCAACTTCAACCCCCAGTTCTACTGGAACGTGGGCTGTCAGTTGGGTAAGACAGCTGTCTGTCGCTCTAAGCTTCTGACCTGTTTAGAGGTTGTCTGTTAATGAAAACACCAGGTGCCTTCCCTTTAGCTAGATACCTGTCATTACATATTCATTGACACTGCATACACCATGCATGCACACACATATACAAAGAGACTTCATCTGTGGCCTGCACATCACACACTTCATTTACACATATCACATTGTGTAGTTAATTAGTGGCCGTGTGTGCAGAGGTTAATTAATAGGCATGAGTGGTAAGCCATACCCATTAGCCTCTACACTACATAGCCACTCAGTTGTGCAAGGTATGTGTGTGTACTGTATGTTTTTGCATGTTGTATGTGATTGAGCATGAGTTTATTCATAGTGTTACATTCAGAACAGGAATTTGTGAGGATTACAGCGAAATACATAAATGAATAGTGAGTTGGAGCTAAATATTTTAATCTGTGTGGAAATGAACAGCGTTAGGAAATTTCTATTTTAATTTGTAAGAAATTACTGTTCCAGGTGCACAAAAATAGAAACATTTACAGAGGAGAGAAGAAGTAAAAAGGGTTTTAAAAAATGCCAACCTCTCAAGTAGATTATCTTTAAAGCAGTGGTGATTTGTCCTCATTTTCATTTTCTTTTTGCTTGTTTCATTGCTCATCTGTTTTACTAATTGAGGTTTCAAGGTTGTATAGACTCACACGCTTAATGAATAACAGAATGAATGAATAAACCAAAGAGGAGCATTATAAATGCAAAATTAACCACTGACCCCTAGAGTGACAAATCAGGCTCCTCAAATGATTTCTGCCACAGACTATTGAGCATCCTCAGTGATCCTCAGTTTCACAGTTTATATATACTAACTGCGCCAACATCTGGATGACAACTGAATCAGTGGATGGCATACTGTATGTGGGTAGAGGTTTAGAGACAATTAGTGACTAAATAAAACTTCTTCCTCATTTTTTCTCTTT